>NW_011888796.1:8085650-8092432 GCF_000151845.1 Pteropus vampyrus | reverse complement strand
TTATTTTCAAAATATATTGTTCCATTTACCAGAAGCACTATTCATTTAGATACCTGGCTTTAGACAATCTCCCAAGAATGTTACTATATTCATTTATAAACAATAGGATTAAACACTGTATCTCTGGCTATGATTTTGGAGAGTTCCCATTGGGGTATTTTGTTCTGTCAGTGTTACTTCTGTTGATGACCTCTTAGCTCTTGATGGTACTTGTTGAGGCAGTGATGCTGCTGGTTTGCATTTTCATTCCTTCATAGTCTCTGCTTGCCTGTGAATATTACTGAAAGTAAGCCTCTTAGTGTGCTATTTAAAACTTTCTAAATATTGTGTCATTTCAGTATGTTCTGGTTAGCAGATATCTACCCTGTTGGCTTTGATACTAGCTTATCATTGAGATTTTTTTTTGCAAACACTTCAAGCTCCTTTTTAATAGACTTTATCATTATTCCGATTTCAATGAATTAATCGTTTTACTTTTAAATTGCTGGTAATATCTGACATAACACTAGATTTATTTCAAATACAGATGAAACAAATGTTCTGATTTATGATTTCTCCAATGGTTCAATAAAAATAAATATGCTAAATATATATTGTTAATGGAATTTAAAGTTCTATATAATTGTGGTTCATTATAGATATAAATTCAATAACTTTTCAGGAAGTAAGAAACTTTCTACTCCTGGTTAATTTAGTAAGATTAAAGTCCTACAGTTAGTGACATATGTTATTTCACCATAATTAAATGATAATTTATACAGATGTATATTCACGGAGCTGGGTGGCTTGAATAAAAATATCATGCAATAAAAATATAGTATTTATTTGATAAGGAATTGAAAGTTCATTGTATGAATATATATTACATTTAATTTATTCATTCATTAGTTGATGGGCATTTGGATTGTTTCCACTTTTTAAATAATATTGTGGATGATATTGCTATGAACATTAATTTACAAGTTTTTGTGTGGACAAATGTTTTTATTTTTCTTGGGTATATCTAGGAGTGGAACTGCTGAGTCATATGGTAACTCTACATTCAGCATTTTGAGTAATTGTTTTTCATAGCAGCTGCTGCACCATTTTACTGTCTCACCAGCAAGGTAAGAGAATTCCAACTTCTCCACATCCTTGCCAAATTTATTATTATCCTCTTATTATGATTATTATTATTATTGCCATCCTAGCATGTGTAATATGATATCTTATTGAAGTTTTGATTTAATTTTTCCAAATTACTAATGATGTTGAGTATGTTTTCATATGTTTATTGACTGTTTATGTGTCTTCTTTGGAGAAATGTCTATTCAAATTTTTTGCTCATTTTATAATAAGGTTATTTGTCTTTTTACTATGGAGTTGTAAAATTTTTTTATATATTCTGGATAGTAGATCTATATTAGACATATTATTTACTAATATTGTCTCCCATTCTGTGGATTGTCTTTTCATTTTTTTTATAGTGTATTTTGATTCATAAGAGATTTTAACTTTGATGAAGTTCAATTTACCTATTTTTCTTTGGCTACTTGTGCTTTAGGTGTCATATCTAAGAAATATTGTTTAAGTTCACAATGACTCACTCAAATGTTTTCTTCTAAGAGTTTTTTAATTTAGCTCACATTTATATCTTCAATCCATGTTGAGTTAGTTTTTGTATGTGTTATCAGGTAGGGATCCAAATTCATTCTTTTGCATGTAGATATCCAGTTAACCTCACACCATTCATTGAAAAGACTATTCTTTCTCCATTGAATGGTCTTGGCACCATAGTCAAAAATCAGCTGACCACTACAGAATGTACAACACAAATAGTGAAACCTAATATAAACCATGGACTTTAGTTAATGATAAATATCAATACTGATTCATCAATTGTAATAATTGTGCCACACTAATGCAAAATGTTAATCATAGGGGAAACTGTGAAGTAAGATAGGGGGTACCAGGAATCTCTCTGTACCTTGTGCTCTTTGCCTAATTTTTCTCTAAACTTAAAACTGCTCTAAAATATAATCTATTAAGTTTTTTAAATTAACTATTTTAAAAAAAATTGACCATAAAAATATGGCTTTATTTCTCTTCTGTCAGTCTATATGTCTATCCCTATGTGAGTACTACACTGGTTTTTTGTTGTTGTTGTTGATTCAGCATTGTAATTTTTAATCCAAGTAGTGTGAATCTTTATAAAAAATGTGTTAATGGATACGCAATGTAAAGGCATGTAAATCGTGACATCAATAACAAAGTGTGTTGGAAGGAGTAAAAGTATAGAATTTTTGTGAATGATTGAAGTTAAGTTGTTATCAGCTTAAAATAGACTATATTCAGCATCTAAATTATTGAATGACTTGGACAAATTTTCATAGATCTGTTGCTTCCCCTGTAAAATGGGTATTATTTACCTACTGCCAAGGTTATTATGAGGATTAGATAAAATGATGAATGCAAAGTATTTAGCATATAAGTGCTCAATACATTTTAGTTCTTCAAAACATTTGCCACAGTGACTGGCACACAACAGGCATTCGTTATTTTAAAATTTAATATTAGTCAATGTTTAATTACCATTAAGACAGTGACTATATCTTCATATCATATCCCTCACAGTACTTAGGCAGTCACTAACCTATGTTAGGTCCTCCATTAATTTGGTTATGTACATTAATCAGAAAATATTTTTCTCACCTTGGGGTATGGAAGGATTTCTAAAACAAAATGGAAAAAGTGGCGATTATAAAAGAAAAGATGAACTACATTATACCTAAGAGGTTCTGTTTATCATAAGATACCACAAAGAGTGAAATGATAAGCCACAAAGTGAATGTGATATCTATAATAAATATAATTGAAAATGGATTCATATTCAGAACTTATTGAAATGAAAATAATTTCTACAAATTAATAAACAGGAGACACATAACCTGTTAGAAAAAATAGGTAAAAATCATGGTAATTCACAAAAAAAAAAAAACAAGAAGGGCCAGAAAAACAAGGTATTCAGCCTCATAGTAATGAGGAATAAACCAAAAAATATATATATAATGAAATAACATTTTATACTCATTATATGTGCAAAACTTTTAAATCTGACAATATCAAGTTAAAGTAAAAATATGGAATAATGAGAACTCAATTGCACTTCTGGTATGAGCAGAAACTGAATAACTAACAATTTAAAAAAATAACTTGGTAACTATGTGCTAAAGACCTGGATGGGTAGAGCTGCTGCCTTCAGAAAGCCAAGAGGATGAGGATGAAACAGATACTTTCAATTGTATTGTCATGAATTCTATTTCACAAGATGTATAGTTGTATAACTTGTTTTAATTTATGTGATTGCATAAATTATTTTGAACATATCAAATATTATACAATGAAAGGTTTTGAAAATGAAAGGTTCAATGAGGGCAGTTGAGGTTTGCATTTAGTTATTATAATTCATAATAAAATATAAATTACAAAATTTCACTATGAATGTTACTCATATGGCAGGTTAATGAAGAAAATATGTTATTGTCTTTTGCATCATTGTGTCTCACTATTCAAAAAAGAAGTTCGAGATATTCTTTTTGATTGTTCACTCAGAGAAGGCCAGAAATATAAAGGACTTTTTGTAGACAATACTCTTTTTGTTTTACATAGCATTTTGCAAGTGAGCTTTGTTTCAGTTTTTTCCAAAATTTTTGAAAACAAATTAAACAGAAGAGCGATCCAATTAAGACCAAAGATATACCAAAATGTTATTAATGCTGTGTAAATTCATAAGTAATTCTGAACGGTATTTATACCTAAAGACAAAAAAGTAAATCACATCTAAATTATTGGAAGATGACTTTTGTCTCTGATCTTCTCTCGTCCCTTGTAACTATACCACATTAGTATAAACCCATAAAAAA
The DNA here is from genome assembly GCF_000151845.1 of Pteropus vampyrus. Lineage (NCBI taxonomy): Eukaryota > Metazoa > Chordata > Mammalia > Chiroptera > Pteropodidae > Pteropus > Pteropus vampyrus. The sequence goes on along the minus strand of NW_011888796.1, from coordinate 8,088,530 downwards.
GTCTACATTTAGAGTCTAATCACTGATTATTAAAAACCAACTGGAAATTACGAAGTAGTACTTCTGAAATCAGTTTTATATTCAATGAGAATATGAGATTGTAGTTACAAAATTTAGTTTATATTAAACTTTTGTAACATATCTATTACATGAAAAGTAAGAAACTATTTCTGTGCATGATTTGAAAACTGTCTATGCAAATATACAGAGCTGACTGAACATCTCACAGGATAGATTGGTATCTAGTTATGTCATAAACCTTTGGGACATATGTTAATGTGATTTTTTTTTTTTTACTTTCATTGCTGTTAGGAATTTAAAAAATTAACAAACATAAGATATAAAAGCCTTTAAAACTCAAATTTTGTTTTAAAAAATGATGTGGCCATCCATGAATATATATTCCTACTCTTCTACTGGTTTGTTCTTTATGGCTACAAACATGCCAGATTTTTTTTCTAACTTTTTATTATAAAAAGCAATTTGAAATAATAATAAGAAACACAAACAAAAGACACCCATAATCCCATCTCACACTATTTTGAGACTAAACATTGACTCCATTCTTCTAGTCTTTATGCTATTTTTCTCTCAAATATCCTTAAAACTAATACTGTATATCAAAATGTAAATAATCATATCAACTTTGGTTGCTTTCTGGGATTTGCTAATAAAGAAAACAAATCCTTCAATGAAGACTCACCAAGGAGCATAGGATACACTAATGGCTATGCAGCAAAAGAACACATTTAACTGCATTTAACATTATATTAGAACAAGGGGAAGAAGAATAAAATGTAAATCTGTGGCATAAATTACCTTAACTTAACTTTAAAAAAGACAGCATAATTTTATTGGCTGGGAGGAATGGCAAAGAGGCTTCATTTATTTTCCAATTTAAAATGGTACATTACTTGGGGCCCCTTATCCAATATTCTTCAAATTTCTAATAGAACATCTATGAAGTCCCAGTTTTGGTTAGAAAATTAAGAGGATAGGAAAGATTTTCTATTCCATAGTAAATACAAAAGGGAAAACAAACAAAACAAATCATATTTTTTCCATGGTTCTAGCAAAAAGCAATGAATGCAAGAAATCTGGATGAACTAAATTCTAGAGAGAAATGATTTCTTCACAAATGAGCAGAAAGCCATGGTAGTTTCCATTTCTGACCTGGGTATATACGTAGCAGACCCAGCGGAGCTGCCAGAGATGGTGAAAAATTGCAGAGACAAAGCAAAACTAGCCTGTGCTTAAATGACAGGGCGGGCTCACAGGACGAATCCAGATCCTCCCAATCCTCCCAAAAATATTGTTCAGCAAAATGATTGTCGGCAACATTTTGCCAAAATGTTGGCATTGGAGAAGGACTAACACAAGGCATTCTTCAGCGTAATGGCCTTTACCTCCCACTCAATACCATATGTAGCACATATACCATATTCTCTTTTTACTGTTATTTTTGTAATAAAAGGGCGAATAGATATTATTTCATTTCTAGGACCTAGTGATTAAAAAAACAAAAACACAGATGTTCATACATGTCCTTTCTGGGAACTTAATCAGAAATTGGTAAACATTAGAGCTGAAAAGGATTTTACAAGTATTTGTTGTGGGCTGTGAGTCATTTCTCACACTCTACAATATTATTGACTATATTCCCTATGCTGTACTTCATATCCTCATAACTACTTTGTAACTACCAAATTGTACTTCTTACACCCTTCACCATCTTCACTCTGCCCCCAAACCCCACTCCTATCTAGCAACCATCAAAATGTTCTCTGTATCTATGAGTCTGTTTCTGTTTTGTGTGTTCATTTTGTTCTTTCGATTTCATGTATAAGTGAGATCACATGGTATTTGTCTTTCTCTGACTTACTTCACTTAGCTTAATACCCTTCAGGTCCATACATATTGTAACAGATGGCAAGATTTTTGTTCTTTTTTTATGGCTGAGTAATATTCCATTTTATATATGTACCACTTCTTTGTTCATTTATCCATTGATGGACACCTAAGTTGCCTCTATATCTTGGCTATTATAAATAGCACTGCGGTGAACATGAGAGTGCATATATCTTTTCTAATTAGTGTTTTTAATTTATTCAAATAAATACCCAGAAACAAAATTGCTGGGTCACAGTTCTATTTTTAATTTTTTGAGGAACCTCCAAACTGTTTTCCATAGTGGTTTGCACCAATTTGCAATCGCACCAACAGTATACCAAGGTCCCCCTTTCTCCATATTCTCACCAAAACTTGTTTCTTGATTTATTGATGAAAGTCATTCTGACATTTACTGAAATTCTCTATCCTTTTCTAGAGTTTCTTAAACTAGTAACAATATTTATTTTAAAGTTTTTAGATAACTCCAGACTAAATTATTGGCGAGTCTCTTTCTAATAGTTTCACTTAGTTTCCAGTCAATTGTTTCTACTTTTTATCCATACTTCTAAATATAATTGTATACTAGCCATTGTGTGTGAAAATTTGTAGACTCTGGATGATGTTATTTTCCTTAGAAGTTTTTGAGTTTTATTTGGCAGGCAGATAGAATACCAGCAGATCACCTTGATCTTATTGAGAGTTCATTTTGTCCTTTGTTCAGTCTTGCTCTGTTTTTAATTTTTCTCCTAGGATGTGGCATTTCTGCAATCACAAAAGAAAGCCTAGGGTGTTTAAAAAATACCTCTGACTTGATGAGCCAAGCTTAGGAAGAGGTGGTCTCATCAGGAGTCATTATTGTTAATAATAATGACAAATTAAAACAGCCTAATCAATAAAGCATTGATTAGCAAGTGGAATGTTCAGCAGACTTTTTAAAATGTGTAAATCTATGTAAGACTTGGGAAGAGATGTGGATATGTAAAATAGAAA
>NW_011888796.1:8069879-8085600 GCF_000151845.1 Pteropus vampyrus | reverse complement strand
ATATACCATATTCTCTTTTTACTGTTATTTTTGTAATAAAAGGGCGAATAGATATTATTTCATTTCTAGGACCTAGTGATTAAAAAAACAAAAACACAGATGTTCATACATGTCCTTTCTGGGAACTTAATCAGAAATTGGTAAACATTAGAGCTGAAAAGGATTTTACAAGTATTCGTTGTGGGCTGTGAGTCATTTCTCACACTCTACAATATTATTGACTATATTCCCTATGCTGTACTTCATATCCTCATAACTACTTTGTAACTACCAAATTGTACTTCTTACACCCTTCACCATCTTCACTCTGCCCCCAAACCCCACTCCTATCTAGCAACCATCAAAATGTTCTCTGTATCTATGAGTCTGTTTCTGTTTTGTGTGTTCATTTTGTTCTTTCGATTTCATGTATAAGTGAGATCACATGGTATTTGTCTTTCTCTGACTTACTTCACTTAGCTTAATACCCTTCAGGTCCATACATATTGTAACAGATGGCAAGATTTTTGTTCTTTTTTTATGGCTGAGTAATATTCCATTTTATATATGTACCACTTCTTTGTTCATTTATCCATTGATGGACACCTAAGTTGCCTCTATATCTTGGCTATTATAAATAGCACTGCGGTGAACATGAGAGTGCATATATCTTTTCTAATTAGTGTTTTTAATTTATTCAAATAAATACCCAGAAACAAAATTGCTGGGTCACAGTTCTATTTTTAATTTTTTGAGGAACCTCCAAACTGTTTTCCATAGTGGTTTGCACCAATTTGCAATCGCACCAACAGTATACCAAGGTCCCCCTTTCTCCATATTCTCACCAAAACTTGTTTCTTGATTTATTGATGAAAGTCATTCTGACATTTACTGAAATTCTCTATCCTTTTCTAGAGTTTCTTAAACTAGTAACAATATTTATTTTAAAGTTTTTAGATAACTCCAGACTAAATTATTGGCGAGTCTCTTTCTAATAGTTTCACTTAGTTTCCAGTCAATTGTTTCTACTTTTTATCCATACTTCTAAATATAATTGTATACTAGCCATTGTGTGTGAAAATTTGTAGACTCTGGATGATGTTATTTTCCTTAGAAGTTTTTGAGTTTTATTTGGCAGGCAGATAGAATACCAGCAGATCACCTTGATCTTATTGAGAGTTCATTTTGTCCTTTGTTCAGTCTTGCTCTGTTTTTAATTTTTCTCCTAGGATGTGGCATTTCTGCAATCACAAAAGAAAGCCTAGGGTGTTTAAAAAATACCTCTGACTTGATGAGCCAAGCTTAGGAAGAGGTGGTCTCATCAGGAGTCATTATTGTTAATAATAATGACAAATTAAAACAGCCTAATCAATAAAGCATTGATTAGCAAGTGGAATGTTCAGCAGACTTTTTAAAATGTGTAAATCTATGTAAGACTTGGGAAGAGATGTGGATATGTAAAATAGAAAGGGAAGGTATAAAAATTGTGCTGATTGTATATTTACGTTTGTTTTTAAATGCATCAGTAAGTATGTTTCGGTGTTGACTCCAAGTGACTGTGTCTAACCATGGCAGCAAAGCAGAATTTTCATTGCTATATTGCTTATGTCAATCTCTAAAGTAAAAGGTCTTTAAAAACCTTTACCATACACTTTCAGTGAAGAGATTCCTGTCATCTAACTCAGGTCCAGGAGCATGCTACCCATGCTTTTATAACCAGATCTCATAGACAGTCTTAGAAAAGAAAAGATAAATGCAGTGGTTAAGATGAACTATAGTGTAAAATGTTGATTATATCTTACCATTTAATACTATTTATATTTAATTTCAAGATTTTTTCATTACTTTTGAATAACAGAAATGCCAATAAAGACATATTCCCAGAAAAAGATATTATAAGGAAAAGGATGATTTCCCTAATGTTCAATATGTACCTCCATACCAAAAAAAAAAAAAAAGGCAAAAGATATGAACAGAAATGCACCAAAAAAAAAAGTTGTAAATGACCAATGAATATGTGATTTAACAAGACCTACCTCACTGCACTATTCTGAGAAGAAAACAAAATATGTGATCATTATAGTGGTTGGCCACAAAGTAAGTCCTAAACAAACAGTGGTAATATTGATGATTAGTCATTGTTATCAGGAGTAATCTAAAAATAAAACAATGTTGTGCCATTTTTCACATTTCAGATGTAAACATGTTTTTAACATAATGATAACACATAGCTTTGGGGACAATATTAAGAAAACAACTATTCTCAAATACTTTTGTAAAAGTATAAATTATTATCTCTTTGGAGAGCAACTTAACAATATCTATCAAAAACTTTAAGGTTTTATAAACTCATATTCAATAATTACATTTTAAGGCAATAATTCTAAGTGTATAAGCAAATAAATGTGACAAGATATATAGACAAGAATGCTTGCAAACCAAGTAACAAAAAGAGCAAGAAATAAATTAAATGTTTATCTATAAAAAATTGGCTGAATAAATTATGATATATCCAGCCTGTTTTAATTTTCTTTAGAACCCCTTGAACAGTTCAATTGTTTTAATCTCCTTACTACCATATTTTTAAAAAGAAAACTGATTCTAATTATTGGATGTAAGAACAAAATAAAAGGCATAGCTACTGTCAGTGACATCCTCCCCCAAACTTTCTCACCTTTGTCCTAGTGAAAGACTTTCATGGGTACAGATATGTTTTCCCACAGAATGGATGTGTTTTACTCCTCTTGGGTCATAGATCATCTACATAAGTCCACAGGTTTTCCAACTTACAACGATCCAGAAAGAAAAGTTTTGGCAGGATTTTATCCAGTTAAGATAGAGGTAAAACCCACTGTAACAACCCCAGTGTATTCAGAGCACACAGCATTTATAGTATGTGTCCAGATTTCTGTCTACCAGAACAGATAGCTTCTTATCCCAGATCAAGGCTATTACATCAGAAGGAACAGGGGCAGTATCTCTCTTTGATATACATTTTACTTTAAGACTCAGGAAGAGAGGAGTAGGTCAAACTAACATGGGCTCAACTGCTTAATCTACCATAAAGAGACAAGCGTAATAAATCAGAATGTACTTCTGCCTAGGTCCTACTGACCTTCACAAAATTTTCTTTTAATTCATGAGAACTTATTATCTTAAATCTGAATATGAGCATGGCCCCAGTTGTATTTTTACAAGAGGAGGAAAAACATCTGTAGAAAGTTTCCACTTACAAACAGAATCTCATTCACCATCATAATCCCAACAATCTGAATGTTAAAGTTAGATCACCACAATCAGAATGTTAAAAACAGTCACTATACCATAAAATGGAGTCCTATACAGATATTAAAAGAGATAACGTAGATCTATATTTGTTGATGTACGAATATATATGTGGTAAAATTTTAAGTTACACAAATTACAAACATCTATATCATACCACTTTTATGGAGAATCTCAAAGGATATATAACAAAATATTAAAAATATTTATCTGGAATATTCTTTAAGTTATTTTTATTACTATTCATATAATCTAAATATTTTTAATCTGGTTATTTTATTTTTATAATTATTGATGATTTTTTTCTGATCTTAATCATTCTTGACTTTTATTATACCATTTCATCTCATTTTATAGCACTTTATCTCAAATCATGCTTGTATGTGTTCTTAGCTAAGTTTATCCTTTTTCTTTTTGAAAATAACAACTGCTAGGACCCATTTTATCATCTTGGAGGTACAAAATAAATTTATATCTCCTTTTAGAGTTTCAACTAAATGGTTTGAGTCTATGTTTGCCCTTCTCAAAGAATACTTCTCCTTAGCAGAGAGAGCCCATTGGGGATAATAACGAATATACCTGAGATGCAATTTCTGTGCTAAAGCACCAGGTCAGACCTGGAAGTGTCCTGTAAGGCAAGACATATTCCTGTCTTCACCCCAGCAGACCTAGACATCATTCCTCTTTGACAACCATTTTGTGCTGCCTCTTTTTGTCCTTGTGATGATTATGCATGAAGAGTTTATTCTCCTCTCCTGTCATTGGATCGTTGAGAGAGCTATCCAGCCCACCCAACAGTTTCAGTTGCTTTGAATACTGTACGAAGAAGGGACTGAAATCTGGATCTCTCTTCCTCTTGATGCTCTGGGAATTCTCAGGCAAATTACCCAACTCCTCCCTAGTGACTCCAAGTTCCTTTTACCCATATATTTTCTCACAGAAAAAAAGTATGTCAACTTCTGTCTGCACAAGTACCTTGCCACATAATTAGCTTTCTTAGATTCTAAAATTAATGCGGTCTCTTAATAAAGAATGTAATAAAGAAAAATCTAGAGGGAAATAAGATATAAATTATTATTAATTCCAACATACAGATGTAAATGCTGTTCATATTTAAATAAATTTCCTTATTGTCATTTTATGCTTATATCTATACATTTTTAAACATACAGGGACTAAATTCAATTTACTTAGCATTTGTACTCAATTAACTCTATATCTATATTTAATGTACACTCACTTAACATTTATATCAGAATTTTTAAAATCATTTGTCTTCAAAAGTATGGCATCAGAGAGCTACATAACATTCCAGTATGTGAATGTATCATAATTTACTTAACTAAATTTCTTTTACTGGCTATTTAAGTAGTTTTCTATTTTTCTTCATTAAAAATAAAGCTGAAACATTCTTGTGCATAAATCTTTTTTTAATCTCTAGATAGTTCTTAGGATGTGTTCCCATAAAGGAATTTAATGGACAAGACTATTTGTAAAACATTTAACATTCTCCTTTGTAGGAACAGATCGAAGGGGAATGTACCTTTTACCTCCCAATGGACAAAGATGTTACTTTAGTTTTGACTTAAAAAATAAAAGTATGGCCTAGCAGTTTATGGATTATCCCCATAAAAATAGCTAGAAATCTATTTTTAAAGTGTCTTTTTCAATTCCAAACTTACTCCTTTTAATTCTGAAAACAAAGCATACAAATTGATATTTCCTTTCATTAAGACAAAATCCTTCTAAAAAGCAATAATCTTTGGATGTAATTTGCAGGTCGAATAAATTGTATTCTGGCCTAAACCCAATGGTGGACTTAGCCACAAGGAATGCTCTGGGTTCTATATTAAGTTTTAGCTGATTTCAAGCAAGTCACCGTCCAGAAGCAGTCACCTCTTCAAAGATGACATTCAAGCAAGATTATCATTGCCAGTTTTCAGTGTAGATGTGCTCTGGGAGTTAACAAAGACTCAGTGTGGACTTTCATTACACGATGAGGGAAAGTTTCCCCACCTATATTCTGCTTTCCCATTGCTGCCTTTGTTATTCAGGTCTACCTAGCTTTGAGTCCCTTAGTTTTGCATATTGCTAACTTTGGCTCATTTCCATAGGCCTTAAGAAGTGTTAACTCCCATTTTGAGAATATGTTTTATGATGGCTCACTTTAACTACATAGGTTTTTTTAGCACAATGATCTCTACGACCTGTTTTCAAGTACGTTTTTAAGCAGTGAAAATCACCCTCCCTCCCCGCCCCACAAAAAAACCTTACATAGAAATCAAATATATGAAAAAGATGAAAGCTGCTCTGGTTGAAAGCAAGCAGAGGTTTCTCCCTAAAATTTATTCATCCCTACTCTCAAGTCAAGGGGCCCCTGAATCATTTCAGAAAACCCGTAAGTTTAAAACCAGGGGCAACAAACAAACCAACCACAGGTTTATATCAAACAAAAATTTAGTTCACTGAAAAAGGAACTGAGGGCAACCATCAAAGTATCCATATGCACACCTGAAGTACCCAGACAATTTAACTTAAAAAAGGGTATTAAAATTTCCATTTGTTTTATTTATGTACCTGAAACTGGTAATGAAGCCAGCAGCATATTTACTTTGCATATTTTTTCATCCGGTTCAGCAGAGGCTTCATTTCATCCAGCATATTTATGGACTAATTAGCAAATCTTATCACATTCAGAGTATTAGATAACAGTTCTGTCCTGTCCCGTTGGCAGAAGTCAGTCGGTCTACAGAAGCTTTATTTGGATAACAGAAGAATACTAAAATAAACATTGTTGTTTTACGCTTGTGGGAATCTAGGATTTAAACAGAGATATGTTATCCTGAAAGGCAACACCCAGTATCCAGTGACTTATGGGGTCACCTGCCTTGTTCTATACTTCTGGAAAGAAATGGTAATGCAGCAAATTCCTCTAGTTCCTCTTCTTAATTTATCCTAATCATGCAGAGACTTTTAGGAATAATACTGTGGTACATTATAGTCTCATTTTTATCATGGTTTGTAGCAAAGCATATTGCCTATAATTATTAACATGGTATATACAAGTTTAATTCAATTATACTTTAGAACTTAGGGCCAAACCACAAGATATGGAAGCACAGTCTAATATACAAATAAGTAGATCATCTCAGACAGATGGTAATGCGCTGGGATTTACCTTGGGTATTAGGATAGAAAGTGGCACTCTTGTTTGCATGGTCTTTTTGGTTATCTCAGAGGATTTTAAAGCCCTCATCACTTAATTCTTATAAATTCTTAGTGTGTCTATAAGAATTAAAGAACATAGAAATCATTGAATCTATACACTTCAATCCTATGCCTTCTTCGGACAACCAACGTGCAAATGTCACAACTGAATTTGATGGTTTGCCCAACTGGTTGTTTTATTAGCTAAGTCCTTAGCTGTGAGAACATGCATTGGCAGCATATAGTAATAACTGGTTTATAATACGTTTGGAGACAGGAAGACCTTTTTGGATTTCACCTTATTTGTGGGATGTTAGCAGTCACAACATGGTTGAAATCCAGCGTTTCCTAGTAACAAAAAATTATAGCAATGAAAGATTTTCTCTTTACTCCTCTTTTTCCCCAAGCAAATAAAATGTGTTTGTATTGTATTGTAAGTCTCCAAATAATATTTACAAAACTTAATTTATATCTGTGATCTGTGGCTCATGTTGTTTTTATTAACTAAAAACAATAGGTTCTTGTTCTAATTTTTACTGTCTAGTTCAATTTTTGGAAATTAGTTCTCAGTCATTTGCAAAGTAAACTTAAATGATGGCTTTGGCTGACAGAGGAGCAGCATCTGTGGGAAATCTACAAAGATTATGAAATCATCATGCCACCAAGCAGAGATAGATGAGTGACAATATCTCCCAAGAAAACCTAGCATTATTATGCCAGGACAGGAATGGCGCATTCTTAAAAAGCTGGCATTTCCTGGGCTCTGCCATATCTACTGTGTCAGCCTTATCATTCATCCTACTTAAATGGAACACCCTCCCTCCATTTTTGTCCTTATCAAGGGACAAAATTTTCAAGTATAGCTATAACTTGAGAAACAAAACTTGGAAAGTGTACCTCTTCAAGTCAAATGATCACTTCACTGAGAAAAACTGAAAACACCTGGCAGGATAACACCCTGAAAATATAGGGGTCCTATGAATTCTCTAATGTGGCTTAATCTCCATATAGCCAAAGGAAGCTCAAAGACCCCAAAATGTGGCTGTAAAACATCACTTACTAAATAAAGCTGGAATGAAATTGACATAAGACAATTATCTTTGTCATTCTTCCAGGGTTCTTTCATCTGGTATGTGCTTGTGACTGAAGGATGCAATTTGTTCTGGGTCAGCTTTCCAAAAAAGGATAAAATCTCATTCTTTTTGTACATACCCTCTATCAATTGACTTTGGGGGATGGGAAGTCAATCCTAGCTTTATTTACTTAGCATGGAACTTTCTGTAATGTAAAATGCAAGCACAAAAAACAGTCTTTTTATACATTAGCTTTCTCTCCCTTTTTTAAAACAAAATACTACATGCCAACTTGCAAGTGAAGCTTTGAAAGCCTTAATTTTCCTCTTTGAAACCTCAGTTGCCACAGATGGCATTGGCAAGGATAGATCTTATTTCACATGCATACCCAGCCAGGTTTCCTCTCAATTTCTAGTAACATCTGGCATCTCTCTAGAGTCTGTTTGAGATCCATGATTATTTATTTACCAAGTTAATGATCACAAATATCTCTTTCCACTACCCTGCTCCTTGTAGACTTTTCTGTCTTTACCGTTGACATGCCATTATAAAAAAAATAAGTGACAATTCCTAATTCCATGGTAGACACCTCCGCCTCACAAAATGATAATTATCAACAAGAAGAATACTTCATATCTACAGCCATGCCACCCTGAACGTGCCCAATCTCATCTGATCTCAGAAGCTAAGCAGGATCAGGCCTGTTTAGTGCTTGAATGGGAGACCACCCAGGAATACCAGGTGCTGAAGGCATTTAAAAAAAGAAGAAGAAGAAGAAGAAGAAGAATGCTTCATCAGGAAGTAATGGTCTAACCAAGTGATTCTAATACCAAATGTAAAATAATCGCATTTCTTAGAAACCATCAATCTCTTCACTATTCCATGTGGATCCAAGACTTCTTTCTCCAGGGTCATATTTGGCTTTCCATATTGTAGAGGAATAATTTTTGACAATGCCAGCAATTTGGAAAATGACCACCCACTCTTAAATTGTCTTACTTCTATGTTTTATCTTTCTATTGGCAAGGAAGCCAATTTTCAAACTGACATCTAACTTAGGCCTGGGAAGATATTTAGCTTTAAGTGGATTTGCCAAGTCTTGACTCCTGAGTATAAAAAAGTTTCTTTAACCAACTGTGATGCATTCAAACTGGAGCAGGAAAGGTACAGAAGCACCTCAGGAATCACCAGTAGTCTCTTTACCAAGCTGTTTGAGGATTCTAAATTCAACACTAAAGTCAAAGGAAATACACCAAAAGTCAATATTTACATGCAGGAGTCTTTAGCAATAATAGTAATGAAATACAAATTCTAGGATGAAAAAAATTCTGAGATCTCACTGTGCCTGAGACAGGTTTATAAGATCCTACCTGACATTTGTGGATCATCTTTCCTTAATTACCTAGTGAACCCAGATATTCTGGTGTATTCTGAGGAGTTCGTGATGTACCACTTCTTCGTGAAGAGTGGTCTGAGAGCTGTGCCCACACAACTATTCTGTGACTCTTCCCTTCTCATGACCTGTAATTAGATTGAGACAAGAGCCTCACACGCATTAAAGAGCAGAAGCTATAATCCTGTCTCCTCCCCACTAGAATGTGAGGGCTTTGAGGGCAGGGTCCTCCTTTGTACACAGTACCCTCCTGGTGCCTAGAACAGAGCCTGGCACACATAACAGGAATTCAGTATCTGTGGAATGAATGAATGAAGCAAGACTTTAGAACAATTGTCAAATGCTTCCTTATGTGGAGCAATCTGTAAGTGTGGGAGGAGTTCTGATGATGAGCAGAATAAGTGGACCAGAGTAAATGGAACAGCCTCAGTAGAAAAGACTCAAACTTAGCCTTACAGGCAGAGTAAGATTTCAGTAAGTGGAAGGCTTTGCCCAGAATGGGAGTAGGGTAGGTGATAAGAGCCAGAGCCAAAAGGGAAAGGATGCCTATACCTGCAGGGAGATCCCTCTCTCTGTACCTTCTCCACAACCTTTAAATCTTGGTTCACCATCTGGAGCCGCCTCTTTGGGTGCACCATGCAACCATCCCCATATGTGGCCACTTACCTGGACCACTTCTTGGAAGCCAGATATCGATTCTCTTCCAACTCTGTCTCACAGGCGGGCACAGAGGAATGTGCAGGATGCTCGGCACTTTCTCCCTTCTCAATCCCCAGTAATCTCTCCTGTGTGTCTCCCGCTTGCTCTCTCCAGAACCTTCTCTCTCTCTTCTCACTCTTTAGATACTCAGCATCATCAGACCAATGGGTTTGAAGTTTTGTGAAAGTTAAGAAAAGTTTCTAGTGCTTGCGCTTTTCCCACTACAATGATGCCCGAGGTAGTCTTCTAGTAGGTCCAGAAAAATCTTAGCATATTGGGGAGAAGGTAAAATTTGGGGGAAACATAAATAAACACTTCAATAAATTAAGCTTCCATAATTTCTGCCAGTGGCTATAGGACCTCTTTCTGCTTTCCTAATGCACTGTAGGTATAAATAAATAAATGTGAAAGCTGTCAGAATTGAAAGAGTTGGAAATTAACCCCAAATGTTGGGTTCAAACCCGATCTGTGCCCTCTGGGGAACTTAGAATCTGACAGAAAACACTGCAGCACAGCCAGGACCTTCCTTGTCGAGGCCCTTGTTAAAATACTAGAGCAGGGGCTGGTCTAGGAGCAGAGCTCCTTGTGACTAAGATAATTAATACGAGGAAAATACAAACTCAATTGAGGCAAAGAGATTTGATTTCCTGCCTGAGTCATCCAAAGAGAGTGATGATTTGCCTATTTGAGAGATGAAATTAAATAACTCAGAAAATTAAGTGATATGTCGAAATTCAACACCACAGATTTTCTCTCTGCAGCCTGCTGCTTAGTCTCCTGAGACTCCTCAATGTCCTAGAAATGAATAAAATGTACATTTGTTGCAACAGTGCCAAACTGAATAAAAGAAATATTGTATTTAATTTGTACGAGAAAGCCACAATTAGCTGAAGTGCTTGAAAAATAGAATATCTTGGTTATCTCAGCATTGGTTAGAGAATGCCACACACGCACATATATACACACATATATACACGTATATATATAAATATAAAATAACCTTATATAAGAAGCCAGAGAATGCCTTATAAAATCATTCGACTCAGTGAGCCCATTTTCCTGCCTCAGTAAGCAGAGCATGGTTAAAAAATTTAACTTTCTTTTTCATTATAAGGAGTATTATATAATATGTATATAATCATATGTAAAGAAATTTAATATAATTAAATTCCTTTTTAAAATAACAATAATTCTAAAACTCGCACTGTGTCTGGATTGTGTTTAAGTGCACTAAAGGGATTAGTCTGGCCCTGCTGCTTCCGCTCCTTCTTGTCAGAGCCGAAAATGTTCTCTCACTTCTCACAGGGAGTGCTAATGAAGAAGGGAGTTCGCGTGTCCCAAAGGCAGCACTTGGAAATTATGTGGCGAAGTCATTGACTAATTCCCGCCAAGCGGTTTTTACTTACCCTGGAAATATTCTTTAATGCCCAAATCCATGTGCCAGTGGTTCCTTTGTTCTTATTTTCAAAAACTACAGAAAATTATCTATTTAAGTGGGAACTCTAATTACTCGAGCTCCAGTTAACTCGGGTTTCCCAGTTCTCTAGTCTTCTTTGTTCTCTCCATGTGGCAGCGCTTTGTAGAGCAAGATAAAGGGGGTAGCTTCCCCCAGCTGTGGTTCGGAAGGGAGTACCAGGAGGGGAGCATGCATCGATTTTAGTAAAGAAGAATTATTTATATTTTGGTTCCAAAATCAGTTAATCATCATCTGTTAAAATATTTACCACTTGGTATTCTAAGGAGCTTCTATTTTATAGTAAGACTTAAATTGGGATCATTGTTATTTCTATTTAACTCATTCTCATAGTTGTTGGTGTGTGTGTGTGTGTGTGTGTGTGTGTGTGTGTGTCCAGTCTGAGAGTAGGTGTGGTGGCTGCTGCTGGAAGACAAAACAGTCACCAGTTGTCCATCTCTGACGTGAGTGTGCATGGTGTCTTCTAGGTGTTTGGGGCGGGGCATAGCTAACCTTATGCGGAGGTGGCAAAAAGTGGAAATGGTCACTGATGTCCTCCTATCTCCTCAGGCAGCACCGTTTCCTTCATTTCTTGGTTTTGCTCAGGGCTGTCATCCCTCAACCTTGTTTTGCATTCCCCTCAGCCACTCCTGAGCACCAGCCATTCCAAATGCATGTTGTCCCTCTGCTTTCTTAGAGGAGCCTGCCCTCAGCTAGTTATCCTGTGAAATAGATTTGCGAAGGCTAATTCATACTAAGGTTTTAGACATTGTTAACAAACTGATAGGTAACTTCTCCCATGTAACAAATTCAGATTTAAACTAGCATTCCTCAAGCAGTGTTTTAACCTCCCTTCTATTCCATATAAGCATCTAAGAGTGGACTTTTAGAAATCTCAATAGGGAAGAAGTTCAAGGGGAAAAATGGTACTCTCCTGATATCTCTCACCTGCCTACTTCTATGAGCAAGTCAGGGCCTGGGCAACATTCCTAATATTCAGAGGCAGCTGCTGTTGTTAATGGGCCATTTAGCTAGTTGCTTTCCAGCATCCCCATACTAAAGTCTCAGAACCAGAAGAATCAAAGATGTCAGCTTAACAGTGTCAGAGAGGTGGAGGCCAGAAAGCTATGACTGAACACGCACATTGCGTTTTTCTCACTGGTTTGCAGCCCGGCTTTTACCATACTTGTTGCAACTGTTAACAGCACCAAAGTAGGTCACCTTAAATGAGATCGACTGACCTGGGTAGAGAGCTAAGGTAACGGGGGATCTGTTTATTTTCATTTATTTTAAAATGATGCAAGCCCTGTTTAATGTCTCTGGTTATGTTGCTTAGAAACCTCATAATTTTGACTTGAATCCAAGGTACAAATGGCATATTTGGAAAACTATGGAAAAATATTCTTGGAACTCTGTCATCATTCAAGAAACTCTTTTCCATGTTAACTCTTCATCTCTCTTTCTGTATATGTATAACCTCATAGATATAACTGAAAACTATTTATTTTTTATTGTTACTCTATATAGCATGAAGGAAAAAACATTTATTTTCTCCAAGTTCCTGCCTCATATGATAAAAGAGATACTTCTACTAAATTGGTGGTATTGGAAAGAAACTTTTCACCTTCCTTTCCTCTATTCATCTCCCTAGGGAGGAAGAGTGACCTAAACCAGTGAGCAAACCTTCCCAGTGTCAGCAAGGGTCAGTGTGTCAGTAACCACTGCCTACGTGTGGCCTCTCTCTTTCTCTCTGGCCTCTTGTCTTCTACATGCTGTAAGCCTGCTGGGGAATGGCCTGTCCAATGCTTGCTTTGCCAGGACCAGAATGATGAACGCAATTCAAGGAAAAAGAACTGAGAAAAGTCTCTTGGGCCCAAGTCCAAGCTACATTCTCCAGTCCAGCCTTACCAGTAATCAAGCTGTTTTTTGGTTTTGTATTCCTACATCTATTTCTCAGTCTGCCCAGAACTTGAGAGAAAAGCTTGATTCAGTCAAACCCCAACAGAATGGTATAAAGGAATCATCGAATAAGCACCTTTACAGTTTAAAGGAATCTTAGAGATCATGTTGAATAATTCTCTCATGTTCTGTGAGCAAACAAAGCTCTGGAGGCATTAAGCTATGTGCCTAAAGTTGCTCAGTTAGAGATCAAATGTGAGGAGAACTTGGCTCTCTAGATTTTGGATTCGGTGATCTTTTCCATTACTGTTATGTTATTCGGGGCCAGCCTTGGTCATAGGCACTTGAAATCTTTGCATCTGTCTCTTGCCATCACCTTGAGGGGACTTCGACATCCAAAGATACCCCCTTTTGCAATCAGGTCTTTCAGTTATGACTTTTCATATCTCCAAGGAACCTTTGCCATCCCCTCACTTGAGCCAATTACTATAAGTGTCACGCACATTATTATACTTATTGTAGCGATCTTTTGGTAAGGTATGTAAATGTTAAATCGCTGTGTCATACACCTGAAGCTAGAATAACATTGTATGTCAACTATAATTAAAAATATTTTTTTTAAAAAAAGAGTCATATTGTCAATTCCTGAAACTTCTCTACCACCAAAATCACTAAGTGAAGTACTTTTTCCCCTCTCTATCCTCCTGCCTGTCCTTCCTGCTTGCTATTTAAATCACTACCGCTAAGACGAACTTCCAGGCACACTGAGACCTCCATCAATTGACTACTTTCTCCCCATCACCCAACTCCCAACTTGGTTTTACTTTCTCAATATCAAGCTTAAATTCCAGGGACCTTCCTTACAATTATTCTTCTTATTTATTCCCCTAATCCTACTGATTCTTTGTCCTTTCATTAGATCCTCACAAAACTACCTTGGGTGAATCTAACTGTTCAGCTTCCCCATTCCTGGAAATAGGCAGATCAATATTCCTGAAGAAAATCGCATAGTCAGGAAAATCCATATCTCTATAAATCTGAGGTCTTCGCTTTCTCCTGTGATGGCAGCATTACCTAACAATCCTTCTACATTTCTCTGTCCATCTCATTCCCATATTCTCCACAATGGCAATTTCAAAACTTGTCCATGCTTTTCAAACCTTTGAATTCCCTTCTCCTTCATCATTCAACAACAGACGACTCCTCATTCAGATAAAATATAAATTACCAGATGAAAACTTCTCACCTCTGCATGATCGAACTCACTCTTTTCTCTTCCCGTCACAGTGGAGGAGGCATGCCTTCTACTCAAAGTCAAGCCCTTCAGCCATGTTCAAGAGCCCATCTTCCTCACCTTCTGAAGACCCTATGCAGGTATTTGTCTCCTTGTGTGTCACAGTACACATGAGATTCCTGAACTCTTCACACACTTGTCAGACAAACTTATCTTTCCTATGACTAAAGACATTTACTGTCATGATGGAATCTGTAGACAAAATATCAAGGGATATTGATCCAGCAACGTGGCATATTCTAGTATTGTAAAGTGTGTTGTCCCACTCACATAAAACCTCTCCCTCTATAGCAGACTATTTCAGCAAGCACTTAAATATGCTAGTCTATCAGCTTGAAAACAAGCATAAACCAGCAGACAGAAATGTTCCCTCCATTCCACATTATGCCTCTATTACTCTGTCTTCTCAAAAAAGATGTATGTACTCTCTGCCTCCATTTCTTCACCTCCCTTTACTCCTTAGTTGCCATGTTTTTGTCTCTCTGTGTGCCCCTGTAACTGTCCCTTATTAATCTCACCAGAGAGTTTTCTCTTTCTCTTGTCATCTTATTTGATCTTTCAGCAGTATCCCAGCAGACCATCCCTTCCGCCCTGAAACACAAAGATGATATTGACCTCCCCCTGTTTCCTCTGTAATCTCCAAGCCATCTCTCAGTCTGTTTCGTTGATTGGTTGTAGTGGGCATTATGACTACCTCCTCAATATCCAGTCTCCTTTATTTTGATAGCTAAACCATGGTTGTCCAGGTATTTGAGCCTCAGGCTCACAACCAATGAGCAATGGAGGTCTTGACTTCACTCTCAAAACAAGTGTGGGTTCTATATGGTTCAGGTTAATTCCATTCCGAGGCTTACCAAATTTTGGTTCCGAGATGAGCATGTGATCCCATTCCAGTCAATGAAAAGAACACTTTTAATAGGGACTTCAGAGGGAAAAGCCTTGGCCTTCTTTGAGAAAAAAACAGACCCATTCTCCTTTCTCAGGAAAGGAAGCAGTTATCCCTGGAAACTATAGACAGCCATCCTGAAACTATATAAAGGGATTAGCCTTAGAAGGAAGCTAACACCACATAAGGCAGTGCCCAGAAATAGAAAGAAATTGAGAACTTGATGGCATGATTAAACTGCTGAATCGAATCCATTCTGAAGCCCACATTGTCATGGGGTTTTGTCATCTCATAACCTTTTTGCTGTTTGAGCCTGTCTGTGTTGGTCTAATTATTTGCAACCAAACTTATTGTTTCTGACTCATTGACTTGACTTTAATCTTTAAATTTCCTCTAGGGTCTGCTCATTTTTCTCTTCTCAATTTTCACCCACCTCCAATGCTTCAATAATCATTTATTGTTGACAATCAGAATTATATCTCTAGACCGGACCTCTTCTCTAAAGGCTGGTGACTAAGTATCTCCCCTGGATAGCTCACAGGTAACTTAAACT
>NW_011888796.1:8048870-8068209 GCF_000151845.1 Pteropus vampyrus | reverse complement strand
ATGCATGGAGGAGAGCACCGTGTGAAGATGGAGGCAGAGACTGGAGTGAAGCATCCATGAGCCAAGGAACACCAAGGACTGCTGACAACCACCAGAAGCTGGAGAGAAGTAGATTTTTTCCTCAGAGCTTCTGAAAGAAACAAACCCCGCTGACACCTTGATTCAGACTTCTGGTCTCCAAAACTGTGAGAGAATAAATTCCTGCTGTTTTAAGCCCATAAATTTGTGGTCATTTTCTATAGCAACCTTAGGAAACAAATACAGTCCTTCATCTGGAAGCTGAACATTCAAATTCCTTACCACTCAGCAACCCTGAGGAATATATACAAAAAGCTTTTGCACATGAACAATTTATTCCTAAAATGATGCACTTTGTTTACAAAATGGTGCAGCTTGTTCCGCCATTGATTGGATAATGAGATGTAGCCACAAAATAAAATATTTATATAGCAATGAAAAATGAATGATCTACGACTATATGCAATAGCATGGAGAAATCTTGGGAATCAAATACTGACTGAAAAAGTAAGTTCAAGAAGACTATGTACAATACAATTTTATTTTTATGGAACACAAATACTAGCAAGATTAAGCAAAATATTTAGCATATATCTGTAATAAAGTAGTTTCTTAAAAAACTGAATATGTGCTTGCCATACGATTCAGCATATTTACTTCTAGGCAGTTGTCTCAGAGAAAGTAAAATTTAGCTTCACACCAGGCCTGTACATGAATGTTCATAGCAGTTTTATTCATAATAACCAAAACACAGAAACAAACCAAATGCCTTTTCTCCAACGGGGGAAAAGTTAAACAAACTGTGGTACATCTATACCGTGGAATACTACTCAGCAATTTAAAAAGTAAACTACTGATAAATGTAATAACTTTGGTGAATCTCAAGAAAATTTTGTTGTGTAAAAATGTCAATCTTAAGAATGTGCATACTGTATGGTATCATTAATATGGCATTCTTGAAATAACAAAATAACAGAGATGGAGACCTGATTAGTGGTGAGCAATGGTTAGAAAGGAGTGAAGAAGGAAAATAACTGTGGCTATGAAAGGATGACATGAAGAATACTGTGATGGAATTATTCTGTATCTTGACGGACAGCGGCCACACAAATCTATATATGTGATAAAATTGCATAGAACTAAACATATACGCATACGAATAAGTGCATGTAAAACTAGTAAAATCTTCATAAAGTTGATAGATTATAGTAATGTGAAAAAATAATGAATTTTATTTTTCTTCTGTAACTTCAGACTCTCCACTGATTCATCGATTCATTTGTTCACTCAAAAATATTTTCTGAGTATATCGGATACCAGCCACTATTACATTGACGTCTTTCATGAAAATTGTGAGATATGCTACAATGGAAAAATGTCCATTGCTTTGAGAATGTGAAGTGGGGAGACCTCACCTTGTCATTTAGGTCAGTGAAGGCATTCCCAAGACAACATTGTTTAAGCTAAAACATATTGGATGAGTAAGCAGAAGGTAGGTAAATAGCTGGGATCCTAGTGTTGGGAGGAAGAAGTGTTTCAGGCAGAGAGAATGCATGTGTTCCCCTGCGTGTTGCCTTGAGCTGGGGAGCAACATGACTTCAAGGTACTAAAAGATGTTCAACAAGATTGGAGCAAAAAAAGGGGAGAGCTGCAAGACGCAGATGAGGAGGTAGTCAGGAGTGAGGTCACCCAAACAGAGACTCGTAGGCAAATACATGACTGTGGGAGAGGGTGACTGAGAAGGAGTAAATAAGAAAGTCACTGGAGATGAGTGTGTCATTGACAATTACAGTTTACTAAGAGTTGCCTGAACAACAGTTACTCTCACTGTCTACGCTAGGGCATCAGTTTTTAGTGTGTCTGAGAAATATATGGTGAGGATGTGAAGGTGCAGATTCTTGGGCCTCAACCCAAGACACTCTCATTCAACTAATCTTTGTCGTGGCTCAATACTCTCTATTTTAAACAAACTCTTCAAAGTATTTTAATGCAGGTACTCCTTGAATCTCATCTGAGAAACATTGGAACCCCAAGCTATAAAGAGAGTGACATAAGACAAGGTTGCCACTCTAGGACAGATTACAGTTTTATAAATGTGAAAATGCTAGTTAATTTGAAGAGCTAGTGAGAAGGTAAACAGGAGAGAAAATGAAAAATAAAGTAAAAATTTTTTAAAGCACACATTATTATCAACCAGATGCAGGATTTGGCTATGAAAAATATAAGAAAAGATAATATCCAAAATTTCTAAATGTAGAAGTGATCATATTGATTATTTCATGACCTAAATCAAAGATTCTAGATCCTTGTCTATTCATAAGGCAGATTTATTTTTTACTTCCCAAAGGTTTTATGAGAAATAATAAAGACTGCCAAGCAGAGAAGTGCTGTGAAATTTGCAGTCTCTCTGAGCTTCAACAAAATGGAAATAATAAAGTCAGCTTCTCAGGGTTTTTATAAAGATTAAAATTATTTTCCAAGTGCCTAGTATAGTGTCTAGCACATTGCAGGCACTCATTAAACAGTAGTACTATTGTGTGCTTTTCTTGTGCTTCCCACCAACATCAGAGAAGAGTGAGAAAGCTGCTAACCCCATCCTCAGTCAGGTGCAGCACAAGGCTATGGGGAAGGTTTTCGTGCTGCTGGCAAAGCCTGGTTTTAGATCTGAGCAAGCAGATCTGAGGATCCTGAAAGTGTAGTATTCTAAAGAAGAGTTTCCACCAGAAGGTGGCACTTTGCTTATTGTGGTTACTGTGTCATCATGTACTAAGGTTTCATATAGTTTTCAGGTTTGTCTTGAATAGATCTGAATACAAATAACTTAAAGTAGTAAGTCATCTTATTTAATAATTTTATGTGTTTTATAAATGTAATAGGATATCTAATCTAGAGAAAAGAGACAAGTATTTTATTTTAAATTAAGGATATAGGTAGGAAATAAGACAAAGTAAAGGTTGTAATATATTTCAGGTTGATGTTTAAAGGTTATTTTTGTTTCCTGTGTGAAAGCCGCAATATACAATCCATTTGCTTTTTCATTTTCGTTGTTCAAATCCTGTCTTCAGTAGAGTGAGCCAAACGATTCCTTTCATGCCCTCTACTGGATATTTGAAGTTAAACATCAATAACACAGCAAAGCGACCAAAACACATAATCTTTAAAACCTTTTTTTTAATATAGTTTTTTAATAACTAAAATTAAGCTACATTGTTTCACTGGTGTCAGAATTCCTTTTTCTGTGCAAATTTCAGAGTCATCTCTTCCTATTGTGTAGAGATTATTGGTTAAGAGGGAGTGAATAGATGTAGCTTATACTACTGTCACCTTTGAGGCATCTCTAAAGAGTGACTGTGCTGCTGTAATGTTTAAGAAGCCTCTATTTTATTGCTGCTCTGGTTCAATAGTGATATTTGCTGTCAGGTGAAACTTATATTAGATGAGTGGAGTAGTAGAATGGCCCATTACTGAAGAAATTCTCCATATTATCTGCTTCATTAACACATAGAATCCATCAGGAGAGCAAAGGAGTACTTTACTTGATCATCTGGTTGCCTATGGCCATCCCTACAGGATGGGGTGTCTGGCAAGATATTCCCCAACCCCAGCTTATCCACCCTCTCCTGGGGCTGATTTTTACTCAGCAGGGCCATACCAGTTATTAAATATCGAAATATTTCATAGCAGTTGTTACGCAACCATTGTCATTGAAACCACATGCTACTCACCACATCTTGATCTCGGGGCCCTATCCCGGGACTCCTTGGATTTCCCCCACAATCAAGTAATTGAAATGTTAAGGCCTAGTCTACTTGCCCTAAGAAATTGCTGATCCAGTCCACCCAGCTCCCTAGATCCTTCAGGTTTGATGCAGACCCACATGGGTGTATTACTGCCTGGGTTAACTGTGACCTTCATACATCACTCTCATGGTGGTACCACATAGCTACAATTCAGCAGGGCCAATGTTGAAAGCAGGGCTTCCAGGTCTCTGTCTATGAGTTTCTTTCTACGTCACAATAATTTGTAAAATTTATGAAGCACTTATGTGCCAGGCATAACATATATTATTTCATTCACTCTTTATAACAAACTTACTTTACAGACGAGTAAACCAGAAACAACTCATGACTTCCACACTATCTCACAGCTAGTGCATGAGAAATCTAGAATTTGAAGTAGATCTGACCGATACCAAAGCCAGATATCTAGTGAAACTCACCCAAGGCTGCAAACCCAAGGACAGTGCAAAGACTGTGCAGCGGGCTGTAATGGTATTTTATCAGAGGAGTTTCCAACCGTGGGTCACACAGAGGCAGGATCACTAGAACAAATATTGTGCCACTCAACAGGGGAAGCCACATTGGGAGGTGGACAGTCCACCTTTGTTGTCATATAGTCTCAGTCACTCAGTCACACCCTTTGCTTCCAGGAGAGCAAGGAAACTAAACTTTGGATTACCTGTGGCCCCAGAATCTTCCTTCGAATTGGCTTATAATATCAAATGTTAAAGGAACTTTAAGAAAGTACGATCGTGACTCTCATACAAATATAAAACAAACACATGTCAAATCTTTCATTTAACTCATTAATTAAATGAGAGAACTGGTAAAATGAGGGCCTCAAAGAACTCAACAGGAAATTCCATTAAATAGATAAGAGTACAATTACTTGGTGATTGAGAGAGTAAGGCTCCATTAACAGCCAGTTCAAAGGAGAAGCCAGAAAGCAGAGGCATTTGTAAATCAGGAATCCTGGAATGAATTTGCAAATGGAAACAAAACTGATGCTTTTTTGGAGAAGTGGGGAGAAAGTCAATCAACCCTTCACTGAACAGAATTTATTTATCTGTCTATTGAAATATTTGCATTGCTCTCAGTTTTCTAGGAGTTAACTTTGTATTCTCCAGAATTATAAAATAAACCAGTCAAAGACAAAGGTGCATATTACTATAGTCAGACAATCCCTAGTGGTTACAGAATTCCCTTGAAAAGGTATTAATTTTGTCTGCTTATTCTAATGCCTTCCATGTTTTCTTACTTGGATCAAGTAGAAGAAACATGAATAGGATTGATCCATGATCACTTTCTTTTTTTATGACCAGCTGCCATTGGATTTGGATTGGGGAATCGGTAAGAAAGATTAGGAAAATTAACATTTACTCTTCAGCATCAGTCCCAACAGAATATTTTAGAGATGAATATTAAAAGAAAAAATATATTCACATTCATTTATTCATGCAACTAATTCTTACTGATGCCCACCTCCCGTATGACCACCTCTAGGAAAACTGTCAGTCTACATGGGTTTCTAGGGAACTACTCAAGTAACAATAGCTGCAAACATTTAGCCTCAAATAAGATGAGCTCCAAAATTTGAAAATGTGGAGTAGAACATCCTGTTGACCTGTATACCACTTAGGCTGGCTGTCTGACCAGCTTGCTTACCCGCTGTTTTTCATGATTGATACAACACGTCTGTGAATCTTTCACAGTAATCTCCCTCCACCCACTCCCATCATTACCAGCCCAAATGCCAGGACATTCTTGGTCACATTAGAATACTTTAACAAGGTAGTGTGTCTTAAGGCTGACATTACAGTGGGCCTGGGGTAAGGTTTCCTTTGATATTAAAATCATATCCTTCTCCAACAAAAGTACAACCAGGACCTTATTTCTGGGCCTTTGATCTTCATCTATCTTATCTAAGATATTATTTAGACTTGTTTAAAATTTACAAAACTTCAAAGCAAATTAGATCTGTACTGACTGAAACACATACGTATGTATGGGCAGGAGCGCCATCAGTGGGCTGAAAAAAAGATGATATGTATCTTCCAGGAGATGGCAGTGTTGCTGCTCCAAACATCTGAGATCAGCAAGGACCTTGAATCTAAGAATAGAAACTAAGGGAGGCTATTTCTTGACTTGTTCTATACTTAATTCATATGTATTCTTCACAGAAAAGAATGTGACTTTGTTTTACCTCAAAGTTCACCATAGTACTAATACTCAAAATATACACTGATGCAAAGTATAATAAGAATAATATTTTTAAAGTACGAGTCAATAGACATATACTGAATCACCATTATGGAAGTTACCCTGTCTGAAGTTCTATGTGGAAGACATAAGTCAGCAAAGAGAGTCAACCCTTAAGAAATTTGGAATATGCTTTGGAAGGAGAATTATATTCATAAAATCATCAGGATTTCTCCTTTAAAGAAATTTAAATTTTCTGGCCCTAATCTTAGATGCTCCTAGATCTTTCCTCCCCAGAGACATTAAACAGGTTGCTTTCTTCATCCTTACCCTATCATGGCCATGTTTTCTTTACCACTTTCACTTGTTTGGCTTAAAATATCTCAGCCCTTTACATTTTTGGTGCTGGCGGCAGAGAAACTAAGTCTTGAAGTAGCCCCTTCCCAGTGGAAATAAAGGGCACATGCCTCAACCCTTCTTCCCAGACAGCCAGATAGCTCCCAGCTCCAAGATGCCTGACTTCCCAAGGCCAGCGTGTTATTTCCCACAGAAACCTCAGCAGCCTACCCACACTTAACAAAAGTTCAGTAGCCAAGATTTTCAAAAGAAAAAAGATAGCTTATATTGCTTATATTCCCAACTTTAACCATTTTTTAACCATTTAACAAATTACATTTCAAAATATTTACTAACATGTTATGACAAAGAATAATAATTAACCAGAAGCCCCTCAGTTTGCCAAACAATAACAACAATACTAGTAGTTATTGTGCCTGTTCAAGGTCTTTTTCTCTATCATGCTAAGGCTCTTACTTGGTCTTAATGAAAGTCACTGTATGAACACTGTGTCTATGTTACGAAGCTCTGACTCAGAAAGCATATTAATCTCAGTGAGTGTCTCTGGCACAACTTTGCATAAGTGTAGCATTCACATAGCTGGGGTAGAAGGAGTAATCAATTATTTGAGTGTTAGTTTATTTTGCCTCATTTACGGGCAAAAGAAATAATACAGTAGACTTTCCTACCAACGCTGAACATCTTCTTCCCCCTCTTCTCTCCACCACCTCTCAGGTTTGAGATTGCTTTGCTAGTTACCACTCATTGCCAAGAACACAATGACTAATGCTACAGAGGGAGAAATGCCAGGTCAGACACTGACCCACTAACGCCATATGCGCCTGCTCCATAAATGCCCATTTTTCAACTTTAGTGGGCTTCAAAATTAAATAGCTGAGACAGACGACGCAAAGAAAAATATGACTGCAGCAAAATACAGAAACTACATTATGGCTAACATTAAATCTTCATACAAATAATGCATTTTTAATGTGAACGTTTATGAAAATCACCTCTTAATGTTTAGACAGTGTTTTTCTTCATTGGTTATTTATGATGCTTTGAACTGGAAACACAAGCTAAATGGGAAAGCCAGAGAATGGGATTTACTTAACAACTGACAACCTTGTCCTATTGTAAATAAAAAGAAGAAAGCCCATCACCTTCTCAAGCTGCATCATGATAAATCAACCTAAAAAGATCAACTACTAGGATTCATCACATCTTTTTCTCTTCCCAGCCTGAAATTCCCTAGTGACATAATGTCTGATCGGTTTGTTTTCTCTACTAGGGATTCTCTGCCATGTTGTTTAGATTAATTGTGCCATTTTATTATTTGGAATGTGAATATAGAAAAAAAACATTTTCAATAAAAGAGCTAATAATTAAACACCTTCAGCCAAGTGAAAATAGCTTATGGGGCAGGTGGTGGGGAGGAAGGAGGTGCTGGAGATTAACATAAAATTCAGTCTGAGGGGAGAAAAAAGACAGGCTTGAGACCCCAGTAATGAAACTGGCCCCCTAGTCTGTTCAATTCTTTAGTGTCTGTGTCAGGCCCCTCCTCGAATGTAGTCTTTATTTTGAACAGTTGGTGGAATATCCCCTAGGAGAGTATTAACGTTCTGCAGTGGACTTTATCTTGGGATTAAGCTTCTGCAAACAAATTTGCCCCTGAAAAATGAGTAACTGAGCTCATGTGCTGAGGCTCAAGACCGGACCAATGTTTATTTGCTTGTACATCTCTCGGATTAAGATATGTGTCCTAAACAGTCATCTATGCCATTCTGCCATCCTTAGAGAAGCTGAGACCCAGTGTTTGGCTCTGTGTCCGGAAAGAATGCATTAATCTCCACTTCAGCCTTGGAATAATCCCTAGAAATATTATAAACAGAATGCCAGATACCCAGAGTAAATAAGAGATCTGGGACCCACCAGAGGGAACCCGTGAGGGAGCTTGTTTCTGTTTCAGGAGGAGATCTCGTGAATCACTCATGACCATTCCCATGTCTTTATGTCTGTTATGCTATTATGCTATTATGAAAGACAAGGAGCCTTTCCAAGTTCTGTTTTTACAAAGCCAAGAAATTTTGCATCCTATGGCAAATAAGATGCAGCGAACAAGACACAATAACTGCCTTAAGTGGTCTCAGCAGCCAGTTACCCTTCAGGAATGATGGCTTCCCTCCAACCAGACTTCTTCATGATTCCAAATCTTCACAGCAGATTTGCTGATAAAGTTGAACTTCACTTAGCCCAGACCTGACAGACTGTGGGCCATGCTGATCTCTACCTTACGCTCGTTCTTAAAATAGTACTTTCTTGCCTGGGCGCCCTCTGAGGTGATGCATAGAGCTAGAATAAGAGGGGGGTGAAACAGTTAGTAGAATCTGCAGAAGCTGTTATACCCTCTGAAATAGCTCCAAATTTGAGGATTAGCTGAGTTGGCCCAACAGTCAGGCTAATTGCCAAGACTGAAACATTTGGATCACTGCAGATCTTCTTGCTGTGTAGACAAAGGGGAAGGACTCTTTGATCACAGCTGAATCCATTTCTAGAAGCATTCTATAGTTGCCCACATAGACTTGATGCTAACCATCTGTGAGTCAACATATGTGACACAAATAAATGCTTTTTTTAAAAAATAAAATAAAGTCATAGTTATTTCTTATCGAGTTGTATTACATGAATGTGTTTGTTTTGTGAAAACTCATCCAGGGATCCAATTAAAATTGTGTATATTTCCATAAACTTCAATAAAAACTTAAAAAAAAAAAGGCAGAGGATTGTTCTGGATGTGGGGTCAGCAAATCATGGTTAATGGGCCAAATTCTGCCACCTACTGTTTTTATGACTTGTGAGCTACGAATGGTTTATATATTTTTAAATGTTTTATTTAAAAAAAAAGAAGAAAAGTAATATTTTTTGCATATGAATATTATGTGAATTTCAAATTTCAGCATCCCTAAAGAAAGTTTTATTAATACAGCCACATCCATTTCTTTACATAGTATCTATGGCTGTTTTTACACTGCAATGACAGAGTTGAGTAGTTGCAAAAAAGACAGTATGACCTGCAAAGCTGTAAAATACTTATATTTACAGTTGACCCTTGAACGACATGGGTTTGAACTTCATGGGTCCACTTATATGTGGATTTTTTTAAATACTATAAATGTATTTACTCTTCCTTGTAATTTCCTTTACCATTTTTTTAAATTTTATTTTAATTATAGTTCATATACAATATTGTCAAGTGTACAACACAATGATTAGACATTTATATACCTTATGAATTGATCACCCCAATAAGTCTAGTATCCATCTGATACCACATATAGTTACTACAATGCTTTTCTTAATAACATTTCCTTTTCTGTAGCTTATTTTATTGTAAGAATACATATAATACGTATAACATACAAAAGATGTGTTAATCAACTGTTTATAATACCAGCAAGGCTTCCAGTCAAGAGTAGGCTATTAGTAGTTAAGTTTTTGTGGAGTCAAAAGTTGTACATGGATTTTCGACTGCATGGGGCCTCAGCACCCCTAACCCCCACATTGTTCAAAGGTCCATTGTATGTTATTATTGCATTTTAATATATTGTTTTTATTAAATATAAATGTTTTATTTATCTGATCTTTCATAGAAACTGTTTGCTGACCATTTTTCTAGGTTTAAGGAGACAAAGTACAACCAAATACAATACATGATTCTTGGTTGGACCTAGTCCAGAAAAAAATTGCTGTAAAGGTAGTTTTGAAAATTGTTTGGGAAATGTATGTTCTGTGTAATCAGATATTTTTATAACCATGTTAAATTTCCTGGTGTGATAATAGTATTGCGTTTATGTGGGAGAATGTCCTTGCTCTTAGGAGACACACACTGCTGTAACTTACTTGCAATGGTAGGGGGAGATATACACAAAAAGCACACAAATTTATCACAAATATGATAAAATGTTAACAATTTAGATGAAGGACATAAGGGTGTTTATGCTACTGTTTTTTCAACATTTCTGTAGGTTTGAAAGTTTTCAAAGTAAAAAGTTGGGGAAAATAATAAATATAAACCAAAACAATAATTATTTTAAAGAAGTCATCAAGCAGAACATAAATGATCTATCAGTAGCACATACTGAGGTTTAATCAGTTAGTACAAGTGGTTGGGTTTTCACATAAACCTCTTTAGCAGTTTGTCATCGATCAGCCCACGGCTCTCATCCTTGTGGCTTTTCTGAATTCTCCTTTCTGTTTGTTCTGAGCCAGTTCCAGACTGCAAGGGGTTTACCAAAGATTTACTTGTTATTCGATCTCTATATTCAAAGCAAAAATGATAGTCAGTGTTTATCCTATCTTTCGAGAAACTAAAAAATTACCTCCCACATAAATGTACTTTTTAGTTTTTCCTATTGGGACACAGAAATCTATTATTAACCGTCACCTTGCCTTTTAAGAATTATTTAATTCCTTGAAGATTTATGATCTCTTTAATCAGAGCAAACTCTTCATGCACCAGTAATGATCAGTAATGTACCAGTAATTATACATCATTTTCAACCTATATTTTATCTGTGCATTTTATGGGAGTTTCTTTTCTAAATTATGCTTTCATCTGTCAGCAGTAATTTTGAGGTTTAGGAATCAGCCAAGGTATTGATTATCTTGAAAGGTTACATATGGATCAGCAAGGGCTTGAAAATTCTGTGCAGAAGCACTTGCAGGCAGGAGCTATGAAGCATTTGTGGCTCTGGAATGTGGTAAAAGTAATTGTCACTCTTCAGGACCAATCCCTTGGCTCTCGTGTCAAGTTGACTCATTATAATATACAATCTACTTCATCACAATTCATTTTGTCTCAGGTTGTCAAGCAGACACTGTGCAGGTTGTGGCTTCTCAAGGAAACAAAAAAAGCATTTGTTTTATTAATGGAGTCAATGGTTTCTTCAAAGCAAAAATGTAGATCAGAAACAAATTATTCTTTCCCCACTGGCTGAGATGGAAAACAACTCCCCAACTGTCACAGAAGAAACTAGGCTTAATTCAATGTAAAATGCATGAACTAGTTTCTAAAAATAAAATTGGAAGCACTTTCATTGCTACAACATTCATTCCAGGAAAATGAGTTATATGAACGTCTTATATTGTTTTATGGAACTTGGAGATTAAAATGATTTTTGGTAGACATCGTGTCGGCTTCCTATTTGAATCGGTTCAAAATGAAGCTGAACAGAATTATAGGGAAAAAATGAATGACCGTTACTGGCAGTTAAACAACCAGGCATTGCCAAAGACTTTTTAAGTAAATATATATACACTTTACACTCCCTTCAAAATTTTTTATTGGTTATGTCCACACAGACTGAAGGTCCTACACCCAGCAGTCACTCTTAATGCTGATTTCTGGTGACTCAAACTGTTTTATGATTCACTCCTAAGTTTGAAAGGAGGGGATAGCAGTTAGCTCTTTGTGGTCCAGTATCTCCAACACCCATTCAAGGCCAGCAACAGTTAGCATTATCCTCTGCCTCCAAGGAGATGAAGCTCTGTTGGAAATGAATGTTTGATGAGCTCTGCAAAAAAGCCTTTTGCAAAGTAAAGCACAAAAGTTAAATAATCAGACATATGTCATAGGAATAATATTTTTTCTCTTTCCCTCTTGGAAATTTCTTTTTATTCTCTAGTCCTTCTATCGTTTATACTGAACCTTAAGACTGAGCCTTCATTGCCCTGGAAGAGAGAGGATGACTATTATCCCAGGAAGAACAAAAGAAAATAGCAGCCTCACAAAGCCTATATTGAACTCTAAAATAGGTTCTTAAACCTATGGCAGAGATAGATTCAAAGAGATAATAAAGGTTTCTTAAGCTCCAGAACGAAAAGAACATAAAGTGCTCAGAACATAGTACTTATATGATAAAATCCAGTGTCTAATTGCAAAAGTTGGTTTCCTGAAGCACAAGAGCTACTTAAGGGAGAGAGTTGGAGAGACATAGGAAAGTGAAAAGATGCAAGTGAAGTTACTGATGTGATTCTTTGTAAAAGGGTCTTTAGGTACAAATACCTAGGAGAGAAGGGGTTATGGAACCCCCCCCACCCACCCACACACACACACACACACACACACACACACACACACACACAAAGATGTGGGAAAACAAGACAGGAAGAGTGACTTGTGCCCTGGGTCCTGTCTGGAATGCTGGGAGGAAATGGTCTTCCAGGGTACCCCATACCAACATGAGTAGCCACAGTAGCATGGAAAGGATAGGGCAGGTGCACAATAGAGAGAGGATATGAAACAGACGCACCTGAAACAGAAGCCACCTTGAGTTTCCCATACCTACAGTACTTGAAGGAGGCCCCAAAATGATGAGGGACTTGAGTGAGCACAGGGAGAACTAAAGTGCCGGATTTCAGAGGAAAGAGAAGAATTCCCACAGTAGAGGCTGCAGAGTGGGCAGCCAGAGCTGGAGATGAGGTGGAAAAATGTTGCTGAGTTTCAGAAGCTCAGCAGTCACCAGCCAGAGTTAAGTCAGAAACCACAACAGGAGAGAAGGCTGGGCCCAGCAGAGCAAGTGCCCTGAGGCGAGCCTGTTGTGAGAACTGGCTTTGAGTTACATCAACAGTGGATGCCAACAGAAAAGTGATTGCAACCCAAAGGATTCTCTCTCAATGCCAAGATTTTATACTAATCCCCCAGGACCTCTGACCGTTCCTGGGAGGTGGGAAGGAAAAGGGAGGAGAGATGAAACAGGAAATGACTATGTGCCCCAAAAGGACTAGACTGAAGCTGAAGGCAGTGGTTCTTAAAAGGAGGCAATTTTGTCCCTCCAGGGACATTTGAAAATGGTTGGAAACAGTTTGGTTGGTACAAGGCAGGAGGAGAGGTAGCTACTAGCAACTAGTGGGCAGTGGCCAGGGAGGCTGCTGATCATCCTACAGTGCATGGGACAGCCCTCCCGACAAAGAATTATGCAGCCCAAAATGTGAATAGTATTAAGGGTGAGAAACCCTGAATCGAAGTGATTGAGTTACCACCATCGGTAGAAATGAAAGCATGAGAAATGTTAAAAAAAAAAAAAAAATTGCATTTTTGCACATTTAAATTTCTATAACTGAACAAACACATGTGTGTGTACGCACATACACAGAATATAATACGAAGCTGGAGATTTGAGAAAAATGGCAAGTGGAACATAAAATGATAGAGCATAGCCCTGAGAAACTTCAACATTTAAAGGTTAGGTGGAAGAAACTAGTAAAGAAGATTTGGGGGAGGGAAAGTAAAGTACAAATGAAACCAAGAGGGTGTGTAGTAGATCACAAAAGTGAAGAGAAAAGAGTAGCTCAAGAAGTTCGGAGCAGCCAATTGTGTAAAATATGAAATGAAAGTGACTAGTAAAAAGTATGTCAATTAAATTCTGCCTCCTGCCTATTAGGGCAGGTGGGGAGGGATGAGGTTCAGAGGATGTGAAAGGATTAGCTTTACGTAGGAGAGGAGATTCCTCCTCCACTGCAAGGAGAGGGAAGAGAAAGTGAATGGGTGTAGATACTACTAGGTTTGTAAATTTCAATGCAAATAAATTGTAAATTTCCCACATCAGAGGCAAAATCATGTATTAAAACAGATAAAATGAGAAGAGAAGGCAAAGAGTGTGGAAGCTGTGAAATGGTAATTATGAAGAGTAGGTGAGTCAGCCAACTGAAATTTGGTAGGATGCCTGAGCAGTGTTGAGTGCCCAGTTGAGATTGGTGATCATGAAATTGTAGTGATAATGATCAATGTGTTATGTGATATTTTCCCGGCACTTCTCAGCTGCCCGATGCAGTTACAGAGAAGATACATAGCTAGGTTAGCCAGCATAGGGTTTTGTAGGAGAAGTGGTCCTTAACCAGGGTTTGTATCAGAATCACACTGGAATTTTCTGGAAGCACTCACACACATGCATAGACTATATCCCAGAGTTCTGGCTCTGTTAACCTGATGATTGGTCTGTATACTCCTCCTATTTAGGTGAAGTTCCGCAGTGATATGTAGCCCCAGTTAATAACCACTTACCTATTTGTGTGCAACCAAAGACAGACTGGCAAAGGAGTTAGCAAGGGAGAGATTCAAATGCTAGTCAGTAAAATCTAAACCAGCTCAGGGAAAGAAGTAAAGTCACAGGGCCTCACAAGTAGGAATAATATAGAGATCATTAGATAAGATGTCTCAAAAAAGTCAAATAACATGTCCCATGTAGAAAGAGTGCTGACGGCAGGTTTTGGATTAAACAAATTTAGAGTACATTTTCATTCTCGCCATAAATTTTTATAGAGGAGAAAAAAAACCTGTTATCTCTCATAAAGCTGTATTTTCTTATAAATGATGGCCCCAAAATGTTTGTCATTTCTTGGATACTAATTAAACACTTAAGTCTCCAAAGACCAATTATGTCATATGAAGCTGCCCGTAAGGGTTATAAGCATTTCCCCCATTATTCACAGACGTCTTCCCACAGTGGATGAAGAACAAAGAGACAAACACACTTTAAGCACTGCAGGGAGAAATCCATGATGAGAAAGGCTATCCCCACACTGACAACTGAGCTGCTGGTGCCCTTCGATCATTTCACCATGAACTACCATTTCTTGTCATCCATACTGTAAGATGGCAACACAAAATAAGAAGTGAAAGTTGGGATTTTCGTATACAATTCAAACTTGCCATTTTCTATATGTTTACTTTTATAGTTCTCCTTAGAGTAAATACAGCAATTGCTAAAAAGAGCACGTTATTTTAGAATGGGGGCAGAAGGGAGACTTAGAATAGTGAGGGCTTTAGAAAATGAATTTAGGAGAATTTTTATCTCTGGTCAATAAATTATTTAACAGATCATCTCTTCAAGACCAATGAATCTTTAAAGTTGTCTTCTTCTAGTTTAAGAATATTGGCTATGATCATTAATATTCTCATCCCTCAGCAACCCTTCTGCCCAACCTTTATCAATAAGAGAGATTACTCAAGGGATGGGTTCAGTGTCTAACTCAGTTCCCATAAGAGGGAACTGAGCTGTGCACCGGCCTGAGGGGCTGAGCAAAGTCTGTGAAGAACAGAGAACACCCTCTGAAAACTGGCCTTCTGGCCTGGCCTGAGTGCAACTTTGCCTGACACACTTTATGGGGCTCTCCAACACTGAAGGAGGTTCTCCTTGCAGCATTCTCTTAAGGACAAGTTGCTCTATGATAATTTAGTAGCTTTCCAGGTTTCTGTTTTTGTGTTTTGTTTTTCCAAGATTGAGTCCAAACTCATTGGAAGGGCAGAGAAGGCTCTTCACGGTCCAGCCACTGACTCCGTGTCTAGCCCTATCTCCTATCACTTTCCTTCTTCTCTCTCTGAAGCCAGCACGACAGCCACACCAAGTGATGCCATTTTTTGGTGATAATATACTCTCATGACTGTGTCTTGCACATACAGGAACACATTCACCCAAACTTCTAGGTTGGAAGATAGAGACTCTGATTCTCCTCTCAGCTTTGCCTTCATATAGGCGGTCTCAGTTTTTCTCTCTACAAAATAAGGGGATTAGAGACTTAGCAGTTGTGAAGTGTGGTTTCTGGGTCAAATCTGGCTCCACACATATGTCAAAAATTATTGACATAATTTTTGTGCATATGTGTGTGTTCCACTACCCTGTCTCACCTATACTCAGCAGCAAACACATCTACATTAGTACCTGGCTGCTGAAAGCACATGAATTGGCCACCAGGAGGCCAGATGATCTCTAAGGTTTCTTCCAGGTCTAACAACATGTGAAATAAATTAACTCCAAAACACAGGATCAAGCAGATGGTAAATGTGCAGGAAACTCATAAAAGACCTCAGCCTCAGGTACCAGAGACCTATCAAATAGTCCTGGATTGACACCAAGACCTTTACAAAACAATCAGATTCCCTTGACTGATCCCATATGGCTAACGAATTTGCTCTCTTTTACCATGTGACTTAACAGGTATTATCACCATCACTCCCAGGATGGTCTGTTTTTCCACACAAAACCAAATTGATTTCTCCACAGAACACCTGTTCCTTTTGAAGTTATAACCCAATGATCGATAATATTTCCTTCCTGAATAATAATTTATGTGAGAGAAAATGAAGGTCCTAATCTTTCTCATTTTAGCGCTGACTAGCATCTGCACGTTTCAGTTGCAGTGGAGGAAATCTGGAGCCCATTTCTCTCTAGCACTTGATTTTGACAGGATCATGAACCACTGGAATTCCAGTCTACTCTGGGGAAACTTGTTCAGACTCTGTGATATATGCTCACCTACTCCCAACATCCATTTCCTTTGACGTAAAGAGTATGGCCTTTTCTTTGACCAAAGCCCATCTCATCTTAAACTAGTCTAGACTTCTTTTACACTAAATTTGTGCTGCTCAAGTGCAGTAAACACAAAT
Source organism: Pteropus vampyrus (assembly GCF_000151845.1). Classification (NCBI taxonomy): domain Eukaryota; kingdom Metazoa; phylum Chordata; class Mammalia; order Chiroptera; family Pteropodidae; genus Pteropus; species Pteropus vampyrus. Next base: position 8,051,433 of record NW_011888796.1, on the reverse strand, counting down.
AAATCATCTAATTTGCCCCAAAAGGAAAAGGCTATGACAACTGCTAAAGGGCCATGGGCTGGATCAGGTGGTCTCTTAAGATCCCTCTAGCTCTACCATTTTATAAATCTAATTTAAGTTCATCGAAAGATAATGCCAGAACTACGGGTGACTTACAATATCTTATGAATAAAAATTACTGAAAAAAAAATGTAATTGTCTACATTAAGAAATCTCTCTCCAAAAGGAAAAACAAGGACTTGCTGAGGAAGTACATGTGGAGACACCAACTTCTGGACATCAAAGAAAAAGCCAAAGTAATGTAGGGTTGGAATATGCAAGAGTGGTACCCAGAGACTTGAGAATTATGTTCAGGCGGTGATCTACAGCTCTAGAGTCCAGGCCTGGGATACTCAGAATGATTTTTGACTGCAGAGCTATGTACAAGAAATGTATTTAGGAATAGAAGAAAGAAAGATGAGCTAGTGTCTCAATAAGTGTTAGTAACTCTCTGAGAAATAGCTAAGTGCTTTTAAAGTTTATAACTAAATAAATGAATATTTCTAATCTTGATCAACCTTTTGGAAGTGAGTACATATTGTGACTGAAAAGACAGAATGAGTACTTATGCTGCCAAAATCATCACAGCTTCCAATTAATTTTATTCATTCGGAAATTATCTTTTACTTCTGAAACTTAGTTGCTTAGGTGGTGTGTCAGCTAAAACTCTACAAGTTAGCTATCTAGTGTAAACACAGAACTGCATTCTCATAACTGTTCATCCAAACAGCTGATAATAAGGGTTGTTTCTTTACAACATTTAAAAAAGAGAGAGACCGAGATGAGAAAGAGAATTAAAAAAGGAACAAAAAGGAAAAAAAGGTGGAAGGCAGGGAGGAAAAGAGGGAGAGAGGGAAAGGAGAAAGAAAGGTGGAGGAGAATATAGGAATAAAGAGAGAAATTTTCTGAAAAGGTGTTTGAAGAATGGCCTTGGGAAAGTAGGCATCAAAATCCTACAAATAGGCTGGGATAAGATAAAAATGCAGCTTGGAGAGGGGAAGTGGTTTGCCCAAAATTACACAGATAAGGGATAGAGCAGGACTTGAACTCAGAATCTAGTATCCTTTCCCACAATCCCATGCAGCCTCACTGGAGAAGACTACTCAGTGGGCGTGGCTTCCCAAGATGGCCCTACAGGTTATTGCTTAAACACCTCTGCAAAGCAAAGTATACAAAGTTTTCCCCTTTCATTCTCTGCCCTACCCCACTCCCCACCCTAAGAATGGCAGCATTGGTAAATTGATAAACTGGATATACCCAAAGAGAAAACAGACTCTCATTTCTAAATAACAAGTCTAGATAAAAGTCTACATAATTGGTAAACACTTGGAAAACTTAATTGTTTGTCTTTGTATAAATAGACAACATTAAACATCTATATGGCAAGTCCAGAGCAAATCAAATATACATGGTGCCAGTGAACCTTGTAAAATGCCTTTTTCTGCTTCACCTGGCTTTTCTTGCATAATCAGCTCTTTAGGAAATTAAGGTACAAACTGGTATGACATATTGAGCCACCTCTTGACCTTCTCCTTAATTTTTCCCTAACATGAAAGGAGAGCTATCAATTTTACCAGCTCTGAAATTTCCCTACCTTTTAGTTGCAATAAGTTATATATTACAGGGAAAGAGGAGCTTTTGATAATATCTTGGCTGATTTTATGGATGTTGCTTTAGAAAGAAAATACATAGAGGATTCAAATCAATTTGGTTATGGGAGGAACTTTTAAGGTAACGTGTAAAATATATATTTAACGCATTTCTGCTAGAAAATTTTAGAAATATTTGCCATAAATATGAGTATATTGCTCATTTATATTTATACGCGGCAATAGAGCATATTAATCGCTTAAGTTTTAAAAATTCATTTTGTTTCAAAATTTAGCCAAAGAAAGAATCCAGAATCTGATTTATTACTTAAATAAAAGTTTTTAAACATTAGATACAAGTCCACTTAAAAATCAGGAAAAAAGCACAGTAGTAATTAAATCACTTTGTATGAAACAAACTATATTTCATAAAAACTCTATCCATGAATAATTATCAGAAAAAAGTATTATGCATAGTCACTAGGGTCACAAAGTAGAGGAGAAATAATAGTAAATTCAAATATTTTATGGTTTGATCTTAATCATTGGAATTCATGAAAAATACTAAGTAAAACACCTGAGTTCCCTATGTCTAAAAGTCTAATAATAATAATAACTATTATGTCTGCCATTTACAAAGCACTTACTATAAACCTGACACTATGCATTACTTCATTTAATCCTTCAATAACTTATGAAGTAGGTGCTATTTTTGTTCCGTTTTTACAGATGTCTACACTAACACTTGGAGACATTGCTCAAGGTCACTCAGATAATAAACAAGAAACTCCTAGGTCAAAATATGCCTGACTCCTGAATCTGGACTGTTCGTCTCCATGCAATATTAACTTGCTGTAAAAGAAATCCATTGTTCATTCATTCAAACACTTATGTTGATCAGAGAGCCCATGGAAGTTTTAAAGCATGATCATACT
>NW_011888796.1:8030254-8048820 GCF_000151845.1 Pteropus vampyrus | reverse complement strand
CCTACAAATAGGCTGGGATAAGATAAAAATGCAGCTTGGAGAGGGGAAGTGGTTTGCCCAAAATTACACAGATAAGGGATAGAGCAGGACTTGAACTCAGAATCTAGTATCCTTTCCCACAATCCCATGCAGCCTCACTGGAGAAGACTACTCAGTGGGCGTGGCTTCCCAAGATGGCCCTACAGGTTATTGCTTAAACACCTCTGCAAAGCAAAGTATACAAAGTTTTCCCCTTTCATTCTCTGCCCTACCCCACTCCCCACCCTAAGAATGGCAGCATTGGTAAATTGATAAACTGGATATACCCAAAGAGAAAACAGACTCTCATTTCTAAATAACAAGTCTAGATAAAAGTCTACATAATTGGTAAACACTTGGAAAACTTAATTGTTTGTCTTTGTATAAATAGACAACATTAAACATCTATATGGCAAGTCCAGAGCAAATCAAATATACATGGTGCCAGTGAACCTTGTAAAATGCCTTTTTCTGCTTCACCTGGCTTTTCTTGCATAATCAGCTCTTTAGGAAATTAAGGTACAAACTGGTATGACATATTGAGCCACCTCTTGACCTTCTCCTTAATTTTTCCCTAACATGAAAGGAGAGCTATCAATTTTACCAGCTCTGAAATTTCCCTACCTTTTAGTTGCAATAAGTTATATATTACAGGGAAAGAGGAGCTTTTGATAATATCTTGGCTGATTTTATGGATGTTGCTTTAGAAAGAAAATACATAGAGGATTCAAATCAATTTGGTTATGGGAGGAACTTTTAAGGTAACGTGTAAAATATATATTTAACGCATTTCTGCTAGAAAATTTTAGAAATATTTGCCATAAATATGAGTATATTGCTCATTTATATTTATACGCGGCAATAGAGCATATTAATCGCTTAAGTTTTAAAAATTCATTTTGTTTCAAAATTTAGCCAAAGAAAGAATCCAGAATCTGATTTATTACTTAAATAAAAGTTTTTAAACATTAGATACAAGTCCACTTAAAAATCAGGAAAAAAGCACAGTAGTAATTAAATCACTTTGTATGAAACAAACTATATTTCATAAAAACTCTATCCATGAATAATTATCAGAAAAAAGTATTATGCATAGTCACTAGGGTCACAAAGTAGAGGAGAAATAATAGTAAATTCAAATATTTTATGGTTTGATCTTAATCATTGGAATTCATGAAAAATACTAAGTAAAACACCTGAGTTCCCTATGTCTAAAAGTCTAATAATAATAATAACTATTATGTCTGCCATTTACAAAGCACTTACTATAAACCTGACACTATGCATTACTTCATTTAATCCTTCAATAACTTATGAAGTAGGTGCTATTTTTGTTCCGTTTTTACAGATGTCTACACTAACACTTGGAGACATTGCTCAAGGTCACTCAGATAATAAACAAGAAACTCCTAGGTCAAAATATGCCTGACTCCTGAATCTGGACTGTTCGTCTCCATGCAATATTAACTTGCTGTAAAAGAAATCCATTGTTCATTCATTCAAACACTTATGTTGATCAGAGAGCCCATGGAAGTTTTAAAGCATGATCATACTTGTGTTTTAGGAAGCTCACTCTGGCAGCGGAGTCGGGGATGGCCTATATGAAGAAAGAGACTGATAGCAGGGACACAGTTCAGTTTAGGATGCTTTTGCAGTAGGCTGAGCAAAACATGAAAAAGACCTCCCTTTAGGTAGTAGCAATGAAGATGGAGAAGAGGAACAAAACTCAATATGTAGTTTTATAGTAAAATTAGTAACAGCGGATGAGAAGTTAGATAGTGAGGGATGAGGAAGGAGTTATTGAGGATAACTCTGTCTTTTAGCTTGGAGACTGGGTGATGACATTGATGGGAGGAGAAATGTAAGAAGATGAAAAGGCTAAGAACAAGTTGGTGAGGACAGTGGGGATAATGAATTTGACTTGGGTGCCTGAGGTTATTCAATTAGGTGTGCAGAGCTAAAGATAATCATAGGTAAGAGGCATGACCATATGGATAGAGGTTAAAGTCAAGGGAACATGGGGAATCACTCAGGGAGAGTTTATAGAGTTAGAAGAAAAAAAGGCCAATAGCTGGAACCTTGTGCAACACCAGCATTTTAAGGCTTTGGCAGGAAAGAAGGAACAAGCAGAAGACTCCCAGAAACAGAGTGCTGAATAATAGATTAGTAGAGAGCTGTGTTCCAAAAGCAAAGGAAGGGATTTCAGGAAGGAAATGATACAGGGAAACCAAGCAAAAGAGATCCAAATATAGATCTCTGGATTAGCCATTAAAAAGCTATTAGCACAGGGTGAATCAAGCAGTGGAAGTCAATGTCATTTTAGAGTCATCAGAGCCTTTTTGGGATTAGGAATAAGCTTCTTTCCTGATGGAGGAAGGTGGTAGGAGTCTTACTATGGCTTTAAAAAAGTATAGTCCTGACATATGGTGCTTCTGCAAATTCTGAACTACATGTTTAACTGGATTCGAAACACTGACACTGCTTGACTTAATTTTTTATTTAAATTCAAAGTCAAAGTGAGAGTACTTCAAGATAATAAATACTTGAAATCCCATAATTATTTTTATGTAAGGAACAGAAGCATGTTGTACAAAAGATAGAAACCCAGAGACTTTGATTAATTCAGTGCTCACATTTATTTTAAGACATATTATTCAGGACTAGACCTAATGAGGGAGAGCATGTATTTCTTTTTACTTAAATGGCTAAAATGAAGCTATCACGTGCCAGGCAACAGCATCAATGATCAACTGGGCCTGCCAGTTTTGAAATCATGTGATATGTGATAAATTTTTAATATGAGGATTCTCATCTCAAATTTTGTACATTAAAGAAAACTTTATTTTTATTTTTATATTATACTGTTTTAATAGGTTATTCAAGTACAAATAAACTATACACACAATGTTTATATTAAATAATGTCATTTTATATATTAAATACTTAAATGTTAATATTTGACTCATTTAACTGATTAAAGTTAATACCAATATACCTTACATTTGATTAAAGTTAATACCAATACTTTACTGCATTACTTCATAAACAAGTTCTATACAAATGTAAGGTATATTGGTATTAACTTTAATCAAATATCAAAGTAATTTAACATCTTACTGTTTGATATACTTCTTTAAGAAGCTAACGGAACTTATAAGGTATTTGTGTCACTTTAAACTAATCTCCACTTTGAGTGGGCCATCTAACCCAACCCTGTGTTTTATGTGAAGGGCATAAATTCTGTTTTACTGTTGAGACATTGAGTCTCTGAGAAAGTGGGGGGAAAAAAAAACCCAGCTTGAGTATGGGCAAGTCAGAAATTAAGTCAGAAAAGAATGGACAGATTTCTGTGCTTCCAGGACTATTCTCTCCCTTGTTACCAGAAATAGGCTGCCTTTATATCCATAACCAGCTCTACCAATTTGATGGAATTAATTGTGTTGTTTGGATTTTTTAAAAAATCTTTGTTCTGTCATTTTCATTGGTAGTAATTGGTAAGATAAACTTACAATATCTACAGCTGGAAGTAGTACCTCAAAATTAGTATCTATTACCTCAAAATTACAAATGCCAATGATAAATAATATATGATAGTCAAAATTAACATGTTAACAAAGTCAACATTGATATTGACTGGGAAAGAATGGCTACGTGAAGTACGTCCAGCTGCAAACATCCCGTAGTCACAGAAAACAAGAGGGGCTGTTTGAAGTAAGAAAGTCATTTAGGTTGGAGGCCTCAGAGGAGAAAATTTCAACAACAGCAGCTGAGTCAAAAGAAAAAAACAAAACAAAACTTTTCATTCACAATCTAATTCTGCAAAGAATGAATCCTAACTGATTAGGGGGCATGTGACAGCCAAATGGGCTTGAACAATAGAACAGAGTGTGGTAGAGGGGTTTAAGTCTGGAGCTAGGAAACTGGAGTCTTGAATTTTCTTTAAGGTCTTGCCAATGACTTGCAGATTGACTTTACCCTAATTATTTATTCTCACTCTTTCCCTCCAACGTTTCAGTCTCTTATCTATATAAATAGGTGGAAAGTAGGGGGGATTATTTGTAGCATGCTTTGTACAATACGTGCTAAAGTAACAAACTATGATAAAGAATTCTCTTCGGTCCTAGCTGGAGATGGATAGGCTAGACCACACAGAGGTAACTTAAGAGCACGGGTGAATTTTTAAGAAGCAATTATCTTCTTTCCTTGTTTTACATTTCAGTGTGGAAAATATTGAGAAGTACAGAAAAAATAAAAATAATTGAAATTTACCCATAAATACAGAAATCATCACTGTCGATATTTACTGTATTTCCTTTCAGTCTTGTTTGTATGTGTGCTGTGACACACTACTAATATGCACACTATTAAAGAAAAAAATGTATTTTAATAAGTTATAATCATACTGCGTATAGTGCTTTGTAGCTTGCATTTTTCACTGAATAAGTGCTATCAATATTTTTGGATAATCTTTGAGGATTTTTGGTGGCTCCCATAATATTCTATTGAATGCACTTAACATTATTTATTTAATCAACCCCATCTCGTTATATATTTAGGTTATTTTCAACGTTTTGGCATTAAAATCATGCTGCATTGAATACCTTTAAACATGGATCCTTGTAGCTAGTTGATAATATGATTGAAGTAAATTTAGGGTATTAAAATTACTGAGTAAAAGAATATAAATGTTCTGGGCTCTTATTATATATTCCCTCATTGACCTTCTAGAAAGGTTATACCAAATTACACTTTGTTTAGTATTATGTGAGTGTGTACATTTCTCTGAAATTTTTTCTCTCATCTTCAATATTTAATAGGTTTTTAAAAGAGTATTTTGCTTGTTTTAATTTCTTTGATTATTAATGAGCAATCTTATTGAAATAGGATAATATCTGTGCATTTTTAATTGAATCTCTTATTTTTCAACTTAGAAAACGCAATCTACCATCTTATCAAAAGAATGTCTAGAAGAGTAAACTTCTAGCTTATAGTTGAGAAGAAAGTAGAAACTGAAAGCCCCAGAGGACTCAGCTATCTGTCAATGATCTAGAACAGGGATGGATAATTTATGCAAATATATGGTATCTTTGTTCCCTCTCCTGTACCTCCTCATTTATTGGCAGACATCACTGATCAATCATGGTACTGTTTTCTCAGTGAGTCTAGATGTACTCTCAGAATTTTCAAACCAACTGCTTTCATTCCGAGCTATTGTCCCTCTTAGTTGGTACTTGAAATGGAACCGGTTTGCTTCCTTAGCCTAGAGTATAGCTCATGATTCCATTGGAAAAGATAAAGTCCAAGAACTTACAATGTTACATGGCTGCTGGACTCTCCCTCTGCTTTAGTTCTCTCCCAGATATATAAATGTAATCTTAGCTACACACAAATTTTCCTTTTGTATATACTCCATTAATACATACAGTGCATTTATGGAAGTTTTCACGTCCTTTCCATATCTTCTTTAGTTTCTAGAAGAGCACTCCTTAAAGGTACTCAATTAATAGGTATTGGCTATTTAACAATGAAATTGTCAAGATTCTTCCTAGGTCTCTTCAAGCTCAGTATAAATTCTTCCTCCAGAGTTTACCTTCACTGCCCAACATTCAGTTATGTTTTTATTCCCTTCCTAACCCTTTTGATTTTAATGTCTCTTTTTAATACAGCCATTACCATTCCCCCAAAAGATATCATTTCATGAGATCCTGAAGGGCCATGATCATTCAATAAGCACATAAGAGGGTGACTGCTCTGTGGCATCTTTAGAGATCAATAAAATCATTCTTATGTAAACCATCACTCTTGAAGAAATGATGCCTTTTTATTTTGCTGCAAAAGAAGGAAGCAGCTGGTGAAGAATTGATAATAAGAGCTGCACTTTTGATAAACAGCAGGAAGGACCACACCAGAGGAACTGATGACAAATAACTAGTCAGCCTTTCCCAGAATGGAGGTTAGCCTGGCTCCCAGTCTCTATATCTCTTCTATTCCAACAGCTTGGGGCCATTGACAACCAATTCTGACCCTAGGAAGGAAGGATTTTAAGATATTCTAGTTCCACTTGAGATACAGTACACCTGGCTCTGACCTTGGGTACAAGAACTGATCATGGAACTTCCCACATATTCAGTTAGTCATTCACTTACTCAACATTTTTAAGTACCTATTATGTGCCGGATACAGTAATAAACAAGATAGGCAAAATGCCTGCAAAAGCCATATGTGGACTAGTTGAGGGAAGCTTTAGGTTCCCCACAATCTCCATTAGCTGCCCCCACACTCCACATAAATTCCTATCCATTCTTATAAACAGATTGCTACTCTAATCCTCTCCTGAGGAAATTCTGGAGCCATCACTTGTCTGATCCCTGCCCTCACAGAACTTATATTCAGTGGGTCAAGCACCAACACTAAGAAGTCAGTGACAACCCAGAACTACAAGTGCTCTGATGGGGATACTAACTGGAGCTACGGACACTCAAGAAGGACATTGAACCCAAGTGTCATCGAAATGACATCCAAGATGAGACCTAAAACATGATATGACTTAGGTAGCAAAAGAGGCAGGGGAAAGAGTCCTAAGCAGAGGATTCAATATCTACAAAGGCCAGAAGGAAAATCTAAGAACCGTAAGTTTTGGAGTATAGAATGTGAGTGGGTGAAGGATAAGGGAAACAGGGCAAATCATGAGATATGAGGATGGGGAAGTGGGAAGGGCCAGATGAAAGAGAGCTATAAGCCATGGGGTTTGGACTCCATCCAAAAAGAAATGGGAAGCCAACATGTTGGAAGCAAACAAATGAACTGAACAGTTTGTGTTTAGAAAGACCACAGGGTAGAGGATGGAGGGGAGAGAAGCAAAGCTGGAGAAGAGGACTTCAACCAGGCTATAGATGGTCATGTGGCTGGAACCAGGGCAGTGGCAATAGGGAAGGGAAGAAGTATGAGAATCGTATTAGTTTTATTACTGTTAGTATTATTAGGGCTGCTGTAACAAAGTACAATAAACTTGATGGATTAAAACAACAGAAATTTATTATCTCATAGTTCTAAAGGCTAGAAGTTGGAAATTAAGGTGTTGGCGGGGCCATGCTTCCTCTGAAGCCTCTAACAGGGAATCCTTCCTTGACTCTTCTAGCTTCTGGCATTTGTGAGCAATCTTTGGCTTGTAGATTCACTGGCTCCAGCCATACCGTCGTCTTCTCCCAATGTGTCTTCACATCATCTTCCCTGTCTCTGGATCCAAATTTCCACTTTTTACAAAAATACCAGTTTATGTTGAATTAAAGCCCACCCTATCGATCTCATTTTAACTTGATCACCTCTGTAAAAAGACCCTATTCCTTCCTATCCCGTCAAAAAAAAAAAAAAAAAAATCTCATTTTGAGGTACTGAGGACTAAAACTTCAACATTTCTTTTTTTTTTTTTTTTTGAGGAATACAATTCAACCCATAACAGGTCACATCAAATCCAGGTCTCCACTTGACACTTTGGGTCAGGTGGGTGCATTGTTACCTGGGCCTGAGCCCTTGTTCTCCTGGATACAGCACTGCCTGTTCTTAATAGTCCTTCTTCCAAAGGCTAGAGACTTGTCTCAGCCCGGGAAATGGAATCTTTGGGACTTTCCTGTTACCACTGGTTGCCAGTTCATTTCTCAGAATATTTTCTGTATCTTAATTCCTCAGCTATCCATCTTCCATGACATCTTACTCCCAGGATGCAACATTGCTGTTGCCAACTGCCATCCCTGACTATCATCTGTTACCTCTTTTGCAACCCATTAGATCAGTGTTTCTCAAAGTGTGGTCCACAGATCAACTGCAGTAGAATCACTCAAGAGTATTGTTTAAAAACTCTTTTATTTTGACCCACCCAACCCCACTGAATCAGAACCTCTAGCAGTGGGTCCAAGATTTCATGTTTCTAACAAGCTGTCATAGTAGTTTTTATGAACATTCAAGTATGGATCACTACTCTAACTTATGCATTCTGCTTCCTTGGATTTCCTGCCAGCCCCTGCTGTAGGGTCTGCCTCTCAGTATTGGCACTACTTCTGGAGGTAGATCTCATTTTAGGACCTCTTCCCTTTCAGGTTGGCCCCATGTTATCATGGCTAAACCAATTTAGATCTCACAACCAGAGAGGGAAGAATAGTACCAAAATAAACTCTTCTTATAAAGAAAAGACTCAAATTTGGGGATTTCACTTAGCCTAATAAAGATTTGACTGATGAAAATAAGAATAAAACTATTTATTGCAGGACTCAAGACTATCCCCACCCCCCCCACAAATTAAGAACATGACAACATATTTGTAACAGAATTATCTAAAGATTAAATATATATGTATAAAACTGATAGTAGAGATAAGCTTTCCAGAACCATAACTGCTTCCCACAAACTCGAACACTCATCCCTGCTCAACTCCAAAAAAATAAAAATAAAGTCATAGTGTGAAAGTTCTCATTCACCCGATATTTACTTTAAAAGAGCAAGACTAACTTCTTCTTGGTGCTTTTAAGGATTTAAATTTGGGGGTTCGGCTCCAGTATAAGTGAGTTATACAATAGACGTATGTATGTAAAAATACTAATTTTTAAAGCCAGGTCACAAATGAATTCTTACAATTTTCTGTAAGGGATTGAAGTTTCAACTCTATTTGATTACAAAGGAGAGCAGGCAGAAACGGCACTCTTGTGAGTACTGAATAAATATTTGATGATGTTGATTATATTTTCGCCCAAGGCTGCGATTGTAACCAACAGAGAGATAGATGATCATTTTTCAAATGCTTTGTTCTTATAAGTACATAAAGCTCATATCAGACTTTCACTTGTTAATAACATTATATGTTGGAATGATAGAGGAGTTTTATAAGCACAGATACCTACTAGTTATTTGTAATTGAATAAGGTACAGAAACTCCAAAACAATGCATGAGCTGACAAAATAACTGATCTCATTTTGTCATTTAAAGTAAAGGAAGAATTAAAGCCATTATTTAAATAGATTAAGCCTAAATCTGATTTGATGTGATATTTGATAATGATATTTCCTGGATATTTCAGTCAAATCATGATGTTATTCATTTCATTTACCCACTGCCTGGAGATGAACCCACCATAATTACACTAAGTTTAAAGGAGAGACGCTTTTTCAATTTTTTAAAATTCAGCAAACTTTAATTTCTAATGCCAACAACAACCAACCCATATGTAACCAATATTTGCTATGTCCTATTAATCTATTTTTAATCTATTTTTAATCCTGTTTTCATAATTCAAAAAATAAACACTTTTTTGACTTTTTTTCTATGTTCTTACAGGTACAGTCTTTAGCTGATGCTAGGGTAAAGATGTTTTATAGTAACAGGCAAAGTGAGGGATTGTTGAACCTCTGACATCACTAGAGACCTAGCAAATTTTACTTGAGTAAGAGGAAGCTTCTCTTTGTTGTCTTCTTTTTAACTTTTGATCTCAAGCCTGCCGTCTTTACAACATTCTCTATGCCGAGCTTCCCAAGTTGTCCTCTGTTGTGCAGAGCCTCCTGTTAAAATACCACTTAGGGTTCACACCCTATCACCAAGTACCCTGTAAAATAAAAGATATAAAATGTTGCCCTTCTCATTTCCCCCACTCCACTTCACAGTTTTTTCCTTAGCTAGGAATTAAAAAAATTCAGCTGATTAAAGTAGCTCACATTCATGTTACATTATAAAAGAAGAATATGTTAGATAAAACATGGAAAGAAAAATAGTGAAATAGGGTTCTCAGTGGTCCTCACCATGGCTGTCTACTTCTCCATGACAGAAAGACAAGAGGAATGATAGGGTACTCCATCTTTGAAAAGATGCCTCCCCATTTTCCTATTAACTTTGGTTTTTAGTTTATTTTGTCTTCTCTTTACACAGAATAATCTTTCTATTTTTAGATACTATAGGTAATTTGGAAATCCTAAACTACATAAATAACCACACCCCTCTCTAAGTTTCAGTTATACATAAAAAATCTTTCTTAAAAGATTTTTTGGGAAGCAGAAGTCAGCTATGAAAATGTGTGTCAATTTTTCACTGAATGCAAGTCAGAAACAGCCCCATAGCATGTTGTTAGTATTTGTTTTTGATATGATGCTCTAAAAGAACATAAAGTTGAGTTTTAAAAGGCCAAGGTTGTATGTTTTTTAATATTGCAGATTTTATAAGTTTAGAAATTGCAAACTATTGTTCTTTACATTTCTTATTTCTTTTCCAATGAGAGACATTGGATTAAGTTCTATTTTTAAATGTATCTGAGCCTATAGAGAAGAAATTTAAGCAAAGGTCCAGGATACTGATTCTAGTCAAACTTCCAAGACCAAAACCCACGTAACTGGCTCAACACAAGCTCGGTTTAGGGACAGTGTCATGATACGAGCAATAACTGCACAAATCACATTTTGCAAGGCAGCCTTTTGAGTGCAATTCTGAATTACTGTGGGAAGGAAAGTTTATGGCATTTCTCCCCACCATTTTGAGATTTATCAATAGTGATTCACAGTAGGAAAAATATACAACTGTCATATAACAACAGAATGCATTTGTGAAGAAGGAAGAATAAGTTTCAGCATGCACACAACCAATTCAATGCAAAAGCATTTCAAGCTGATAAAAGGAGAGAAGGTAGATCAAGGAGAATTCACAACTAAGCACTTGAGGGCCTACAAGTAGGAATAAGCCCAATGCAAATGCTGAATAAGGAATAACATTTGAAAGCAAGCTAACTAGTGACACTTCCCATTACTATGCGATATTAGAAGTCTGCAGAAAAACCTTTGTACTAGTAGTTGTGATGATTAGAATACAGATCAAGATACTACCACAAAGAGACTCATCAGTACAGCACTTTAAGTAAGACAGGAGTTTCTTCCTTTCACACATTACTACACAGAGGTAGTTGAGCATTCTGGAGGAGAGTAGATGGCTCTGTTTTGAGATCTAACAGGGAGCTAGGTTGCTTTGATTTTGTTGCCCTGCTTCCTATGAAGGTGTTGCTCTCCTCATGGCCAGTGGTGCTTACTAGCACCAGACCATGGTCCAACCCTAAAAAGCAGGAAATGAGAAAGTAGAGAGCAGCCAACCTCTTTCCCAAGAACATGCCTCAGAAATTGTATATGTTACATGTCCTCACAGCTATATGCAAAGGAGTCTGGGGAAATCTAAGAAGCAGGGGCCTCTCCTGCTCAAAGGAGAATGGATATGGGCGTTCAATTAGAATTTTCCCATTGTAGTTAAGTGACTAACTTCAGAATGTGTGTGTGTGTGTGTGTGTGTGTGTGTGTGTGTGTGTGTGTGTATACATACATTCATATACAAACATTCTTATGAGTAATTAGGGGCTTACACAGAAAGCAATACTATTTCATGATTAAGGTAGATCAATAGTAGACTTTGAGGCCAGGGAGGCCTGAGTTTGAATCCTGGCTCTATCGTTGACTAGATATGTAGCTCTTCTAAACATTAATTTTCTTACCTATAAATTGGGGATAATTCTTACCTCATAGAAATGTTATGAGGGACAAATTAAAAAAAAAATGTGTATTGTTAGATAATAAAGAATGTTTCTGTTCTTTAGACTGGATTCCTGGTAGGGAGCTTCTAAAACACTTGTAGTTTCCCAAGTGTCTTTGTTATTCATGAGCTCCGTGGGTCACCCCTGAGTTTGTGGAGACGGCGCAGGATGCAGGATGGGGGCTGGTTACCAGAAAGACCAATCATGTGATTAGAAGGTTGGGGCTTTGGGCCATGTAATATCAGCCCAAACTCCTGGCTTTAGGTGCAGGGGTTGGAGGCTGGAGATGGATTCAATCTTGTGGCCAGCGATTCAATACGTAATGAAATCTTAATAAAAACTCTGGATGCCTGTGCTCAGTGGAGCCTGCTGGTTGGTGAACACATTGACACCAGGAAGACGGCACACTCTGATTCCACAAAGGCAAAGAAGCTCTCTGACTCCCTGCCAGACTTTGCCTTATGTGTCTCTTTATTTGATTGGTCCTGATTTGGGTACTTTATAAGAAAATAATAAGAAGTATAGTGTTTCCCTGAATTCTGTGAATCGTTCTAGTAAATTATCAAACCTGCAGAGGTGTGGGTACCCCCCAAATTTGTAGCTAATCCTTCAGGTGGCCTAGAGACCCCCTACATTTGGCTGCCATCAGAAGTGAGGGCAGTTTGTGGAGGACCAAGCTCTTAACTGGTGGGGTCTGTGCTCACTTTGAGGGGTCAGTGCCAGAGCTGACGGCAGTACACCAGCTGGTATCAGAATATGTATAAAATGCTTAGACAGTACCTGGAAATATGAGAGCTCAATAAGTGATTTTATTGCTTTTAATTATTATTATCCCTAATAATAATTATTCCAATTAGGAATAATAATAATTAAAAGCAATAATACTCGATTGAGTTACTGAAATCCTAGTGATGCTAAAATAATATTGAGCTATTTTGAAGTTTTTTTAATCAGAGTTTTGTAAATGTTTTCCTCAACATGTGGCTACTTCCAAGCCTCTTTCTACAAATACAAAGTTGAAAATATTGCCTTATGTCCCTACCACATTAGTGAAGAAGATCTGGTATGCCACCAGGCCTCGCCTCAGATGAGCAGCAAAGACAACCTTCAACAGCACCAATTTAGAGGCTCCTACGTGAGTGCCGCTTACAAAGTACACAGGCTTATGAGCCCCTCAGAATTTGGAGTCATCTGAAGTAGGTAGTGTTTTTTTCAAGCTAGAGATTACTTCCTGTTTATATTCTGAGGGCTGTCACCATGTGGAAGGAGGATCCCAGCTCACAAAGTCACCTTGCCTGGCTGGCCAAAGCATGTGCTTTATGGCAAAGAAGAATTACCAAGATCTGAGCAAGATGTGGGGAAGATGTTTTAAATACATAAGTGTGGTAGGAAAAAAACATGTGATTTGCTGTTTGGCAGAACTGTGTTCCAATTCAGTCTTTGCCATTAACCAACTATATGGTTTGTGGCAAATTTCTTAATCTCTCTGAATCTCTGTTTTCCTCTTACATAAAATGGAGTAATAATGAGTCACTCGTGAAGTTATTGGGAAGAAGCACTGAGATGCATGTGGAGTATTTACCACAGCATCCAGATCATAGAAGCAACTGAATGCATGTTAGTTCCCATCTCTCTTCCCTTCCCTGGAGCATGGTGGGAGGGAAAGCCTTCTACTGGCTTAGCTAACTATTTAAAAAACCCAGTGCAGAAAGCTTTCTAGGATCGGATTACCAGTTATTCTTTTCCTAAAAGGCAAGTCTTAAGTTACAGTTCTACTGTAAACATCTCCAAAACACTACAGGCAGAAAGATCAAGGAGATTTGCAGTTCTTAGAAGGATTCATGATATCCCCTGCAAGTTCATATTTCAAGGCTGATCTGCTGGTTTGATGGGATTCTGTCATCAGGAGTTTTCTTTCTCCATGTGGCTTCTTAGAAGATAATCTGACCTTCACAGTTTATTCCCCACAATTTGTCCCTTTGCACGGGTAGTATTTTCTATTACTTTGATATTTAGAGAACATTTCTATTCAGAATTCTTTATATGGGATGGAATTGGACGCTTCCATTAATGAAGAATTTTTTTTTTTATTTAGTCAGAGCTTTTAACTCTTCATCCCTCCTCTCTTCCTAGTGCTAAAATCCTGCCTGCCTGTACTCCCAAGGTAAAAATGACTGCAAAGTTCAAGGTTGCTTTCAACAGATTACTATTTGTTTGATGCCATAGGGAGGCAGGATATAAATCTTTCAGAAGGAATGTGCCTTTATGTTGCACATGACCTATAAGTTTCTGGGCTTAAAAATTGTCATGAGACTAATAGTAATCAATCAATATTTAAGTATTTGTGATTAAGGGTGGTGCAAACATTACAAATGTTCACCCCAGTACTTTTCAGTGTTTCTACTTCGTAAAACAATAATTCATTAACAAGTAGAAACAAACTTAAAGTCCAATCAATAAAGAATTAGTTAACAATTATGAAGTTCTATATAATAGAACACTAGCCATTAAAAATTAAGTTGAAGTATATTTATTAACATATTTATGTATTAGTAATCTATACATGCCAAAAAATTATAAAATTATGTATTATACCACCCCATTTTGTTAAAAAATAAATTTACATACTTATGTATTATTTGTATATTATGGATATGCACTAAAATGTGAGTGATAGAATTACAGCTGATTTTTGTTTTCTTCTTTTGTCTTGAATATAGTTTTTATTTTTCTATAATAAATCCACATCAGTGACAAACATTTTTAAAGTTATTATTAAAATAATTATTTTCTGATCATCACACTAGGCTCAGTGGGATATAAAGAAAGCATAAAAAAGAATTTATGTGCTAGAAGAGGCAGCGAATTAGAACACCAGGCCTCAACTGGATGCTAGGATGCTTGCATCCATAATAAACTCACCTCTCTGTGAGATAACCTTGGGCAAGCCTGATCTCTTTACTGTACATCACTCTTTCCACATGGAAAAGCTCGATCACAATCCACACCTCAGTATGATATCGCCGAGACTGGGTGCGTACCTCTTACATGCTCTGGGTCATGGGAAAAACCCGCACACTGTCAGCAGTCTGGATTTCCATTAGTGGTGTGAGCTATGGGTTTGTTGGAGTATTTATTTAGTATTTCTATTTATTTTGCTATTATTAGATTATGTTCTGGAAACTTTTCCATGCATCATGGAGAGAGGCTTCTCTGTGGGTAATCTTGAATTGGTAATCATTTCCATCAGGAGCAGAGAAGCTGTGTAGCTTTTTGCTTCTTGGTTAAGTTTGAGCAGATCTTTCATAAGTCTGTATTGTTTGGTTTGTAGTTTAGGCTTAAACGAAGCAAAATTTTACCTCTGACTATAGAACTGAATAATTTAGTGAAAGGGAAATTAAGACTTTGTAATGGTATTTAGACAATATGCAGCCCACTGAAGAGAAAATAGATTATAAACCAGAGAAGTACCAGAAAGTTGTGCAGGTTGGTCTTCAGCTTTTATAGAGTCTTTATTGCTTCTTTGTGAGATTATGGTTCTTACGCTTGAATCTTTGCAATGTCTAATGATATACTCATCTAATCATTTAAAAAGAACAGAGAGAAGGGGGATTGAGATCGTTTATTCAAATTAAATTTAACAGGATAATCTGACATTGGGCATTTAAATCAGAATAAATAACAATACTAATAAGTCTTACATGGGTTTCTGAGACTTTCTTCCTGATTAACCCTACAACATGCATGCTTCTACATCTGGCAGAAAACTGGAGTACTGAAAATCTTACTCTGAGGTTACAGATGACCAAGGTCAGGCGGCTAACCACGATCCATTTTCAATTCCCATTTAACCATTAATTACAGTAAGTATCCTTGATATAACAGTCAGTGCAAGAAAAGCTCAAAAAGGAAATGTAATATACAATGCTCCTGAAAAGCCACTGCCTGGTTCCATTATCACCTTTATATGTGTTGCTCGCAGTAGCTATAGTAACTAGCATTTAAGACGCAAACACACACAATCAAAGTCCTAGGCTGATGTGACAGCTCTCATATGGCTTTGTTCCAAGTCTAAGATTTCCCTGCTCGCTTTTGCATCATATTTCACCTCCAAAGCCTCAAGTGACTAACTTACTGCTTGGGTATGGTAGGCTAAGGGGAAAAGGGGTGTCTAGGGACAGACTGCATTAGGGCCACCTGCCCTTCATAGAAAAAAAATATATGGATGTTCAGGGCAGTTAGTGAGACTCAGCCCCCTGTGTGTTCTGCTGGGAAAGAAAGAGGCTGGTCTGCGACAGCTGTTGCATTGTTGTGAGCAGTGCTTGTCCAGCCCCCTCGAGGAGCATAGCTGGGGTCAGGCCCTGTGTTGCCCGGCCACAAACTCACCATAACCTCACTTGGACAGGGGGTATGGCTTCTGATGTGAGACTGAAAAAGGACAGATGATTTTTCAAGGGTCGAATTCAAAGCAAAGAAAGAGGGATAGAGCAGGGGGGGAAAGGAAAGCTAAGCTAGAATAATACTGTGAAAAACATATTGGACTAGTGATTTTTTATTTGGATTAAAATACATTTTGGTTTATTGCATCTATTTTTTAGCAGATATGGGCAATGTGCTTAAACATGTGGTGAAAAATAAAAGTGGTTAATAAAAAACAATTCTATTTAGGCATTTATATTTTCAATATAAGGGATACTGACAACTGTATCCAAGACTGGCCCAGCATGCTAAAAGCACACTTTTCCGGCATTCCAGTAATAAAGAAAAATTAGGCCATTTCTCAAACAAGGGAAATTCAGACCCCAAATTACCTCTTTTGGAAGACTACAGATGATAATACTGTGCAGGGCACATTAACCTTAGCTGGGATATTTTTACACATATAAACTCTTAATGAAATGACAAACTAATAATTCCCAAGCATTTCTTTAAAGGAAGCTTATTATTTTGGTTAGCAAATGTGCCCAGGGGAAGTATTACATTAATAATACTTGCTTTTGACACAGTTGCTTTTTTTTTTATGTAGTCGGGATGCTTTATGGTGGATCAGATCCACAAACTGAGAAGAGAAGGAATACACTTTAGCTTTTATGACTTACTCTGTCGAAAGAATTCTCTTAAGAAGCACAAAAATAAAGCCCTGTCTCATGCCTGAGGGAAAGGTTAAATGATTCATGGCTTGAGAAACATGAAGAAAGTTTATAACAAATGTGAGTTTATAATCAGATGTGAGAAAACTACACAATATTGTTTTGCTAATGAAGATTATAATTGTGTAATCTGGCCTTGGACCTACCCAAATGAGGTTGGAACTAAATGCAATGATCTGGAGTTATATATATACATATAATTATGACCAATAACACAAATGCTTCATTTCCTCAAGTCCTTGGGTTTAGTTACATCTCTGACACTGCTAGGTGGAGAGACGGCTTGTGGAAAAGAGTTCTATAACTTTCCTGCATGTCTGAAATGCCGTATATGATATTTAAGCCTGAAAAGCTCATTTATTAGTTTAGTTCCATGGTCAGTGTCCATGTGAGGGGTGGGCGAGGAGAGGGAACTAGGAGTCCCGTTCTGTTTATCTTATCGGCCTTTAGTGCTAAGCTCAAAGGAAAAATAGCATCGGTTAAAGAGGTACAGCTGTTGGAATCCTTTTTTATTTTGGTCAGTTGGCCAACAAATACAACGTGATTTCTTAATGCAAAGGGACAGATGTCATGTCATCCAGCCTTTTGCAAAAGAAGGGTATGTCTTAATGATTTCTATAACTAAGAATCGTGCTGATAATTACATAGTTGACATTGATAAGACATTATGCCCTGAGAAGTTCACACATTCAAGGGAGACATAAGGGTGCTGGGTGGGATGGGGAGGGCCTCATCCCATCAGTGTACCAAAAGTCCCACCAAAACCAGCACCCTACCTGTCTTCATCCCCCAGAGACACTCCAGAGCATAGGCTTAGGGAGACCAGAGAGACCCGATTTCAAATACAGATGTGTGATCTTGGGCAAATTACTTCATCTCTCTGAGCTTCAACTTTTCATCTATAAATCAGTGGATTGTTTTGAGAAATAAACACCAAGTGCCACTTAACACAGTGCCAGGTACATGTTAGGCCTTCTCTCTCCTTCATCAATCTTTCTCTCTTGCCATTTATTTCTCTGCTTTAAACACACACAGCAATAGGAAGGCTGTTCTTTAATACCTTCATTGGCTCAGCAATTTATCAGTTGTTGGTTTTCCAATTATTCTTAAAAAAAAAAATGAGAAAAGCAGAATGGCATAGAGTCATTATGAGGATTAAAAGAAGTAATGTATATAAAGTGCACGTTGGAGGGGGCATTTGTATGTTCATTCTTTCCACAAAAACTTGTTGTATGTGATTGTGCCAGGAGCAGGACCCAGACTTGTTCCCAATCTATGTGGGGTGTTATAGAGCAGCAGTCCCCAGCCTTTTTGGCACCAGGGACCGGTGCTCCTATGAGAATCTAATGCCTGATGATCTGAGGTGGAGCTGAGGTTGTGATGCTAGCGCTGGGGGGCGGCTGCAAATACAGGTGAAGCTTCACTTGCTGTTCACTGTTTGCCGCTGCTCACCTCCTGCGGCCTGGTTCCCCACAGGCCATGGACAGGTACTGGTCGGCGGCCCAGGGGTTGGGGACCTTTGTTATAAAGCTAAGGGAAAGTACTGGGCAGGATGGGACACCAAAACTACTTTCAGAAAAGGGTTTTTGAAATACTTGGGTTGAATCTTGAAAGAAAAGAGGGAGGCCACCAGATTAAGACCTACGTAGGGGAGAGTGGGGAGGGTGTATTAGAAAGGTGGGGGGGGGGGAGTGGTGAGAGAAGAAGTGCCAGGTAAATGCAACACACCTAAAGCTTCCAAGGCACTTTTCAGTTACCCACTCTTAAATGTGAGAGGCCTGGGATTGCCATCGACTGAGGAAACCTCCTAATGAGAAAAAGCTTGAATCCTAAACTAAAAAAAAAAAAAAAA
>NW_011888796.1:8028628-8030204 GCF_000151845.1 Pteropus vampyrus | reverse complement strand
TTTTTTTCACAGCCCCTTTCAAGAACCCACCACCAGGAAGTGCACTTCCAATTGACCAAGCTATTCCCTTAGCCAGGCAAAAGTAATGCTGAAGATTGTCCCTTCTCCTAACTCTTCCATCAAAACCCACCTGCCCTGTATCTCCTGCCCTAGAATCCCTGCTCTGTTTTAATCTGATGAACTATTTCATGGCAAGGGATTAGCAATGTCCTTTCTCAGATATCATTTGCATTTCGGCAGAAGAAAACATTAAGATATATTTAAATATTGGAGTACAATTTGAGCACTGTTTTGTTTTGGGCACGATGCTCTACCTACATCATCAGACATGGTTAATTCCTACACCCAGGAAGCTTATATTCTATTAAATTAAGTCAATATGGAAAGTGCTATAGTAAAGTTATATATAAAAAATCCCAGAAACGCTCACCTTTATATTTAACTAATTTTTGGGATGGGTGCCAAGACAATTCAATGGGGGGAAAGAATAGTCTTTTCAATAAATGGTACTGAGACAACTGGATATTTACATATAAAGGAATTAAGCTGGACCTCTACCTTTCACCATATACAGAAATAAACTGAAAATGGATCAAAGATCTAACTGCAAGAGCAAACTATAAAACTCAGAAGAAAATGTAGGAACAAATCTTTGTTACCTGGATTAAGCAATGCTGTCTTAGATACAGTAGCAAAAGTACAAGCAACCAAAGAAAAAAATAGAGAAGTTGGACTTCATCAAAATCTTTAAAAACTTATGTGCTACAAACAACACCACCAAGAAAGGGAGAAGAGAACACACAAAATGGAAGCAAATGCTTGTAAATCATATCTCTGGTGGGAGACTTGTATCTAGCATACATAAAAAACTCATAAATAGACATTTCTCCAAAGAAGATATACAAATGGCTAATAAGCACATGAAAAGATATTCGACTTGTTTCGTCATTAGGAAAATGCAAATCAAAATCACAATTTGATACCTCATCACACAAACTAGGATAGTATAATTAAAAAGACAGGTAATAACAACTGTTGGGGAGGATGTAGAAAAATTTGAACCTTCATACACTGTTGGTGGGAATATAAAATGGTATAGCCATTTTGGAAAACACTTTTATAGTTCCTCAAAATATTAAACATAGAGTTACTATACGACTCAGAAATTCTACTCCTAGGTATATACCTAAGAGAACTGAAAATGTTTGTCCACATAGAAACTTGTATGTACATGAATGTTTATACTGGCATTGTTCATAATAGCTAAAAAGTAGAAACAACCCAAATGTCCATCAACTGATGAATGGAAAACAAAATGTGGCATATTCATATAGTGGAATGTTATTTGACCATAAAAAGGAATGAAGTACTGATATAGATGTTACAACATAAATAAACCTTAAAAATATTATACTAAGTGAAAGAAGCCAGTCACAAATATCATATATTGTATGATTCCATTTATGTGAAATGTCCAGAATAGGCAAAATCATAGAGAAAGAAAGTAGAAAGTAGACTGCTAATGGATATAGGGTTTCTTTTAGGGTTGATGAAATGTTCTAAAATCAGATTGCAG
>NW_011888796.1:8026667-8028578 GCF_000151845.1 Pteropus vampyrus | reverse complement strand
TAAACTAAAAAAAAAAAAAAAAATACAATATGTGTACAATAATTCAAGGAGTACTCTCTTTTCAAAATCAGTATTAATATCATTGTCGAGATTAGGGAAAACACCATACTCATGAAACAAAAACAAAATGATATAAAAAAAATTAAAGAATAACAACAACAACAACCTCTTGGAAACAAAAATCTTGAAAGTAAGATCAAGGCAGTTGAGACAGAGAAAAAAAACTAAGGTGTTAAAAGATAAAATATTCTGACTTTCAAGATGGACAAAGCTGAAACCTACTATGTTATATAGTTTCATTTTCTCTCTAAAATTCTAAACACTAGAATTATTTCTAACACCCAAAATAACTGACTTTGAAATAACTGATGATACCCTAAGGATGAGGGGGTGCTGAGAAGAATTAAAGGATTTAATTACTATTTTGTAGTTTAGAGAGGAAAATTGCTGTCTCCCATCCTGTGAGTGCTGTTGGTCACAAAAGAATGTGGTGAAAAGTGGTAAGGCTGTGTTTCTAATGACTCATCTATCAAAGAATAATTTTTGCAAGAGGATAAAATAATGACTTTTATACAAATATAAAATAAACATATGTGAAAAGTTTTATATAACTCACTCATAATGAAGGAACCAGTAGGATATTACAATTGGTTCAGAAAAGAATTCTTAAGTACTACACATTTAGGAAAAGAATGCTGGAATGAATTTGAAGAACAAAATGTAAAAAGTGAATTTGAGTTGCCTTCGTTTTTAATAACTCAGTCTGAAAAGAAGGTATGAAATGTGTTAAAAATCTTAGTAGTATTTGCTCAGTTTTGATGGCTTTGCTTTTTGTTTTGTTTTGTTTTGTTTACTGGTTAATGCCTTTGCCTACAACATAAAGGGTTATTCTTTAAGTGAAATCTACCCAGGTAGCAAAAATTCTGTCCCTTATCAGAAAAACTGTGCTCCATATTGACTATATTAAGAAAATAAAAAGGGTCCCCTCATTTATGATAGAGTTGTGGTTCTTTATAATTGTGTTGTTTTTATGTTTTTTTATATTTCATAAATTATTTTTATTAGAATAATTTCCAACTTTTTTTATTAGTTTCAAGTATACAGTACATTGGTTAGACATTTATATAGTTTATGAAACTAGCCTACTGATTACTCTATCTTCTCTCTGGCTCTACACTTAGCCATTACCTTACTGCTGTCTGCATTCTCTATGCTGTGCTCCCCATCCCCGTAACCCTCTATCAACTAGGAATTTGTACTTCTTTAACCCTTCACTGCTTTCTACCAGTTATGTTTATTTTTAAATGCCTGTTGCCACTTTGATTAAATAGCTAACCAAGTGCCATTTCACAGACACCCATGATCCCATCTTAATCGAGTATCTAAACCTCCTCTGACAAAATTTTGATTTTTGTCTTCACAGAAAGTGGGCTGGCCATTATTAAACTTGTTAATTAGGTGAATTCTCCTTTACCTCTTTCTTATTACATTCTAGTTTCTATTTTTTTCACAGCCCCTTTCAAGAACCCACCACCAGGAAGTGCACTTCCAATTGACCAAGCTATTCCCTTAGCCAGGCAAAAGTAATGCTGAAGATTGTCCCTTCTCCTAACTCTTCCATCAAAACCCACCTGCCCTAGAATCCCTGCTCTGTTTTAATCTGATGAACTATTTCATGGCAAGGGATTAGCAATGTCCTTTCTCAGATATCATTTGCATTTCGGCAGAAGAAAACATTAAGATATATTTAAATATTGGAGTACAATTTGAGCACTGTTTTGTTTTGGGCACGATGCTCTACCTACATCATCAGACATGGTTAATTCCTACACCCAGGAAGCTTATATTCTATTAAATTAAGTCAATATGGAAAGTGCTATAGTAAAGTTATATATAAAAAATCCCAGAAAC
>NW_011888796.1:8023084-8025727 GCF_000151845.1 Pteropus vampyrus | reverse complement strand
TGACCATAAAAAGGAATGAAGTACTGATATAGATGTTACAACATAAATAAACCTTAAAAATATTATACTAAGTGAAAGAAGCCAGTCACAAATATCATATATTGTATGATTCCATTTATGTGAAATGTCCAGAATAGGCAAAATCATAGAGAAAGAAAGTAGAAAGTAGACTGCTAATGGATATAGGGTTTCTTTTAGGGTTGATGAAATGTTCTAAAATCAGATTGCAGCGATGGTTATATAACTCTGGAAATATTCTAAAAACCACTGAACTTGACACTTTAAATTAGTGAATTTTATGGTATGTGAAATACATCTTAATATAGCTATATATTTTTTAAAAGTCCCAGAAACATAGAGTAAAAGTTTGAATAAGAAGGGGAAGCTTTATGAAGAAAATGACATTTGGTCTATGGATTAAAGGATGAGGAGTAGTAGAGAAAGGTGAAAGGACTTTTCAGCCAGAGGGAAAGCTAGGAATTGTGAACTACATTGTATTTGAGAGATGTGTGGCCAGTGCATGCCTAGGAAGAAGTTAGTGGGAAATGACGCTGGAGAATAAAACGAAGGTTTGAATCAGCCATTCTCAGCAGGAAAGAGAAGTGATCGAAAGAGAGTAAAGTAAATGTGATGAAGAGATTGTCCACAGAGGTGTGGCCAGAGTTAAGGGAACACAAAAAGGATGGTGACACTCTCCTGGGACCAGCACCAGAAAGTCATTATGGCATCTAATGGAGGGGAAAACTCAGTGAGAGCTACAGCTATAGGAAAGAACCCAGTCAATTTGGACTTCAGGTTGAGGAATGCGGCTACTGCCAAACCTTGAAGGAAAGAAGTCCAAAACAAAGGGAGAATACACTGTGACTTCTCCCTCTTTCCACTCTCTAGGCTTCTGTCAGTTGAGCCAGAAGGGACAGAACACAGAACCTGTTGACATAGTCCATACAGGTCAGCTTCCTGGGGCACAGAGCTGGGCTAAGTGTGAAGAGTGAGCCTGGAGAGGAAGCAGCTCAAGGCCAGATTATAAAAGACTTATGTGCCTTGCCAAGCGGTCTGGACTTTGTCCTGTAGACAGGAGAAAGCCATAAAGCGGCTTAAGTAGGGAAGTGATTGCAATGTGATGGTTTGGAGGGAGAGAACCTAAAACTCGTTCTCAAAGTGTGGTCCCCAAACCAACAGCCATCTGCATCACCTGGAAACTTGTCAGAAAAGCAAATTCTCAGGTCCCCTCAGGGACCCACTGAATCAGCAATTATAGGAGAGGGGCCCAGCAATCTGTATTTTAACAAGTGCACCTTCAGGTGATTCTGGTGTGTGTTGAAGTAGGAGAACCACTGGCCTCGAACATTACTCCTGAATCACAGGCTCAGGCACAAAGCACACCTGTTTTACATAAGAGTGCAGTTTGGTCTAAGCAGGGCCACCACTTATGACTGTACAGGTTGGCAGTACGCACTTCTGGAGGGCGCCGTTCAGATAGACTATCATGGTTCTGTTAGCTAAGGGTTAGAGAGGGTGGAGGAAATACTACGGGCCCACACATTAACCTTACTGGTTAAGACCTCCAAGAGCAGCCTCACTTATAGGGGAGAATGGGTAACAATCCTGTATGTCAGGATGATGCAAATGTTTAATCCTAG
The DNA here is from genome assembly GCF_000151845.1 of Pteropus vampyrus. Taxonomy (NCBI): domain Eukaryota; kingdom Metazoa; phylum Chordata; class Mammalia; order Chiroptera; family Pteropodidae; genus Pteropus; species Pteropus vampyrus. The sequence goes on along the minus strand of NW_011888796.1, from coordinate 8,024,087 downwards.
AATAAATGGATATTTCTTGAAAGAACATATTTTTTTCCTCTTGGAAAGGAACTGTGTATGAAGGATTGCTTCTCTCATGAAGGAACCAGATAGATTCTCTTTTGAAAGTAATCATATTTGGAAACAATCTAAATATTGTATTCAAAAATAGGAGATTGGCTAAGCAAATGATAGTACATCCTCAAATGTAATACTAAATAGCATTATAACTGATGATTCATAAGAACATTTAATATTATTAAAATTTTTAAAATTACAATAGTATATTCTATGATTCTATTTTTTGAAATTGCATAAACATTATATGTGCATTGAAATAATCTGGAGGGATATACTTCAAAATATTAATAATTATTATCTCTGGGTGATAAATTACATGGGTTTTACTTTCTTCTTTTAATTTGTATTTCAACAATTTTTCATAATGAACATGCATTTTGATATAAGAAATACAAGTTATTTTTTAAAAGAGAAGGCAGAAAATATAATGGAAATATGTTAATATTTAATTATTTAAATTTAAAGAATATGTGCAATAGCTAAATTATTATTTTTAAAATTTATTATTATTTTTTATGGTGACATTGATTAATAAAATTCGGTAAGTTTCAGCTGTACATTTTAACAGTAAGGCATATATATATTTGCATTGTGTGTTCGCCTCCCATTATTAGATTTCTTTCTGTCACCACATATTTGACCCCTTTCCCCCATTTACCACCCCATTTACCACCTCATTTACCACCCCCTCCCTCACAATAGTTAAATTACTGTAAACAAAGTTAAAAGAGATGTAAAACTGGGAAGATATTTGTAAATTATATGACAATGGGTTAATAAGATAAAGAATACCCCAACATAAAAGTTGGCTAAAGTCATAAACTGCTATCTATAAAAGAAGAAATATGAACATATAATATAAACATATATATTTAACTTTGCCCACTAATCAAAAAAATTAAAAATTAAAACAAGGTACACTTTTTGCTTTTCCGATTGGCAA
>NW_011888796.1:8007671-8021519 GCF_000151845.1 Pteropus vampyrus | reverse complement strand
GGCAAACCCACTATCACCCTATTCGATTTTTATTTAGCTTACATACATCCCTTTTAGTATCTTTTTCTTAAAAACTGCCTAACAGTTCCTTTTCCAAAACCAACACTCAGAATTTCATGCTGCTAAGGGAAACTTTATGAGGGGCAAAGAAGATTTGAAATATAATTTCATATTAAAATGCAAGTGATTTACTATGTTACCTCCTAATGCAGGACAGCTAAGGACACAGCCATGAGCTCCATGTACAGGAACCTGAGTTCTAGTACTCACTAATATTTCTAAACTGTAGAGAGCCAAGCCACCTGACTTAGAATTACCTGGAATGTTTGTTAAAAATGAAGCTCCGCTCAAGGCCTAAAGCCTCCAGGCCAGAGGCCTTAACATTAGCGGTAACAAAAATCCTCAAAGTTTCTTATGTAAGCTAAAATTTGAAAGTCTTTGCCAGAGATTAACCCCCAAATCACTGTGATATTCCAGAAATTTGGATTCTTCATCAAAGTGCCAGTCCTACCAGATTGAAGATAACATGCAATAGCGCCCTTCAGCTTGCTTTGAGAAGTCCACACCAAAGAGGTGGAGACTATTGTTATCAGTTACATTCTCTCTTGGGCAGAGCCTTGGCATTTCAAAGAGGACCAGAGACAGAAGGAAATGCTTCCAGAGTGAATTATCTTTAGGTAGTCCCAGATAGGGAAGAGCATGAGTCAGGGAATTCCTGTGGATTCAAACCAAAGAGGAGACTGTGCAAAAAGCCCAGAGCCAGGCCTATCGCATAGGTGATGAGCAGGAAAGGAGATAACATCGAACTCCCTAGGATGCAGGGAATGCTCCTGGCACATCACAAAGGAAGTCTGCTTTTGACAAAGGACCCTCTTCCATTCCTATGTATCTCAGGATGATAACAAGCATTGCTAAACTGCTCCTTGGAAAACTTTAAAAATGATTTACCCTATACCTTCCCTGCTTCCAACAATTTCTAATTATAGGAGGTGGAGATAGAACAAGAAAGCCAAGTATCTCCGCCTCAGTAAATGTGAGCTTTAGTACACGAGACACCTCCTGGAGTGGAATATTCTAGACCTACGCTGTCCCCTATGTGGCCACTGGCCAGGTGTGGTTATTGAGCACTTGAAATGTGGCTAGTCTGAAATGAGATGTGCTATAAGTGTAGAATACACACTGATTTTGAAGACAATGTGAGAACAAGAGTGTAAACGAGTGAATTTTTACTTGATCAAATGTCGACAAGATATTTTGGATATAGTTGGTTAAATAAAATATATAATTAAAATCGATTTCACTTGTTTCTTTGTATTTTTTCCAGAACATCTTAAAATACATGTGTGGCTTGTAATATATTCCTATCAGACTGCAGCACTCGAGAACAGCAAGGTAAGCAGGACACATAAGTGACAAGTAGTCTACTGCCTTTCAACTTCGCCTAAACAGAAGCACAGTTTCCATTTGAAAAATGCCTCTCACTCAAATCTGACCTTCACTCGAATCGCTAAAGTTTCTCCCCCTTTTTCTGGTGATGTTCCCTGTGGTGAAATAAGGGCTGCACTCTTGCTTTTATTCTTTAATCTCTCAGTTCCTCCATGTCAGGAACCATGTTGCTATCTCTGTTTTACATGGCTCCTCACCCGCTGTGAATGCAAGATAAAGGCGACCCACAAAGATTAACCATCCCTGCAAGCTTCCTTCTGTTTATGCCAAATGGTTGCTCATTAATGGATTTGAGGTGGTTCATTAGTGTTTGGGTGTATAGATGAGCATCTATAGCCAATTGGTGAGTATTTATTACTAATGAGTAAAGGCTGATGGAGAGATGACAATAGAGAGTTCTGATTAATTCCGAACAATAGATCAAAAGGCAATTCAAGCACCAGAAGACACTTGTTTTGTGCAAAGCATAGAGGCGTGACTAGGAAAAAAGGAAACAATGAGGTTAGAATTGTAAATAGAATATACATTTAATAATCCTATCAGGAAGACCTTGGTCTGAGAAGGGAATAGCTGGGCAAAAGGAATTTTGGATTTGAGTTTAGATTTTTGAGCTGAGGCATGTCTCTTCAACTAGGCAAAGCTAGAATTAGTTGCAGCTCTTTGTGTGTTTAATTCCACACTGAGCTCTTACAAAATGATATTGTGAATGCATGCATACATCTTCATCCTACTCCAGTGCATGCACACACACCCCCACACACTCACACGCACACACACTTGCTCACACACTTGACCTCATACCATTCCCCTCCATGGCTGGAAGCTCCACTGTTCCCATAAAACCCCTCATGGGAAATGTGGAAATTTTCAAGTATGAATCTGAAAACATTTATGGGATTGCAATGTTTAATTTTCAAATATTTGTTATTCTGGGGCTGCTTGTACCAGTGAGCAATGACCAAAACAAGGATTAACTAAAATCCAGCTTTGGCCAGATCAGGAAAATCTGTGGGTCAAAGGGAGGAGTTTGTGAAAATCACAGACACATTTTAAAGGATTAAGCAACTCGCTTGCAGTGTGCTTTTGTGGGACCTGCCCCATTTCTTACTATTCTAATACTCTCCCCAATTCCTACCCTTCTTGGTTTTTTGTATTGTTTGTTAGTTTTTTAAATGTTACAATAAACTGCCAATTAGGGATAACTTATGTTTTCAAGATTCCCTCCTAAAAACTCAAGTGATTCTAGAAAATTAGGGACTATCAGTTATTCATTCACATGTTTGTGCAAACTTGTTTAATGACACCTGAGACCATCTGTGTTGGAAAAGCAGATGGAAGGGCTGTGACTGAGGGGCGGAGGGAGCAAGAAATTTTTGGAACTCGGAGCACTTTAGGAATTCAGAGAGACCTTTGAATGTACCATGGTGGAGAACACAAAATGCCATGAGTGAATGGGAGCCTGGTGAGAAGGAATATCAGATACTGAGAGGAAGGCATGAAGTGAGGTGAATGGATGGATGACGACATACTTCGCCAGTTTAGATTTTTCTAGAGCACCATCCATTTGCTCAGAAGAAGGAAAAGTTATGCTCTCCTTTATTCCTGCAAAGACGGCCACCTTCCCCTACCATTCAGACTTCAAGCTAACAAGATTAATGCTATGACTAACTATTCTGAGATGTATTTGCTCTTTTGGTCTAGCCTGGGACACCTGATCACCATTTATAACATTAATCTTTAAAAAAAACAACAACAAAAAAAAAAAAACAAGTATTCTCTAATGTAAGCAGGTGAAATGGGCATAAAATGGACTTTTCGAACAAAATTATTCTTAAGATATAACTTACCCATAAATATACTTTAAATAATAGCTTTATGCTTTTAATAAAGTTGTCTTTATTACTTTTGAGATGATTAACCTAATTCCAGAAAAAAGAATCATCCTTTTTATGAAAAAAATTTCATTTCATTAAAAATTCTCCACATTATCTAAGATTATTTTTATCATTATTTTGCAGACTTGTGGAAACGTTTTTAAGAACAGCATTTGTGAGGCTCTGTTCTAAGCTGCGGTGTAGTCATAGCCTAAGTACCAGTACAGTTATTCCAGAATTCTCTCTGCATTCCATCTGATACTTACAGCAGCCCCAAGCTGACTTCCTTCTTTTCTTGGATCAAAACCACTACTCCCGGCTAAACTTATCCCCAACTCAAGTTCTTCTTTACTGTTTGAGGGACAATGCTCACCTCCCTCAACCAAATAAGGCTCTTCTCTGCTCTGAATCTGATGCCACACTTCTGCCCAAATTGAGTAAAATAATACATGTTCTCCATTTCCAGAGCCCAACAGCAGAACGAAGTCACAAGAGAAAAATACAGAGCATTGCAGAACGGTTAGAGGAAGGTTGTTCTCTTCTATTACAAATGCAGGAAATGGAGGATGACAGTATGTTTAACAATTGGATCTGTGCAGGAAGCCCTAATCTGTAGCATTTGCAAATTTCCATGGTGCAAGTACTCTCACCATGATTGATTTTGAGCTGCCAATGTGATATCTCTGACTATGGAGTTGGGAAGTGATGTGCAGCAGTACACCACAACATAGAATTTCCACCATGCCTGTTCAGGTGGAATCTAAGATCATAGATAATAGTAAAATGTAGTAACAATTAACAAGTAACGAGTTTTGAGTAGTTATCACTTTTGTTTTAACTTATTTAGCTGTAAGTTTACATAATTTAATTTTCAATATTAACTGTGTTTAATAACTGGCTCACAAATTTCTAAAATCTAACAGTGAGTTTTTGTGAGGCTGTGCCATGGGGCTCCAGCATATCACTGATGTAGATCTGCCTTGAGCAGGGGACTCTTACTTGTATGTCTCAAGTAGGGATGTGCAGAGTGAACATTCTTCCTGAAATGATGGCTGTAGGGATCAGCTATCAGAGTATTAGCGATACAGTCAAACTTATTTAAAATCATATATTCATCTTAGATACACTTGGGTTTTCTTTGGACATTCCCATCCTAGTATTGACTGTACTCAAAGCTACTCAACTTGCAAATTCTAGTGGGCTGATAGCCTGAGGTGATATAGCTTCCAGCATAGTTAACATACATGCATGTCAAGAGGGAGATGACCCTGTTATTTAGAATCACTGTTCCACATGAGTGAAAAGTTAGAATCACTGCTCCACATGAGTGAAGAGTAACAGGTTTATATTTTACTTGCTTTAACTATGTTTAGATTCAAATGAGTATAATTTCCTAAAACAATAACATAAATCCCAGAGAAGAAAACCTGTCACTTGCAGGAAAGCAAAGCCAGAATAAAGCACTTTAACTGGGTGGCTAGTCTTCTGACAACCCAAAATATTATTTTAAGCGCTTGAGACACAGGGAGAGGGCACAGACAACCCAAGAGAAAAGGTTACAATCACAGTTTGGTGAAGAGAAAATACTCCCACAAAGATAATATGCCATGACATATTGTATTGAAGTGTGGCTTTCCATGAGAAATTCCACATCACAAGGTTCTCATGTAATGCAGGACTAGTTGTCCTTAATCTCCAAATCCAGCGTCTAAGTGCTAACACAACCTGCTGTGAAACAAGGCTCTTACATAAATCCTACATGCTGTAATATTTCAGCTACAAAGGAGAATATATCTGCCAGGATAGTTCGCAATGAGGAAAGTTACAGAAAATGTAAACAGAATTCTTTCTCTACATGGAATGCCCAGACCATTTTTTTTACTCGTAGACAAGGTTTTGCCACACGTGGACTGCCCATTTTAGGGTTAAAGAGCCCATACAGAGATTTGACATTTAAAGAGAAAAAGAAAATAAAAATCGTATGACACACTCAGTAGGGAATATTTTGAAAGCTAACTTGGGGTAGTTTGTCTAAAATATATGGCCAGAGAATTTTTACCGATGGAAGGTCGGAAGAGTCTTCATCTGGCAATTCCTGATTAAGAGTGACAGGACTGTGTACCTGGAAGCAAGCCTTCAGTCTTCAATACCAGAAATGGTCAGCATCGAGGCTGCCGTGCCATGCAGGAAGCACTCTGCATTTTGTTTCTATCATTCTTGATAAGTTTCAGATTGCTATCTTCAATTTTTAGATCCAATATTTATTTCCTAATCAGCTGTTCTACTGCTTTAGAATGTATGTGACTAAATTGATTGGGTCAGAATGCTACAAAGTCCTCTCCCTCGGGAAGAACCCATTTACTGTTAAGACCCTGATAGATTTACTGGCTTTGCCAGACACTTCTTGGGAGTGGCTGCCAAATTCACAATACTTTTTCCTCTCTGGAAAGACTCCCACACAAAGATAGGTCCTGAGTGATCGTATCTGAGCCACACGATCTTGTAATCTTTGCTACAGACAAGTGGTTCAAGAACTTTCATGTGTCAGAATTAACTACAGGACTTGTTAAAACACCGACTGTGGGACCTGGCCCTACAGTTTTCTTTCCAGTAGGCCTATGGGTGGGGTTCAAGTGTTTGCATTTCAAACAAGTTCCCAGGTGATATTGATGCTGTTGGTCTAGCACTCGCACTTTAAGAACCACTACTATAGATAATTAGTCAAGGATAGTTACTCTAAGATAGGGCAATCAGCTTTTCTCAGAAAATCTATTTAAATTTATTTTCCAATTATGGTTGACATATGATGTTATATTGGTGTTGGGTGTACAACATAGTGATTATGTTAGGTAGCTAGTCAGTCATGAGCAAAAAGAGGAACAAAGGCAAGGGGCCCAGCCTAGAGACCGCCCAAAGAATACCCTAATGGTAGACATTTGTATACCTTATGAAGTGGTCACCCTGATAAGTCTAGTACCCATCTGTACACCATATGTAGAGACAGACACGGAGACGGAGGGCTATTAGAGTAATACTCTGGAGGGAAGGTCCAAAAACCACCACCATTTAGGTTCCGAAGAGCTGGTCTGGTTCATGTTCTTAGGTGGAGCCTTGGTTGCTCAATTTTTAAAATAAGTCCTATTACTTTTGTTTTATTTTGTATAAACTGGACATAGAAAATTTCTGTTGCCTGTCCCTAAAAGAACTTGAACTAAGACATGAGTGTATCAGCTAAATATTCCACCACGAAAACAAAAAAACACTCTAGGTATTTAAAACAGAGATAATCTGGAATTGATCTCAATAGTGATAGAAAATCTGAGAAGACAAACATGTAGTGAGAGATTAGCAACAGCAGGACACGACCTCCATCCTTAGGCTGGAGGGACAAAGGAAGAAGGTGGTATTAACAGAGGCTGGAGTGATCTGGAAGATGATGGAACCACAACAGACCTGTCCAACAGAAGAAATGCTGCTGATGCTGTCAGAAACAGCACCCAGTGCAATTGAGGAGGTGGAAAAATACCCTGGCTTCTCCCTTCCTCCTGCCTCCAATCTCCCAGCAGTCTTCTCCATACTGAGGAACTTGGGGAAGACCACCCGTGATGCTAAGGACAGCTTGAGGCACTGCAGAAGGATGAGGTATGGATCTGAAAACAAGTCAATAACCAGCACTGTTCAACTTGGATTTCTCATTTTTTTCTTCAAAATACATTTTGCCTACTACGAATTAGTGAGATGATATGTGCACGCCATATAATATCTCATAGTTTCTTAAGAATAAGATTTTTTAAAAATTTAAATAGGCTTTTATTAACTTGTTCCATAATTAAGGTTGACATTTCTGAGATACTCTTTAAGGGGAAAATTGCAAATGATAACAAGATTTAGCATTTGAATACTTCTTTCCCATTTGAAACGTGTTTTTATATATCTCATCTAATTTAATCCTCAAAATCCTTGTGAAGGTTTTATTACTAGCCTCATTTTTAAAATAAGGAAATTGAGGCTCAGAGAGAATAAGCAAAGTCACATTGATCAAAAGTGGTAAAAAATGGCATGATCCCAAAGCCAGGCTCAAGCACACAACCTCAACTGTTGCAAAACACCGAGCTATTGTGTGAAAACACGTGCAAGGCTACAAACTTAAAATTGTTTCTCTGTTGATATCTCATTTCTTCCTTTATCTAAAACCCAACAGCCAGAGTAAAACCTTGTAACCAGAACTGAGAGATTATTTCAAATCGGCAAAATACCCCATGACATCTTTCCTCCTCCTCTACCTGCAGAAGTCAATTAAATATGTCCTCAGTGGTCCCACAGGTTCCTAATTAATAGGCACTGATTATGGGACAAGAGAAGGCCTTTCACATAAAATCATTCTAGAACAGTAGCAGTCATTTAAAAAGAAAAGAAAAAAGTAAAAACACTCTTTGACTGAGAATATAAATTAAGCTAGACAGAGTGGGTATTTTTGATGGCTTATGAGTCTACTTAGTTACCTAGAAAGAATTAAATATAAACACACAATGGGAGCAAGAGCGAGAGAGTTCTCTTCTGTCTCCATAGAAATTAAGCTTCTTCTGGACTCAGGTCTACAAGACTGCATTTGTGATGTTGAAGAGCCATCTTTGTTTCCCCTGGTTACCAGTGAAATAGTGTGCAGGGATCAGTTCAAATCCATCACACTTATAGCAAAATGCTTCCAAACACAATGCCTTGCTTTCAGTATTTATTATCTCTATTTATAGCTATTTAATAGAAAAGATAGATCACACATGCACACCCATACATTCCTGTGTTTATACTCCACTGTGTATGATGTTCTTCATACCTGGAAATGAGCTTTGTAACATGGCACATCCCTATAATATTAATTACTAAAGAGAACATTTTTTTTCCAGGCAGACTCCATCTTCTCCTTCACTGCTAAAGACCCAAGAAAACTTGCTGTAAGGTGATTTGTCCTATAAAGTTATTCCTCAGAGTGTGCCTCAAAAATATGCTTTTATCTATAAGGATAAAAAAAAAAGCATAAGCCCTACCTTATGGAGAATCTCCACAGCCAATTTGACTCAATAAATTTCAAGCTCACTGATTATATTTCCATCTACAAACTTTACAGTTATAAAACTAGGAGACCTTTTAGAATCATCACAGGTCAAGTTTCTTTCCGAATATTTTTTCACAATGGGCTGCAATAAACTGAGCCTACCCATTAGCTAGAATATCATTTATTGTATTCTTCATCTCATGGTCAATGGAAAATTTGTTTTGTCTTTAAAGACAATATTTGGAATGGATGAAATAGCTCAGAACAGGAGAGCAACATTCAAAGTTACCTTCAGTGAATAAAAATGTGTCTGGTATATAAAAAATAGGCTTGTTAAAAGAAATCAAAATTCAGCATTAAAATACCTCTTTCAGCAGAACAAAGCATTGTCCCCTCCCCTGAAATTCTCAACTAGTCCTATGAATATTTTTCTCTTGAATCCAAGTTATTGTTCTACAAAGAGAAAATAAGAGTAATAAGAAAACTTCTACCAACAATTAAGTGGAGAATTGTTTAACATTTTAATTGTGACCTTTCTTTTCACAAGTGGTACGTTCTTCTAGAGATTTTGCTAGCAGAAATAGGGGTGTGAGCTGATCCATATGTGTGATTGCAACATCAAATGCTATTATAATGTACTCGACCTTTACCACTGGAATAACTAGAGGTATTGAATTTTTTTTTTCATTTAAAAAGACACCTTGAGATTTGCTCTCAATGTGAATTTTTTCATAATATTTGATATTCATTGAAAAATAAAAAATGCCAGGGAAAAATTTTACATATTAAAAGTAAAATCTTCCTGAAAGGTTCAGAATTCTGATATACATCTTTGGCTTACCTTTAAATAAACATTTAGGTATGTTAAGACCACGGCAATTCTCGAACAGCAGGGTGTTATTTAGTTTAGGTCATTTAAAAAAATGTCTGAAAAGAAAGGTATGGAATATGAGGGGGGAGTGTTGTGGATTTAAAAGTACATGTGTACGTAAATATGTCGTTAAAACTTTTTTAGAAAAAGATGTCTTCCTGGGAGTTGAGAGCCACCAGAGCGGGAAGTCCGCTGCAGGGAAGAACAAAAGCATGGCTGCGCGATAGTACTATCTCTGCAGCAGCAGCAGGCTCCCTGAGGAAGGGTTGCGGCGACTGTCTTGTCTATTACACTGCGTTTTTTATTAGTGACAGCCTCCGTTATTCTGTCAGCTCAGCCAACTAAGCTGTTTCCCGCTAACTCCGTTAAATGCGAGAAGGAAAGAAAAGACAGAAAGGTGAATTGTACCAAGTGGGGCACTGGGGGATTTCTCTCCTTCGGGGTCGGCTTCGCTTCATCCTCCGGGATGTGGGGAAATTCCAGGACCGCTTTTAACCCAGAAATCCGTGCGTCCTATTAATTAGTTGCTATGCGTAGGGAAGGCAGTGAAAGGCTTAATCTTCTCTTTCCAGCTAGGGCCAACAGAACAGGGCTGGTCAGAGCTTCCTGGCCGGCGCGCACTAGCTCCAGACCCTTTAGGGCCTTCAGATCCCGCACCGGGACGAGTAGAGGTCAAGTCAAAGAGCACGACCGCAGCGGCCCCCGCCCCCACCCCTCTCGCCCGCGCAGTCCGCAGCTTAGCTTCCAAAAGACCACCGCTAGCACCGCAAGGCTGTAGGGCGGGGAGGGGGCGGGTCCCGGCGGGGGCGGGACGAGGGGGCGGGGACAAAGAGGCCGAGGAATGAGTCGGGAAGTGTAGTTGTGCTAGCCCCAGTAGCGTAGCTACCTAGGCTCTGTTTGTGGGCTTGGGACTACAATTACCAGGAGTGTGCGGGCCCCGCCAGGGAGTCCATGCGCAGTGGGCGCCGCATTGTATCCTATCAGCGGAGGAGAGGGTGATGTCACCTGCGAGTTGGTAACCTACGAGCGGCTGTAAAGGAAACTGTTTAACCGGATCCCATTGTACCCGGAGCGCAGAGCCGCCTTTTCAGCATGCAGGGGCTCCTCAGGTAAGGGGGACACGCCGCCTCGCCTGCCGCACTCATTCATTAAGTGGCACCGCGCGGTGGCGCGGGGGTGGGCGCGCTTCTTCGGGCCCGGCACTGGGTTCGCGTCGCGCCCTCCTGATGCCTCCCCGAAGCTCCCGGGCCAGTAGGTAAATATTAAACTGGTCCTTCAGGTTAGGGCTGGGTGGAAACAGGACATAGACAGTTGCTGACTGCCAAGCTGGATTTGGGAAAATGGCTGCAAGCGCGGAGCAAACTAAAGCGAGTCCGGAGGAAGGAGCCTCCGAGGTTGGGGGTCCCTCCTTCCTTTTTTACAGAGGCGCTGGAATGCCAAGAGAGCCGGCAGGGTACCAGGTACAGCCGCCCTGCTGCCGGCACCCCGGGGCTGGGGTACTGGAGGTCGTGGCCTCGGCTGTGGGCATTGCTGCTGTCAGGAGCTGCTGGCGGGGGAGGCTCGGAGAGAGAATCCTAAGGCAGGCTTGGTGGAATCGGAGGTGGCGACAGGGAAGGAGGGAGTCTGAACAGAACCCCCACCATCCCTGGCACACTCACTTCAAACCTCATTCGAAAGGGATGGAGTGACTAATTCAGGCAAAGTTGTAAGCTAAAGGATTCAAAAGAGAGAGAAGAGGGGAAACCTGCGTTGAGGAAGGAGTAAGGGGTGTTGGCAGACAGCGGCGAGGGGAGGCGGCGCCGCCTGCGGACCGGGTTCGAGGAGCTGCAGAACGGGAGGGAGTATCTTGTCCTCCCTGCACTGATTGCTCCCTCGACAAAGAGCACCTGAGCTGGGCGAAGCGTCTGCCCGGAGCCCTGGGCTGGGAGATGGTAAAGCGGTGTGTGGGGGGAGGGGGGGGGTGGCGAAGGCGGGGAGGTGTTAGTCTAATCGTAAGGCTTGCTGTGGGGCAGGAACGCTGGGTAATCGGGGTTTCCCAGCTGGTGCGGAAAATGCAACTGCTTGCGATCCACTTGCCCTCGGATTGGAGACGTGCACGAGGCCCGAGAACTCCATAAAGTCCTCTGGATTTCCCAGTCCCTAGCACCCTTGTTCTTTCCTTTACTCACTCATTCATCAAACCCTGCTAATGGCTCTGTTCTCAAGTTGCTCACAGCCTGGGGTTGGGCTGTTCTGTCTCTTGACTTCATAAAATATATTAGGAGGCCCAGGAATAGATACCCATGTTCCATTTCTTCCAACCCCGCCCCACCGACCCCCATCTCCACCTGCAGGTGAGCATCAAGAGAAAATGCCACCCATGACCGTTTTGCTCCCATTAAGCTGGTAGTTTCTCGAGCCTCAAGAAGGACCTAGTGAATTGAAGCGGAATTTGTCTGCAGGATGAATCTCGTTGCCATGGCGACTCCTGTCGTCGGAATCTTAACTGCTCTCATTGCCGTTTCAATTCGATGTGGCTCTGTGGGCAGCTGGGAGGGCGTGGCCAGGGGGTGTGGTCAAGTGCTCGCCCTGGGCCCAGCTGCTTTCTCCAGCTCGTTGGTTTCACAACCCTGGGACTCTCTCCATGTAAATAGCTTGGACACAGTTCTTAGCCCCTTTCCCTTGAGTGTGCATACCTCGTCTTTCCACCTCCCTCCCTAGAGATAATTGTTTGGAGCCCCTTTCCTAAGGCAAACTATGAAAATTACAATGGAAAGATGTCGTTCCTCTTTCAAGCTAGCTGCATCATTTACCTAGTAACATGTATTATGGTGTTGGAGGCAGCTTTCTCAAGGGAGTTCTCAATTCTGCTTGAAGAGAGCTCCCTGGCCACGTGTAAAGGTCCTCAGTTTGCCCTAGGTGCAACTTACTGGAAGTTTTTGGGGCCAGTTATTACCAATTTGATTTTTGGAGTTCCTTGCCTTTCTTTTTGGTTTTGTTAAAATCTAAAAGCCTCCCTGCAGGATGGAGGCCCTTGAGAGTGAAGCATGGTGGGCTGGGGTCTAGGAAGCCTGAGTCCTTGGCTGGCTCTGGCTGTCCCACTCTGGGGTTAACCCTTTACCTCTGGGGACCTCAGGCATCCGTGATGTGGGGAGAAGGGTACAGAGGATTTCCTAAAGTTGATTCGAGGTATAAAATTCTGTGACTCTAAGAAGGACTTTGTCATTGTTTTTGATTTTTCTCAAAGATATCTGAAGATGAGAGTTTAAACCCAGCTATAGACACTGAGCCTTACTTGTATGGAAAAATAATATGGCTCTTCATGGCAATCATCAAAGTGGGCAAGGCAGCCATGTTACTATCTATAATATTCTAATATTACTATCATTAACCCAGTATCTGGACTTCCATTTGTCCTTTTATCTTAGAATTAATTGTTTAGGTTTTGCCTTTTTATAGATTCTTGTTGAATTCATTTATTTGTAACTTAATTGCGTTAAGTGTAATTAAATTACATAAAGATTTTGTTTCCCTTCTGCTTTCATTTCATACCAAGATCGATTACCACAGATATTGCCATCAAGGGGTGGAGGGTGTATCTGTGATCATTTATTCCTGTGCATTTGTGTGCAGGTGAATGCTTGGGGATGCTGTATGTCAGGTAGTTGACATTCATCATCTCATTTTAAGTAGGTGGTTACATCCTCATGAGGAAATGGGATCAGAAGTTGTCACTCTATTTTTGTCCTAGAGCTTATTGACTGAAAAAAATATCCTTTAATTATCTGTTTACTTCTCATCTCCCTGTAATTCTGGCACCAGTTCCAGTGTAGAGAGTTTTTATCCCACTCTCCTAAGGTCTTTCAGAAAGGGGTCTTAGTCTAATCTATCCTTGTGTCTCTAGCATTTAAAGAAGTGTTTGGCTATGTAGGCATTTAATAAATATTTGTTGAATCAGGATTAAGTAGTAGAGCCATGATTGGAGATCCAAGATCTGTATTCTTTCCATTGATAGTTCTGTCATCAATTGTAATATTCCTCTTAGCTTTCCGTCAATCGTTTTCATCAGCATAACCCCAAAACTATGTAGCATGTGATGAAGTGTAAAAGGCCCTCCATGTGTTCGAAATAGAGACTCTTCATAATTATTTGCTTTTGGAACACATTCACCAACATAGACAATTCTTACTATCCCAAGCTAGACATTTCTATATTTCTCTGCATTGTACTCTCCGTGACCCAGACAACTTTCCCAGGAGGTACATGACAGAAGAATAGGAAAAGAGACCAGGACAACAATACCTAGAGCCTTTAGCCAGGCCACCAATGGCTCCTACGGCACCATTTGGGTAGAAGAGCTGGACAATAGCACTGTCCAGCTCTTCTGGGATGGAGTTTTTCTATAGACGGAATCAGTTTTCTTGGACTGGCTGATGTGAGAGAGGAACAGAGACGTTTGTCCAATATTTGTAACATTCTGTTACCATCTAGTAAGTCAGGTTCTGTGGGTTTTCAGAAGTATAAATTAGTGAGGAGGTGTGATAGTAATGAGGGTGTGGTGGGTCATGTCCTTGGGTGGTGCTTACAGGAGCTCAGTGAGTATGTGCCAAGGAATTTGAATCCCG
>NW_011888796.1:7984956-8006866 GCF_000151845.1 Pteropus vampyrus | reverse complement strand
AGGGCTGAGGATACCTCTCTTGAGGTTACATTCAGTTAGAAAAAGACAGTGTACTGTCTTTTTATATAGATTGTGCTTAAAGTGACTGAGAGCTGCTGATAGAGATTGGAATTGAAGGATGGATCTGACCTGCCTTCCCCCTAACCTTCCTCCAAGCCACCACTTAGTACTCCCACTGAAAGAGGGACAGATGAAGATGAGATGCAAATTGATTTTGGTGACCTACATTCTACTCCAGCAGGCTATTTCTATGGCAAAACAAAACAAACAAAAAGTCTACCTTTTTATTTTCTGGCATCCCTTCTGCTATTCCAGGAACAGAGAACCAAGCATTTCAGAGTGAAGGAACAGAGAACCAAGCCATTCAAAGCACACAAGTCTAAAAACGAGTTAATTGATAAATCCTAGCAGCACCACAACAAACATATAGAATCCTCCCCATCCCCCTGCCTCCCCCTCTCCCGCCCATTAAACTGGGGTTACCAAATACATCCTCAGCAGCGCTTGGGTGGGCTTATTGTCCTTGTTGACTTTTAAGCTCACCTGGTTTTTACCTCTATTTTATGAACTTCTTCAGTAATGGTTCCGCTTAACTGGAATGTTCACTCTTCTGAGTATCTAAATTCTCCTTGTGCTTTCAGATCCTCCTTGAATGCCACAGCTTCCAGGAAGCCTTCCCTGCCTATCCTTCAGCTTTCACTACTACCCTCTTCTCCTTCCTTGTTAGAGCCCTGAGCCTGACCATACAACTTAGCACTTCCAGTTCATGTAATGCTAGTAGTCAAGGTATGTGAGGTGCTCACTTTTCGCCAAGCCCTTCCTAATTCTTTACATTGCTCCCTCACAATAATTGTATAAAGTAGGTACTATTATCACCATTTTACAGGTGAAGAAACTGAGGCAAGAAGAAGTTAAAGAACTTGGCTAGCTCAGGTCACACAGCTGGTAGGTAGCAGACCAGGTTAGGGACCCAAGCAGTCTAGTTCTTTACACCCCACACTCTTGCCTTGCCTCTAGTTTTCCTATATATTGTATTTTGTCTCCATCAGGTTGGGGGAACCACAGTTCCTTTGCATCTCTTAATTCTGAAACAGTGCTGTGTCAATAAGTGCTGTGTCGATTGAGAGTAAAAATGCTTCTACACTTAATGGTTTCTTATATAGTCTGATTTTCTGGAGTAGAAAATGTTGCATAAAATTAAAAATGTTGCTTTTGTTTATTTGAATGATAAAACTTTTGAATTGCCTTCTTTTTGCTATGTGAATGATAGGCAAATTATTTGAAAAAAGAAATACTCTTACATTCCAAATCGATTTGGAGCCTGTCCAGCATTAGACCGACCCTATTTGTTAACTGAGATAACTTTTCAGTAGGCTGAATCCCTTATCTGAAGAAAGCCCTTCTTATCCAGAACAGGGCCACAGAGCATGCCTTGAGAGTTAAGACTCCTATAACTCCTTAGCTTCCCTCCTCCCTGTCGTCATTTAACATAAATTGTAAGAGCTCTTTTGAAAAGAAAATAATGAAAACTTTAGCAGTAGTCAAACATGTAATCTAATATTGGTTATTCTTAGATATTAAAATAAGCTTTTTTTTTCCTACCTCAGAAGAAAGACTTTTATTTATTTTTACAGTGGAGCAAATTTGGTGGCAAATATACAATTGCAATTCTTTTAAACCATAGCCATGATTGTGAATTAAATATGGAAAATTAGGGAAGCAAGTTCAATCTCCAATGTTGTTGATGTGATTTCCTGACTTACAATAGATCTTTTCCTTTTGGCTTAAAAAACTGGATATTGTGCCACTTTGACAATATTTAATGAAGACAATTGACTAAAACAAAAACTGTCATTTAGAGAAATAATGGGAAAGTTGTGCCCTAAAAGCATATTTCCAGGGAAGGAAAATAAAAACAAAAGCCTTGTTAGTCATTAGGCTACTCAAATGTAATAATCATTCAACAAACATTGATTGCAGAAGCTTTTTATTTTTTCATTCATCTTGTTACACTTCTTAAGTATGTCATTCACCTTTAGTAACAACCTGAGCTCATTCTGTTCTATAAATTGCACCAGGATTGGAGCTGAAGGTTACTTGTGTTTCTGCCAGGTACACAATTAGGGTCACCTATTAAACTGGTCTTTGTCCTTTTCATTTCTGAGAAAAAAAAAAAAAATCTCTGAGATTGGCAAATGTTGCCCATCTGATGGACTTTCTGAATTTAGACTTCCAAAAGTAGATAGCCCAGATCCCAGCATCGGGCATTGTCTGGGCAATACAGATGCCCATCTTTTGATTTTGAAACGAGTTCTTCTATTCTGGCTTGTTGGCTAAGCTTAGTTTGTTAGTGACGTACAAACCAGGTCAAGGGCATGAGTTTTCTTTGCCTTGTTTTAGAGCCACAAACTGTACCTGTAATCCTAGTCAACTTTTTTTTTTTTTTTTTTAACTCATGCTCTTGGTCACAAAAGAGACTAGATAGTACACTGTGGATATATCAATACATAACCATCACCAATAGGGGCAAAGACGGTGCTATATTATAAAATGGACTGATGTGGGGTGGTGGGTCTTAGTTTTTTCAGACCCCATGGGTTAGAGGTAAGTCTTTACCGCAGTTTGCAAGGGAACTATATGCTTCTGACTGGTGTCCACCTGTGAAGAATGGATCAGGACTAGGGGAAGCTTCCTAAAACTTTACCAAAGTCCCATAGCCGTGGTCTTTTACTTTTCCTGGGGGTGTGACCGAAGTCATTAGTGTGTGTTTTGGTGGCACTTCTGGGCTTCACTTTCCTTTCACAAAGCTGCTGCAGATTCGTGCCCTAGAAGAAGACCATAGGACGGTGGTCAACATCGTTCACCAGGTGAGTCAAGTTGTTCATGTGTGTCTAGGTGTATTGTAAATCTGGATTTGTTTCATAGAGATTTGGTAAAGCTGAGCAGTGAAATGTCTAGACACAGGTTAAGTTAGAACCTGCAGTTCTGTGACAAGGTTAGACTTGTGGCCCTCCTAAATCCTGAGAATTAATTATAAAATTTATTGTAAAAAGTTAAACCATTTGAAGGACTTTGCTGCATTCTCTACTTTATTCTTGAAAGTTGGTGAAATTGTGAATACAGAAAGTATCCTTTGGTTCTGTTCAAGTAAATTATTTAGGATTTTTTAAAAAAGCATTTTCAGTTACCCCACATTAGTGGTTATTTGATCTAAGATGATGCTGTGGCAAAAGAAATAACAATAACATTTGTTTGTTTCCTATTCTGCTTGGGTGTGGCAATCATGATTGCTTTAGAGGTACGCCCCACCGCCCCGCCCAGCACTCAGTGGTGATTCGAACTAAAGTCAGAATTGTGCTGGAGCTGAAGCTGATGGCTGAGATTGCATCGTATTTTCAGGAGGTTAAACAAATGGCCCATTATTATATTTTTGTGTTTTTAAAATCAAGAATAGAGATAGGATTGGACTGGCAAACCTCTATGACCCATTTAGGGCTTGACATTCTGTGAGTAGGTGACACTTCCAGCTACTAAAGTTCCAGGAACTGTGGCAAGAGACTGCCTTGCCTACGACATTTTCTGCTAAGCAATTGATTTAAAATGTAAAAAATGTTATTTTTAGGTTGACCCAATTTCTTTTCGGGCTGTGACTGAAGCTTCCTTTCTTCCATACTCCACCTTTTCTTACTACACTCCTTGGATTGTAATTTGAGTCTGGAGGACCAGTGAACTGCTTCCTTGCATGTTCTGGCCTCCCTGTGGGCAGAGGAGACTATTGTCCCCAGGCTGTCAGGGGCCTGCGGGCAGAGGGAGACTGTTGTCCCCAGGCTGTCCGGTTCCACATACGTGAAGCCATAATCATTGACCTTACAAAGAAGCACATCTTCCCCCTTAGCCTCCTAACTTAGGATGGGAGTAGTGTGGCAGCAGAGGGGACAGCTTACATTTTAATTCTCTGGAGCTCCTACTGTTTTTCTGATGGAACAAGTTGGGGAAAGTAGGTGGAAGGGAGGACGGAGGGAGTTATTGGGTTTCACTTGTCTTATCATTTGTTTCCCTCTGCTTTGTCTTTGTTTATACTGTCTCTTCAGGCCAGGAATTCCTCCAACAGAAATCATGCATACACATGGGGATATTCAGATGGCACTTCCTTCTTGTGTTCCTGCTGACTTGGCTTTCCTCCCTACAGCCTGATCTGAAAGGAGGACTGGAGATATTTAACCTGCTTTGAATTCTTCCGTTATATGGAAGAGATTTTAAAACAGTGACTTGAGGCAAGCGTGTTAATAATGGCTTTTCTGAGGAGGAAAGAGGATGATGTTGAGTAGGTTTAAATTTAACATCCATGTATAACTTATTTATGTCAGTGGAGACTTTAGTCATGAATGTTTGACACTTTGAATGAAATCCTTTCACCTTTTGGTTGCTGCTTTGCAATTGCACAGAAGAAAAAGAAACACCAGTTGATTTTAGATTCAGATTTGGGTTATCTTGGCAATTCCTTTAAACATCCTGGGTCTCTGTTTCCTCCTCTGTGAAACAATGTGAAAATTCTAAAATTTCATGAGAAAAGCATCATCTTAAAATAATGACCTCATGTATGTGGCACTATGTAATATTGGTGTAATATCCACTGGGTTTCCCTAGAATGGAGATCAGTTGGCTCCTGCTTAGCACCATGAACCTGAGACCCTGTTCCTGGCTGTAGCTTAACCCTCAAGACGGGATCCTTAGTCTGTTCTTAGCTGAGCAGATTGTAGTCACGTTCTCCAGTCCTGAGGCTCAGAAAGTTCCATAGGATATAAGGGATGAGGCTAAATGGTGTCTTTGGGTGATCATTTAGTTGTTTAAATTGATATTCTCTTTAAACCAGAGTTTGACCACCAGTGGTACATAAGATGGATGTAGCCAGCTGTCACATTTTGTTTGTCCAGCACAATTTTATTTTTGAAAATGGAATGATTTTATTTTTAAAAAGAGCATTTATACTCTTATTTGTCATAGACCTCTCTATACCCTAGTGGCTCATACACAGCTACTTTGTTTATGTGATATTTCTTTAACTCCTTGGCCCTGGAAAGTATTTGAGTATGTAATCCCTATTTTAAACTAAATTAAATTGCAATGAGAGTCTCTTCAAACATTTATCAAGCAGTGGGCTGGCAAATGACCCAATCCAGGATCTCTCAATTTCGGCACTATTGGCATTTTAGAGTGGATAATTCTTTATTGTGGAGGGCTGTGCTGTGCACTATAAGATGTTTAGTGGCATTTACCCAGTAGATGCCAGTAACAACTTTTCTCCCAGTTGTAACAATCAAAAATGTCTCCAGACATTGTCAAATGTCCCCAGACATTGTCAAATGTCCCCTGGGTGGGTGGAGGCATTGTATGTAAAATCAGCTCCGGTTGAAAGCCAGTTGACAGATTTTGGAAGGCCTGAGAACTTTAAACATTGGAAGCAAGCTTGGATATTTAGGGATAAATTGGAATTCTTCTGGGAAACTGAGCTACCCTGCTGTTTTTATTTATTTGGGCAGTTGGTTAGAGCAAAGTAAAGGTCAGTAGATTAAGCCCTTTGGGGGTCACTTCTCCATTCTTCCATGACCACTGCCTGGGAGGCCAGCCACATTTTAAGGACATGTCCTTGGTCACAACAGGGGACTCTGTGAGACACTGATGCTGGGTCAGGGCAAGCCTACCAGAACTCGTGGGTAAACAACTTTGAAGCCCATGGCTTATGTTGCTAGATCAGTAATGTTATCATCTGTGGGTAAGGAAGATGCGGCTTTGGGGAAAGAAAAGGTCCTCTCTGTCACGATTGCCAAAGGCCAAAACACTTAAAAAAAAGAGGTGGGGGCTTTCAGCCTTTAAACATGGCAGCTTATCTCAAATACTGTGGGAAGGGCCCTGAAAAGGATTAACAGAGTGACATTCCATTTTTTCCCCTCATCCTTAAATAAGAATGTCTTTAAAACATGACTCTAAAACTTGAGCTTTGGCAATGCTCAAACTTGCCTTGCCTCTCAAAAAAAAAAACATTGATAAGATTTTCTATGTACAAAGGGAGAATTGGCAAAAGTTTTAATTAACCAACCAGAGCTCAGTTCTTGAGCAACTAATGCAAAGATAATGCTGAGGGAAGCACACCCTTTCAGTTAAAGGTAAACCAAAGTCCTCGGAAACATAGGTAGGACTTCCGAAGGGATCCAGGCCTCTTCCTGAAGGCTGTGTGTTGGTTCTGCACCCTAGATGGGCATCAGAATTTTCCATGGTGGATTTTAAAAAGATGCCTGGGGATTTTGATTCAGTAGATCTGGAGTTTGGGCCCAATCTCCAGGATTCTTAAAGCTCTCCAGGTAATTCTGATATTTAGCCAGGACTGAAAACTAGTGGAAAGAGCAAATGATCTTGCATTTGGCAGAGTGGTTATAGCTGCAGATGTGTGCTGGGTCCAGATGGCTGGCTGGTTAAATGCCTAGCTTTGTTTTTAAAAAAATTTGTATCCATTTTGGTGTGAATTTTTTTTTTACTTACCTAGAACTTTGAATTTGAAAAGGATCCATCTTTTACATGAAGTATATAGTGTACATTATCTAATACGTGGAACATAATGCTTCTAATAATCTTGAAGTGTTATATTTTGCGTCTTTACTGAAAAACTTGTAGTGATTATCTTCTTTTCAAGATACTTCCCTGGGAGGATTCAATTTGCATGTTAACCTATTGTTTAAAAGATAATAGAACAGAAACCACCCAATTACAAATGGCCAATACCATGAGTGCCCTGGATTTAAAGTGGGTGGGAGAGTAGTATTAAATGCTCTTACTGGCTTCTATTGTAGAGAAATCTAGATTCTAGGAAGAATCTGGACATTTCAGAGTTGAGTTTAACTCAGGGGGTTTCCCATCAGGCTTTTCCTTCTGGTTTTATAAACATAAGATAGATTTGTTTATTGAAATTTTTTTTCTTTGGCCTCTGCACCACGGTGAAGGACTAGAGAGTCTCCGAATTATAACCAACCTTGGGAAATAAAATGTCTCCTTTCAGTTGGATTTTACTTAATATTTCAGATCCAGATTTCTATTAAGCGTAGCAAGGCAAGACAAGAGGCAAGGCAATAACTAAGTTTTAGAGGAAAGTATTATACTGGGCATTTTAATGGACTATCTCATAAGCCATGGATGTGATATCTTAAAACATCATTCATTCATTTTGGCATGTAAAAAATGTTTAAATGTTGGGCATGAACATTTCAGAATGCTATTTTAAATTTCAGGTTTTTTTCTTTGGAATACAGATTCTTGTTTTACTTGAATAAAACCCAGATCATCCTCTGTCTCCAGCTTCTGAAATAAACAAATTGCATTGCACAGTAGGTGAAGAGTGTTACCAATGGAAGATTCATTGCTTTCACTGGCAAGTGGTTTCATGTTTTGCTTATTTGGATCATATTCATGTTTTCAAAGGAATGTTCACAGCATTAGTTATGGAGAGCAACACTCTACAATCTCAAATCACAGTTTTCCCCATATTTATAATGCCTATAGATCAAGTATAATATTTTCCCCTAAAACTTAGTTATTCCCTTGCCTCTGCTATGCTTGTAGAAAACTGGATCTGAAATACTAAGTAAAATCCAAAGGAAAGGAGACATTTTATTCTATTTCCTACCGTTGGTTTTAACTCACTTCTTCCCTATATGCTGATTTTGAGTCTCAGATGGCCATTGTTTCTAGTACTAGAGAAAATTTTGTCAGTATGACACAGTATTAAAGAAAAAATGACAGCTAAAAAGAAAGATAATACAGATTTCTTTTTAAGGTTAATGAAAATGTTCTAAAATTAGTGGTAATGGTTACACGGTTTGTAGGTGTACAGTTGTCCCCTGTTGTCTGTGGCAGGGTATGTTCCAAGTGCCCCAGAGGATGCCTGAAACCATGGATAGTTCTGAACCCTATGCATACTGTGTTTTTTCCTATACATGCGTACCTATGATAAAGTTTAATTTATAATTTAGACACAATGAGAGATTAACTATAATAACTAATAATAAAATAGAACATTTATAAAAATATATTGTAATAAAAGTTATGTGAATGCATTCTCTCTCTCTCTCTCAAAATATCTTACTGTGCTGTACTCACCCGTTTTGACCACATGAGATGACAGAGTGCCTAGTGATAAGATGAAGGGAGGTGAATGACTCGGCACTGTGATGTAGCCTTAGGCTACGATTGGCCTTCTGCCTATGTGTCAGAAGGAGGATCTTCTGCTTTGGGTGATCCTAGATCATCAGCGGAGCCATGTTCATGGTTGAATGTCAGGAGCAGATGATGTCGATGGTTGGAGATGTTTAATATTTTCAGACCGTGGTTGACCTCCAGTAACTGAAATCACGGAAAGCGAAACCACGAATAAAGAGGGACTGCTGTACTAACACCCATTCGACTATACATTTTAATGGATGAATTTTACGGTTTGTGAATTATGTCTCAATAAAGCTGTTGCTCTTAAAAAAAAAATTATTTAGCGAGGCTAAAAAGAATCAGACTAAATTTAACTTTAGAAACATAATTTTAAACTTTAAGGATAGTATCTACAACTTCCGTTTCTTTCATGAATATCTCGATTTTCTTCTAAATAAATAGATGTATATCATGGATAAAGAATAGTTCTGATAATTCCTTAATGTTTATGGACCACCTGAGTGAGACATAGGATACTTTGTTATAAAGAAATTTTTATTGTAATGGAATCTGGCTCATATTTTTTTTTACATTTCCTAATTGTAAGCTAGGGTGTTAAAGGATGGAGAACTTTGCATTATTTTAAACCTGCTGTGATGATAAGCTAAGGTTTTGGAGATATGTTTGGCTTAGTCACATTTTACTCTAAACTTATTCCATTTGATTATTTTGCATGATTTTTCTGCTGTATAAGCCTTTACGCTGTAAAAAGCACTCAAGTATGTAATCTTGCCTGTAAAGCTAACTGTGTTGGAAAAGAAATATTTCATTTATAAGGGATTATGTAGTTCAAGGTTTTTCAAATTTGGATTCATAATCCTTTGAGAAATACTGCATAAGAAGTTAAATTGCTGAATGTTTAGGTACTCACTTGATGCCAGTGGGATCATAAACTCATGTGCAGAAGTAAGCTTTGAGGTACTGCAGTACTATTCAGGTATAAGATGCTTATCTAGGCATATTAGTTTTATGCTGCATAATGAATTTCCACAAATTTAGCAGCTTAAAACTCCAACGGGTCAGTCTGTGCATGCTGGGCCTAGATTCTCTGCTCAGGGGCTCACCAGGCTAAAACTCATGTGTCAGCCAAGGCCATAGTTCTCATCTGGGGCTCGGCGTTTTTCCAAGCTCACTGGGTGTTGGAAAAATGTATTTCCTTGTGACTATAAGACTGAGGACTGCTAGCTATTGGCCAGGGACTACTTTTAGTTTCTAGAGGCCACCCACATTTCATGCCATGTGGTCTACATTTTCAGTTCACATGTGAATGTCTACCTTCTTCCAGGCTAGCTGGAACACATTTCTCTGATTTTCTATTTCTTTATCAGCCAGAGAAAAGGCTAATTTTATGGCCTCACATCGGTCAGGCCCACCCAGGGTAATCTCCCTTTGACCATATAATATAGCATAATTATGAATGTGATATCATATTTGTAGGTTCCATTCACTCTCAAAAGATACTGGAGGGGGTCATTTAAAGTTCTGCCAATGATACCAAGTAACAGAAATTATGCCACTAGGCTGTATATTATAAAGATGAAAATCCAAAATCCAAAAATGAATGACAGCTTACAAATGTTTTTCAGGACTCCCCTCAAATTCCTAAAATGTTTCCCCCTCAGACTTGCTGCTTTCCATCCTTATTTTTCTTGTTTCAAGTAGAGTGAAAACAATTTTTTTAAAAAGCTTTATTATTTAAAAAAAAAGTTTTATTATTGAAAATTTCCTACAGACATATACACAGGTAGAATTTCTAATATAGCTAGTATGAGAATCCTTCATAGACCCACAGCTTCAACAATTATCAATTAATGATTAATCTTTCATTTCTACCTCCAACTACTTTCCATCAACTGTGGGATAATTTTAAATCATATTCCAGATATCTTATAATTTTCCCTGTAAATATTTTAGTATTTATGTCCAAAAAAATCAAGATTCTTTAATAACATAATTAAAATACCGTTATCATACCTATAATCATTTATATAATTTCCTCAAAAATACTAAACATTTCATCAGTTTTCAGATTACCTTCCACTTTTAAAAAAAGTTTGTTCAACTCAGGATTTCAATAAGGTATTTATATGTTGCAGTTTTGATATGTCCTTTCAGCCTCTCTAAATCCCGTGCAGTACTTTTCCTTGCAAATTACTTGTGAAGAGAACTGGTTATTTGTTTTATAAAATTTCCCACAGCCTAGACCTCAAGGTACAACATCTCTCCCTCTCTCTCTCTATTTCCTGTAAATTAGTTAAGATAAAAATAATTAATGCAATGGACCTGTCTGATCATTATGGACAACAAAGTTTATTTGGTAAATAGAATGTGCAGATATAATTTACTAGATCCATGTGTGTAGAGAGATTTAGAAAAACACTTGGGAGCAGAGCAAGGATTTTACGTTTTTCAGATTCCTATTATTAAGAGCAGTCTAAGTGTTATATACTTAGAGTGTGTGAATTAGTGCAGTTTAAATTCTTATAGAAAATATACAACATATAGATAGATTCATTAAGTGATACTTGGATTTGTTTAGTTCTTTGGGTTAAATGTTTTTGTTAAATTGAGTTTTAGCCTCCATAAAAGGAAAAAAAGAAATTCTTAAGGAGGAAGATGTTTTACTTTTGAGTCTTGGAAAATAGCCAGATTTTTAAAATTGCAAAGATCATGAAATAATTGTTTTTTTTTTTTTTATTATAGGGCTTTGCTAGTCATTTCATTTCGGTGGGCTCTTCATAGACATGTCCTTTGTCCTCAAAGTACATGATGTATATTTTAAATCTTTATCATTTGAGTATTCTATTTAAAAAATGCAACCCTTAATATTGTTTTAAGAGAACAATTTTATACGACTGTCATTGAAAGAAAGCAGAAGAGACGATCTATTTAAAATTTTGTTTTGGAGGAGAAAGTAGCATTAGATTGAGATAAGTAAAAACTTAATTAAGAGCATAATAACTTAGAATTGAGGATACAGAGCTTTTTCTATAACGGGCCAGATAGTAAATATTTTAGGCTTTGTGGGCCAAACTGTCCTTGTCAACTATTCAATTCTGCTATTGTAGGAAAAGCAGCCATAGACAATATGGAAACAAATGGGTGTGGCAAGTTGGAAAGAACTGACATTTGAAAATATTCGGCCTTGTTATCCATGAACATGGAATTCTCTTCATTTATTTAGTGCTTGGATTTCATTCATCAGAGTTTCGTAGTTTTTCTCATGTAGATATTGTACATATTTTGTTAGATTTATACCTAAGTATTTCATTTTAGGGGGTACTAATGTAAATGGTATTTTTTAAATTTCAAATTCCATCCATTTATTGTATGTAGGAAAACAGTTGACTTTTATTATTAATCTTGTATCCTGCAACCTGGTTTTCTGGTAGATAGTTTTTATCAAGTTAAGAAATTTCTGCTTTAGCCCTAGTTTACTGAGAGTTTTTATCATCAATGGGTATTTCTGCAATTATTGCTATGATATGATTTGCTTACCTTGGATAAATCCCACTTGATTGCGGTTAATAATTCTTTTTATACATTGTTGAATTCAATTTGATAATATTTTGTTGAGGATTTTTGCACCTATGCTCATGAGAGATATTGGTCTGTAGTTTTCTTATGATATAATATCTTCGTCTGATTTTGCTATTGGCATAATGCTGGCCTCATAGAATGAGTTAGGAAGTATCCCTTCTGCTCAGATCCTCGGAAAGAGATTATAAAGCATTAGTATAATTTTTTCCTTAAATGTTTGGTAGAATTCACCAGTGAACCCATCTGGGCCTGGCGCTTTCTGTTTTAGAAAGTTATTAACTATTGATTGCTCTATTTTTATTAATGTTATGGCCAGTATGCAGAAACTGATCTGTTTGTAGATAGTTGATGCTAAAGCATAATTTTCAAAGAGTT
Source organism: Pteropus vampyrus (assembly GCF_000151845.1). Lineage (NCBI taxonomy): Eukaryota > Metazoa > Chordata > Mammalia > Chiroptera > Pteropodidae > Pteropus > Pteropus vampyrus. The sequence continues at coordinate 7,994,701 of NW_011888796.1, read as the reverse complement.
TAAAAATAAGATTCTCAAAATTATAAAATAAACACATCAATGATTTAACTTATTTATTAGTGAAAGAAAAAAGGTGTTAAGACCAGTTCAAAGAATTTGAAGAACAGATATATTTCCACCCATCTGGCCATCCATCCACCTATCCATTCAACCATCCATCCACAATCAGAAATGTTGAAATAAATTTGCTAGTAGATACAAATTTGGTTAATACACTAAAGGGCTATAAAATGTAATGTTTTCTTTTCTAATCAATTGTATCTCTACCAGACAAAATCCATGTGCTTTGCTGTAGGTAAGAACCATTATATTGCTTTGTGTTTTGTATAAGTTAATTCCTACCCTTACAGAGCTGTAAAATAGTCTGGCCCAGCACATTCTCAATTGTTCTTTTGTGTGTGTTTCAGAACACTTTGATCCTGTAAAATATTGAAGACCCTGAAATAGATTTGTTTGTGTAATGTATTAATCACATTAGAAATCAGAATTTGAGAAACTTTAAGACTATTAATTCTTTCATTTAAAAAAAGGGAACATAATGAAACTCGTTTCATGTAAATATCTGAGGAATGACTTCATCATAGGTATTGAAACTTTTGAAAAATTCCACTGTACACTTGTTGAGAGAATGAGAGAATATGGCAAATAGCATTAATGTTATTATGAAAATAGCTTTGAACTCATAAACACCCTGACAAGGTCTTAGGTGCTCCAGGGCTCCCCAGCCTTCCCAAATCATACTTTAAGAATCATTAGCCTGATTAAAAGAAAGAAAAACTCAAAAGGTAAGCCCTGGAGGATCTGCTAGATCACAAGTAGCACTCCACTGAAAAGATACCCAGAATCCCTTTTGCCCATTTCTAAATCTTCGTTTTTTTCCCTAAAAGTAGTACCTTCTCTGACCAATGTTGTCTTGCTCAGAAAGAGGATTTTTAAGGCTATTCTGAAACTATTAAATCAGAAACTTATTTTATTTTTGTTGATTATAAAATTAATACAGGTTACTCTGAAAAAACGAAAAAAAAAGGTATAAGGAAATAGAGAAAAATCTTGCTAAGGAGGCAGAAAACATTAACATTGTGGGAAAATATCTTCTTGAAGTTTAAAAAAAATTGAAATTATGTTTTCTGCATTCTTTTACTTCCTTCTCCCAACTAAATGTTGTCATAAGTATATTTCGAGTTATTAAAACTTTTTTTATTGTGGTTAAAAACATATAAAATTTACCATCTTAACCATTTTTAAGTATACTAAAACAGATCTCCAGAACCTTTTCACTTGCAGAACTGAAACTCTATACCTTAAATAAATCCCCTTTGCTCTCTATCTCTAGTCCCTGGTAACTACCATTCTACTTTCTCTATCAATTTCACTACTTTAGATGCCTTATATAAGTAGAATCATATAATATTTGTCCTTTTATGACTGGCTTATTTCACTTAGATAAGGTCCTCAGGATGCATCCATTTTGTAGCATGTGACAGGATTTCCTTCCATTTTAAAGCTGCATAGTATTCCATCGTATGTATATACCACATTTTGTTTATCTGTTCACCCTTTGATAGACATTTGGGTTGCTTCCACCTCTTTGCTACTGTGAATAATGCAACTGTGAACATGGATGTGCAAATATTTCTTTGAGACCATACTTTCAATTTTTTTTTTTTTTTGGCTATATATTCAAAGGTAGAGATATACCCAGAGACTGGATCATATGATAGTTCTATTTTAAGATTTTGAGAAACTGCCATACTGTTATCCTCAGCAGCTGTACCATTTTACATTCCCACCAACATTTGTTATATTCTGTTTTCCTCACCAACATCCTCACCAATATCTGTTATTTCTGTTTTTTATTTTTATTATAGTAGCCATCCTAATGGATGTAAGGTTATTAAAACTCTTAATAAACTACTTAGATGGCAGCATTTATTTCCATTTTATGTGCTGCAGGGTAATCATTTTCCTAATGTTTTTTTTTCCCATTAAAAAACTATTATGAACATTTTTTTGTGTGTGTTTCAGATTATTTTCTTATGGTTATATTCTTAGAAATAACTGGGTCAAAAGATATATAATTTTAAAGCTTTTTGTAAGTACTGCCAAATTGTCCTCAAGAAAGGTTTTGCTAGTTGACACTGAATAAGGATATTAAAGCATCTTTCATTTCACTCATGTCTATGTTAAGTATTATCTTAAAATTATCTGTGATTGAGCAACTGGCAAATGCTATCACATTGTATTTTAATTTGCATTTTAGAAATTTGTTAAACAGATCTTTTTTCTCTAGGCTATTTGTATTTTTCCTTTCTCAAGTGGCCTGTTTACCCATTTCTCTATTTAACTCTCAATAATTTGAACAGACCCTAAAAGAGATTAATTAGTAATGCAAATGTGAATCTACTAGAACTTTTCATAAATGCAGTAAACATCATGGAACCCATTAGAAGGAAACTTATGAGACCTCCAGGCGCATTTAAAATGACCAGAACTATTTCTCTGTGATTAAGGGTCTCTGGCTGCAGATTTGAAAAATTAATTAACTTAATAAGCCCTTTCCTCATTATTTAGAGTGAAACCTTAGGTCAGCTCTTGTCATTTTATGGCCCATTTGCATTTCCTGGACTTTGCCTTAGTGGTTTTTCCACTGTATGTGTTTTTTTCGGCTGATAGTGAGATTGCTACACAGAAGAGCTTTCTGAAGGCAGAGAGAACTGAGAGAGGATATGTAGATTTTCCATTGGACTGAACATGTTTGGGAGAATAGGAGGTAGAACAATGAAATAATATAAATATTATGAAGAGAGAGGCAGAAGTTTATATTAGAATGGTTTATATGATAAAAGAAATGTTATACCCAGTGCTTTTTGTTTATAAACGGTGTTATAAAACAGATACTCAAATGCTTAGGTAAAATATTTAAAGCATTGCCTATGTAGCACCTAATATTGTAAAAATGCTGTGCTCACATTCAGATTGTCTTCATGTTGTCAATATATCAGAAGTCAATGTGGGGGAATGGGTTTTCTCCTACCTTAAGTGCTTTAGGTTTGTTCTAATTTAAACAGAGAAAATACTCATCTTTTAAGCATAGAGTGATGCTCATGTTTTGAAACTAATTTTATACGATTATGGTTACCCAGTAATAAAATATAATGCAGTGTTTCCTAGCACATTTTAGAGAAGACTAGTTATTTAGTATTATCATGGTTTTGTTCACTTCTTTTTTTTTCTGGGACTCTCTTTTGAGGCGCTACATCTGTCTGTCTTCATTTAAGTAACAAAATGCACAACACATTCTGTGGAGCTTTCTGGCAAGGCATGTGTTGGCAGATAGTCTCTGTACATTTGTTTGGGAGATATGGTTTGACCCAGTGGTGTAGCGGTCGTTAGAGGATTCTCTGGAGTAAGGACCAAGATTCTTGACGAGAAGGTCACTTTTGCACTCTCCTTCCTGAAACATCAATTTATGTCTTCCCAGCCCTGAAGAATGGATATTTCTCCCCAGCCAATTTGTTAGTTCCTAGGCACCATTCAAATCACAAGTGGTTTGACTCATTGTAAAACTGACTGATGAAGAATTTCTAAGAGTACCAAATGCCTTTCTAAGAATCAGACGCTTCTCTGACACATTCTGTAGACAAATGACACCTCCGATGTAAAATGGACCATGAGACGTTTTATCTTAATTTTCTATAATGTTTTCTTGACTTGCAGTGGCAAAATCTTGTGAAATATCTTTAATACGAAACGGAATAGAGATTATAAAGTCTTATTCTGTTGCTAGTAAAGTTCTGGACTAAAAGTATTCAAACATACTTTTCTTATTAATGATAAGGAATTCCATGTTTATGAATTTACCAAAAAAAAAAGTTGATTTGAGAAATACAAAATACTGCTCAGTCATTTTTTCTTTTATTCTGCCATCCTTTGTTAATGCTTAATATAAAAGTTTTAAGTAGACTATATAACTGATGAATTAATATTTGAAATTTTCTTTTTGTAGGTTTTGATTTTTAAATGAACTGGTCATAAGTGGATCAAACTTTGACAATTTGTAGGATGTCATTAATTTTCTACTGAGATTGGCAACTATTATTTGGTTTGTGTTTACTAAGAGCCTCAAATGTATATCTTGTTTTGTTGTTTTGGAGAAACATTTTAATACATAAGCTTAAAAGTGACAAAATAATAGATTTATTTTACAGCAATAATGCTACAATTTATTTAGTATAGTATAGTCATTTAGTTGAGAGGCATGAATATTTTTGAAATGAGATTTTTTTTATAATATCTAATGAAAAGCCCTTATATTATGAATTGTCCTAAGGAGAACTAATACAAGTAATTAACTCAAATTTTCAAACCACATATTATGGCTCATGATGTAGAAAATTTCAGTGGGGGAATGCATATTCTTTAGCCTGCTATCTACTTGTGTGACTTTGGCCAACAATCTCTTCGCATATAAAATGGAGAGGTTTGGATTAGCTCACCAGTTCTGTGACAGTTTTGTTGTTTCCAGTGGCTTTTAAGGAGTGTCACATTCACTGTCTGAGTTGACTCTGGCTGTTCTGCATCAAAAGTCAGGATGCCTTCTTTCCAGACCCAGCAAAATTGAAACCTGGAATGAATGATTTCCTAGTACTAAATTTAGTGTAATGACAGAATCAGAGTTGGAACTCAGGTCTCCAGTAACCCTTACATCTTATTTGATTATCTGACACAGCCCTGGATGTCAGATACACATGTCCCTTCCCCAACTTCCTATTCCCTCCACAGCCATGGCAGACAGTGTTTATCCAATGTTTATTTATCTAATGTGACATTTCTTTTCTACCCAGCCTGAACGTGGCCTCAGGATCCTTCTCAAAGCAACATTCTAATAGCCGCAGCTAATAGATAAAGACATCTAACTAGTTTGACGTTGTTGGTAGTAGAATCTTTAAAATAAAAAAGGCTACTGTAAATTCTGTTAAGGAGGTTTACTTATATCGTTTAATTCAAGTGGAATATTGCTGCTTTCTCTTCAGCAGTGGTTCCCAATATGATGATTCCTTTTTAATTTAAAAAGAAACTATAGGTTCCCACATGACCGTGAATTCTGTAATACTTAAATAGATTTCATTTTATTAATCACAGCATATAAATTCATTTAGAAAAATGGGCATACATATGTGTGTGAGACATTTTACATGCTTATGAAAGGCCTCTTGTAATACCTTCCCACCCCCCACCCCCTTCCCTACCTACCAAGAGTTAGGTATCAGAAACCATTACTCTATACCACTTTCTTTTTTTCTTGGTTTCAGTTTAAATTTTTTTTAAGTAGGATGGAATTTGTATTTTAAGAGATCTCAGTGGTTTTCATACTATGTGCTGTGGAGTCCCATTTCCAGAGGGCACCTCAGGGGACACCCCGTCCCTTTCCCCACACCCTTTCTAGCTTTTACTAGCCTGTCTGCTTCAAACTCTTCTATATATTGGGGTTCTCTGTGAGATTTCATTTGGATAAAGGGTTTCACAGCTTTAAAAATATTGAAAACCACTGCTAATCCCACCTTCCCATTTTACACAGTGTTTTAGGATTACCCTATTAGTTAACAGTGGAGCAAGGATGAAGACTCTCGATTGGCCAGTTTACAGGCCACTCCTCATCCCCCTACCTGAGCTGCCTCCGCAGGACCAGTGGAGGATGTAAGCTGACACTGTCAGCTGAGAGTGCAGCACCCACTCATAGGGAAAGAAAAATTGTTTACCTTGTAATACCAGGAGATTCCAATCTATTTCCACCCTTCAATAAAAGGTTATGTGATATACATATTTGTAAATGTTTGTTTTGTTTGGCTGTGTGTGAGCTTCCCTCGCTATTTAGGGTGAGTGGAGGGATAGTGTAACTTTTTAATTAAAAGAAAACGTAATTTTCTTTTAAAACCGTAAAGAGTGATGCTTTGGGCAGAAGACAGTTTCCTTTTTTTCTCCCAGTGCTGTGTCCCTTTCCTGTTGTATTCGTGGGGTGCTTTACCTTGTCCTAATTTTGACCACTGTCCAAGCAGCGTATTCAGTTTCTTTCCTGGATTTTGTCATCTACCAAAGGACAACTACAGGGCTCATTTATCTACAGTGGTCACCTACTGCCATTATTACATCAACATGCCATCAAGGTGTCAGCCACATTGATGTTAACATGCTCTGGTCTGGGTTACCTTTTTCTGACTGGGGTTTTAGCATGAAGCCAAATGTCCCTCTGATGCTCTCAATGATTTCTAGAACTAGCTTACCTCAGTTTACCTTGGATGTTTGGGGTTATAGATGATCCGTGTGTCTGGTGACAGTTTGCAGAGGGTACCGTGTACATCTGAGCTCCATATCTGGGTGTGGGGTGTTAAGTGTTTCCTGTTCAGAGTCTTCCCGGTTGCTAGGGCAGAGGAGGTGCTGACTGCTGCAGGCCCCTGTCAGGCTGCTTGCTTCCGCACCCTCCTCAGGAAAGTCGTCTCCTCTCGTGTGGAAATGCTTTTCTGTTAACTGCGGTAAAGCCAAATGCTTCACTTCAGCCAATAATTGCAACCTCCTTTCCTCCTTTTCCCATATACTGTTTCTCATATGATGATGAGAAACTGAAATGACTTTCTCTGGCCCCCCTCACTAATTACTAAAGCAGAAGAGCCAAATGTCAAGAAATGAAAGAAACTAAAAAAGAACATAGGAGAGTCTTACCTCAGAAATCTGATTATTAGACCATTGAGCAGTAATTTTTGCTTCTAAGTCGTAAAGCTGAGATGTAAAGGAGGGGTTCAAGAACTTAGTGAAAGATTTCACTTGAGCAGAAATTTCTTGTCATTTCCTACATGTAAATTAAAAAGCGATCTGCTATCTGTAATAGGAGGTATTTTCCTCTTATCCGTCAGGCCTCCACCAGTCTATTTTCTTGCAGAATCAACTAGCTTGGCTAATTTCAAGTTCTTTGTCCACCTAAGAAAAGATTTTGTATGACAGCTTTAGTTGTCATAGCACATCAAACATTGCTCTAGAGAAAGACCCACTAACTTCCCTTCTTGGGGAGAAGCTTGGTGAATAACATGAGTTTGAAAGGCCCTTAAAAATATATGTAACAATGAGCTTTAGCGGACATTTTACTAATGGTAACTTAATTTCTTTCCAAGGCAAATGCAGAACTGCAAGGTATTAAAATATCTATCACTCGTATCTATGTCACTAGAATTATTGATTAGCTTGCTGTAATTGCAGCCAGAGTGACTGCTGTTTCAGGTAAAAAGAGTAGGAATATAACCTCAAAGATTACAACTCAGAAGCTGTTTTTAAAAAGGCATCACTAGAAATCTGAGTAAGATGTGTAGCTGTTGTTTAGTTAACTGTAATGTGTCAATATTAGTTTCCTGGTTTTGATAGTGTACCATAGTTATATAGCTATCACCAGTGGGGAATGCAGGGGACTTTTTGGTACTTTTTTTTTATTTTCAATTTCTTATAAGTATGGTTATTACAAAATAAAATTTTTTAAAAAAATACCCTGAGAAGAAAAATTACTATTCTAGGTGGGACATTTCAGATCCGAATTCCTCCTTCTCTCCTTCCCTTTCTTCTTTCTTCCCTCAGCTTTATTGAGATATATTTCACATACATAAGTCACCAATTTTAGAGTACAGTTAATTGTTTTTTCACAGTTCACTGGTGTATACAAACTCTGTACAGGTTTGTACAGTTATCACCATAATCTAATCATAGAACATTTTCAACTTTACAAAAAGGAACTCCATAGGCATTAGCAGTCATCTATATACCCCATCCTCCCCACCTCATCCCCATCTCCATCCCAGGCAAACATTACTCTGCTTTCTGTTTGTATAGATTGGTCTGTTTTGGACATTTACTATAAATGGAGTCATACAATATGTGGTCTTTTGTGACTGGCTTCTTTCATTTAGTATAATGTTTTCAAAAGTTCATCCACGTCATAGCATGTATCCGTACTTAATTCTTTTTTGTTGCCAAATAATATTCCATTTTATGGGTATACCACATTTTCTTTATTCATGGACATTTTTTTTGTTTCTGTTCTTTGGTTATTATGAATAATATTGCTGTCAACATTCATGGATAAGTTTTTGTGCGAACATCAGTTTTCAGTTCTCTTGGGTAAATACCTAAGTATGGAATTCCTGGGTCATATGCGACTATGTTTAACATCTGAGGAACTGCCAGACTTTTCCAAAGTAGCTGTGCTATTTTATATTCCCACCAGCAATGAATGAATGGTTTTGATTTATTCATATCTCAGGTGTTTCTTAAACACTGTTTTTGTTGTGTTTATGAAATGTTTACTCTTTTCTTGGTAGGTGTGGGAGCAGGGAGCTTATATGATAATTCGAAGGAAATGAAACAAATGGAAATCAAATAAATTATTTTTTGATTGGCTTAGTGTAGCTCTGGAAACCTTTCAGCCCTGAGCCTACAAACCTTCCTGTTTGACTGGATATGACATTACCAGGAATTTTACTTTCCTCCTTTAATTCTCCCTGAGGAGAAAAAAGAAATATGTCTTTTCCTCAGCTAGACATGGAAGGTTCAAACAAACATAAAGGACCCCTGAGTTATTAATAATTCCACGGAACATGTACTTGGTTTATGCCCAGATTAATTTCTCTAACATCATTCTCTTGGTGCTTCCTCTGTGCTGTTCTCCACCGGAGCGTAACTTAAGAGCTGAATCAAGGTTTGTTCAGTCAGTGTTTGGAAAAGAAACAGTGACCAGTGCTGGTCAGCTGGCTCGGGGCAGTTGGCAGACCTGCCGCAGACCATGCTTCCTGCAGGCTTTATAGCCTCTGAAGGTTGCGAAAGGCCTGTGCCAGGCAATGGTGTTTGAATTTGCCCTGTCTGAGCTCAGAATAACAAAGCCTTTTATAATCCACTACAGCAGTGAACGAGCAAGTCTGGAGACCCTGGAAATGGCCCAGTACACGAGCCAAAGACAAGATCCCAGCTCTTTTGCCCTGGGTGGCCAACTTGGGAAGTAGGCAGAAAAAGGAACACCAAGAAATGTCATTTCTTAGTTCTGGTACATAAATATCACAACTCCTACTGTGTTCTGGCCACTATGGTTACTTTGGGTCATATACTGGCAGTAAGCAGTCAGAATATTTTGCCCGCTCAAACCACACACAGAGAAACCCCGCCTCTTATGATCGCCTTCCTCACATTCTCCCCATTTTTATTCTTGCAGAACAGAACTTTATGAATGATAATTGCAAGGGTAGATTCCCTGCAGATTTTCATTCACATGCCCAGTGTGAGCCTCTTTCACGCTCCTTGTGGGTGGTGTTCACTGTGCACATGTGGGGTCTAGAAGATGAATGTTGGTCCCCAGGGCCTTCTCCAGCACTGTTTTAGCTGATCTTATTGAGCAGTGTCTAGTCATACCTTCTCTGACTTCCCTGAAATGTCTTACTCAAATCAGGAAATCAGGAGAGGACCCCATATTCTTATCTCCTCTCCATTAAAAACTGCCCATTCAGGCATAGTTTTTTCAATGTCCTGTGTTATCTCTGTCAAATTAATACCTTGTTTCTCTTAAAATGAAGTTGGGGTATGTATGTATACGTATGTATGGGTGTGTGGTTTGGGACAGTTGCCTGTTTATTACACCCATGCAAATTGCCTACCCATTTTATTAAGCCTATATCTCATAGATTAGGCAAAAAAAAAGAGAGAAAGATTTTAAGTACAT
>NW_011888796.1:7908978-7984650 GCF_000151845.1 Pteropus vampyrus | reverse complement strand
ACGTATGTATGGGTGTGTGGTTTGGGACAGTTGCCTGTTTATTACACCCATGCAAATTGCCTAACCATTTTATTAAGCCTATATCTCATAGATTAGGCAAAAAAAAAAAGAGAAAGATTTTAAGTACATCAATTTCAAGGGTCAATTTCATATTACTATGAAGAATTAGAAAACTGTAAGATTAGAGTAACAGCTGATGGTTTTTCTGTTGGCTAAACCACTGTGTAATTTCTGCCATAATTATGTATTTGTCTTAATGACGTCAATTGGAACTATAAAGAATTGAATTCTAAATATATACAATACATATGTATTTCTTTTGACTTATTTGTGGCCCAGCCACGCTTTGATTGGATTGAGAATTCATAATACCTTCCCTAACTCTTCAAAATAGAAGTTTGCAGCAGTTTTTAATTTTTTAAAACAGGTCTTCAATGTACATTTGTTCGACTGGTATTGTGATTGCCCTGGTCTTGGGAGAAAAAGATCTGTCAGAAAGAGGCTGGTTCTCATATAATTGGGGAGTGGAAAACTGGCTCTTCCTTAGCTGTGTATGCGCCTTTTTAGTTACTGACCACAGTAACTCAGAGAGGCAGCCCGTCTGTGCTGCCTGGACTCAAGACCAACCCCCTGTGTCTGATTTCTAAGGCAGTGAGGATTTATCCACTGTAACACTTCATACAGCTACCTTCAACTTGAGTACTGTGAGTGGATTTATCTACATTACAACTTATCTGCAGAAAATCGTCCTTTTTTCTCTGACATTTTCACCTTTGATGGATTTTTGATTATATCGGTTGGGTTTGTAACTGGAGCTCTAAGTAGAAGTCTGAGATTTGATTTTTCTGGACGGAACATGTCCTATGCTGTCAAATATGGTAGTGACTAGCTATTTAAATTATAATAAATTCAAATTAAAAATTCAGTTCCTCAGTCGCACTAGCCACATTTTAAACCTTCATTATCCGCACATGTCTAGTGGCAACTCTATTGGACAGCACAGAGATAGAACATGTCCATCATAACAGAAAGTTGGCTGATGGTAGACTTTTCTCTACGCCAGAAGATCCAAGGAAGATGTGAATCACAGCAAAGGAAAAGCTTTGCTTAGGTAAATTCAGGTGCTGGAAAATTGCTGCTGCCTGTCCCTAGACTGAAATGAGAAAAGTAAGTAGATGTGCCATTTGTGCTGTTTTTTTTTCTGGGCAGCATTTTTTTGCTATGGTTTTGTTTTCAAAGTCTGTGAATATCCAGTAATTAGACTTGCTTATATTCAAATGCAAATTTAATATAAACAGCTTATAAATAAGTTATTATCCACTTCCACTAGAACCAATACTTCCAATTCTATGCCCAGGAGTGAGATGAAGGTAAGTTAAAATTTTTACCAAGATTTGATGATCACTATTGGCCTATTTTCTAAAGGCACACATATACCCATTTCATCTCATTCAGGCTTTGTCTTTTGGGGAGTTAGATTTCATGGTTTAAATGTATATCTATTGACTTCTAGCTCTTTGGAGATATTTTTAAGACTAGATATTTGCTATGTTTATCCACCTCGAAATTTGAATTTACAAGTTATTAATTTGTAAACAGAAGAATTGAGCACAAATCTTCCCCTTCTTCAGCCTTCCATATGTGACTATTAAGTTGTTAATGGTTTTGTGTGACTGATATCCAAGGTTTGAGGCTGCATACAAACTATATAACATAGACACACAACGTATTAGCTCTCTAGGAAGGTTCTAGTAAATGGACAGGGGAGTGGCAATTAACTGATTTTTCCTAGTCAATGTGAGTATTCTTCTTTGATTTCCATTAACTTGAATAATTTTCAGTAGCTTGAGAATATATAACTGTGTATTCTTCCTAATGTTGGTATTTGGTGGTGATGGTATCTATATCAAAATTAAATCTAAATTCCTCTCCAAACTTAGGCCAAGCACATGATTCTGAAGAGGATTTTGACTCCCTCCAACCAACACCACCTCCTCGCCAGCCTATATTCAGAAACCTCGTGGGTGAGGTTGTATGAAGATTTTTTTTTCTTTTTTAAAAATTATATTTTCCTAGGGGCCGGAAAAGCTTGCTCTATAGTAACTAGCCAGTTCTTGCCCTAGACTCTGGGGGAGATCATTGGTGTGCTGTGACTGAGTATCCTGGTTCTTGTTCTCTGCTATCTTCTGGGACAAACGAGCACTTTTTATTCTTGTTACAGCACTTCAAGAAGGGCTTTTATATTCTTTCCTTCATGAAGGATCATTCATATTTTTTACTCTGTTGTTATGTTTCACATCTGCTTATAATTCATGGCTTTTTCTTTTTTTTTTTTAGCCTATGCTCAATTTGTACATAGACTGTTATACAGTACTCTTTCCTCCAAGAGGAAAACCCAGAGTAAAGTCTAGAAAACTGGAATTTCTATTCTCCACAACTAGATCTTAGATCTAGCCATAACTTAGTGCAAATGTGTTTGGTTTGAACATAAACTTGGCCATCATGTGTTCTAATTCATTCAGCCCCTACTTACTCTGAGAGCCTTTTGCTCAGGATCCTGTTATTCTTGATACCTTTGGTGCCCATTCTTTTGCCCCAAGGACTGTGGTACTGCATCTAGCCATGCATTTATTCATCTTTAACTGTGGTCCAACATCTTGCTCCATTTGCCTTGTCTGGATGCTAGCCATAGATTCAGTTTGAACCCAAGAGTAGTTTCTGCTATGGAGAGAGTTGTTTATTTTGAAAACACAGATTTTCCAGAATGGCATCCATTGCCCATCACTGAACCATAATGAAAAATATTGCCTTGGCTTCGGTTCTTGATTGTAAGCATTTGCCCCAAGTTTCAAGGCCTCTCCTCCTGAGATTTTATTTTACCAGAAGTTTCTGGCAGGAGATATAGATTGTTCTGAGAAAGAGAGTCATACAAGTCAGAGAATTGATGACGTTTCTCTAGAAAAAGCCATGAAACTTAACTAAATTTTAAGCTTCTAAAAGGCAAAGATAATGTATTTTACTTTATTACCTGTGCTTAACCTATAAGTACTTAACATATAATTGACTAATTGATTAACTCTAGAGAAAACATGCTCAGTTTTTTTTTTAATTTTTGTTAAAATTTAAAAGTGCTAAAATTGAATTTGTATGTTAAAAATAAGTTTGCCTAGTTTTGAACAGTAAGCTGGCTTATTACATAGATTCCTCATTAACCACACTCATTATTGCTTCCAACAATACTTATTATAAATCTATTAATCATAATTAATAGCTCTCATGATGAAGCCAGAAAATAAATGTGGTTAGTGAAGCAACACTAATGGAAGTGTTTTCCCCTCTGACACAAAGTGGAACTTGGGCATCCTCGTTTTTTGCCTTTGTTTCCCCTCCTACCTTACCCCACAGATTTGTTAAGCTCCATTTCTAACATTAGGTAGGATGCACCCCTGGGACTAGATAAATGTGGTTCTAGCAGTCTGAATTTGTCAGGTTGGTGCAGTAGCATGCAGAGGTTGACAGTCAGAGATCTTGATTTGGGCCTCTCCTTGGGCCAACTTTGCCACTACTAGGCTCTGTGATTCTGGGCAAGGTTTGATCTATTTTTCCTTTTAGAAAATGAGTATTATGGCACCTGGCCTTCCTGCCTACTTAGAAAGGTGGCTTGTAAAGATCAAAAGAGAAATGGTACATGGAATCTTTTCTACACAGTGCCATAAAATCTATGATCTTGTTATTAAAAAATAATAAATTGCCTATGTATATCTAGGGATTGATATTTATACTGATTGAACCCTCTTATTCATGTGTCAGAAAACTCAAGCCTGATGGCATTGGGGAAACTAAGAACAGCTTCAAGGAATCTAATGAAACGTATGCTGAAAATATATTTTAGTTGCTCGTTGAATTTTTTTTTTTTTTTTTTTTTTGCGTGTGAATGATCAACTTGGTATCTCTTACTATTTTCAAGTAGTTCGAGAACAGAGCTAGGACATTTCTCACTGGAGTCCATTTTTCACTGGGCCATTTAGCTTGGTAGAGGAGTACTGAATTGATGCCTACTCCCTTGGTATGGTGTTGTCTGGGCTGACTTACCTCTGTAAGGTCATAAGGAAGGCACCGAGTAGCACTAAAGTGGCTATTTCTTTGCTCTTTTCCTTTTAGTTGGTGAATCAGAATTATTTATTTATTTATCTTTCACAGTGAAAAATTTTTATATTTAGAATTAGCCAGCTTGACTCAGTTTAGATGATCCCAATTTTGTTGGCTACATCCAAAGCATCATGTCAGGAGCCAACCGAACTTCTCTCCATCAGGCCTGATCCGGGTGTTGACTTTCGCCACATCAGTGTCATAGAGCTTCTTCACAGCTTGTTTGATCTGGTGCTTATTGGCCTTGACATCCACAGTGAACACAAGTGTATGATTGTCTTCTATAGTCATCAAGTCAGGGAGAACTTGGTGATAGCATAGTGGTCAAGCTTGTTTCTCAAGGGGGCACTCCTTCGAGGATATTTGAGTTGCCTTCGAAGCCACAGTGTCTTGGGCTATCAGAAGGTGGGTGATGTGCGTATCTTTTTTTGTGTGTGGCTGCAGATGCCTTTCAGCACTGCTTTCTTTGCCTTTGAAGCCTTTGTTTTGGCTTTGGCTTTAGGAGGGGCAGGGGCTTCATGAAAAGCTGATTGCAAGCAAGATAAAATAAACTTAAGCAAAAACGACAACAAAAAAGAATTTGCCAGAAGAATATGGGGATGCCTTTTTGCCTGCGAGGAAAGCTGGAGATTTAGAATTTCTGGGAGAAAGTCTGCTTGGCCTGTCCTTGGTCTTTGCTCAGCACATTGGCACATTTTTGGCAGGGTTGGAGAGGTGGGGAGCTGGGACACCAAGAGCACAAGGAATAGGGTGGTCATTCGCTGTAAAATCAGTATGCTAGACAGGCAAAAACATCAATAGATCAACAGGATTCTTAGTTCTCTCACATTGGCAGCAATGTGTGTCATGCTTCTGTCCATGGACCTGCTAGCACAGGTTAAATCTCCCTTTCCTTTTTAGTAACAAGAGAAATAGAAGTTGAGAAAGATCAAAGAGGGAAGTATCTTCATTGGATGAGAGGCACTTTTCCTGAAAATACAATATAGTGGCCCTTTCTTAGAATCTAGGAATGGGCCATGCTACTCAATAGCATCCTCTATCATTTTAAAGGGCAACATGTGTCTGCATAGACTGACACTGCCCAAATCCAGTCCAGAAAGTACAGTGTGAATGGTGCCCCTGGAGTTATGTAAGGTTATGGTTTCTGCCTTTCCACATCTCTGGCGATGTTTCTGTTAGATTATTTTCCCACTTCTGTACTTTAATAAAAGTGCCCAAAATAGGTCTATGGAATAAACCACTGTTTTGAGTCAAAATAGTCATGTTTTTCTCCATAGTCAAACTAATTAATATACGTTATCCCTTCAAAGTAATTCTCTTTTGTTCTAATTTCAGCTTCTGATTCTTTATATAGACTCCCCTACAAATACTGTTGGTGCTTTCAGAAAGTGAACCACTGTACAGAAATGGGTTTACATGTGAGCAGGAAAGCCGTGGTATACCTTTCATTTCCTTCCTTCTGTCCCTCACTCCTGAAAATGTGCTTTCAGGGAGGAGCGGGGAAGTCTCTGTTCTCCATTACAGATGACCTCTGTTGGTCACCTTCCTGTACTCTTACACTGTTTAACTGAGACAGCTGGCCACGAGATTGTGAGATCTGTTTGTGTGAAAGTCCCAAGGGACTTGTTTGGGATGGCTGGGTACCCAAAATGTGATTGGCAAGTTTAATTTGTTCCAGCATGGAACATTTCTGTCACGTTCATCCTATGCTGCATAAAGTGTGCAGAAACACAGGGGGGTGGGGGTGCCGTAGATAGGGAATCTGCAACTTTATACTTGTGCCACTTTCCCAGTATGAAGTCCCAGACCAGATCTGGTACTCACTGTTCACAATGTGAGTTGTTCTACTAAACTTGACTCTTTTTTGAGGGCGAGGATGGGGTCTTATTTACTGTCATAGCATCACCGCTGGGCAGCCACATGCACACCCAGGACTCTCGAATGGGTGGTACTCACTGCTCCAAAGGCAGGCTGTCACAGTGAAGCTCACTTCTTATGCCCAGTCATCACCACCAAGCTATCGCTTTTCCTTGTACGGAAGCACTGTTGCTTCTGCGTGACCCAAAGGACATCTCCAGATGGCTCTTCTCGGCTCTTATGTAGTGAAATGGAATCCTTTGGTACTCCATTTTTGTCTTTTTTCTTTTTTGCCCTACCATTGTAGTTATATAATTTTAAGTAGTGTGGGAAAATGAAGTAAGGCTGTCTTTTTTCTGCCTGACATTGGGGGAAAGGTTTACCTCGGCTGGGAGCATAAGAGCTGGCTACTGGTAGATACCCCTTAAATATTTTTTGAAGAAGTTCTGGAATTACAACATTTCGACCCATAAACTGGTTTTTCTTACCATTTTTTTTTTTTACTCTTAAGAGTGAGGATGGAATCCAAGGCTGTAAGACTGAAATCTTTTAAATTTGTGGCATGATGGGAACTTATAATCACAATGTCTTCTGTCATTCTCTATTCATCTTTCTTTATGGGAAAAAAATATTATGGTGATTCTCACTGACACAGTTCCAAGGATCTAATGGTTTCCCATGAATAAGTTAGATATGAAGATGTTTTACCTAGAGATAGTATCAGCTTTTCATAAAATTTAGAAATTTCATTCTTACTCAGTATTGTCCTTCGTCCTTCTACCCCACAACTTTACTTAGAAAAAGGAAGAGAAAATTGCATTTTTACTGTTGGTCGAAAATGGTTTAGAGAATCATTTGACTTGATGATATCTGGAAATTTATTTAACTCAAACTGTTTTGTCTTCCCACACGTTTCAAATGAATGCTAAAAGGAAAGTACCTCTGTAGAAGCAGAAGGGGTATTTTTAGATTGCACTCCTATATTTGGGCTTCATTACTCAGATTCTTTCCCCCCAGGGCCAGGGTCGTATTTATGTGTACTGCTCTTGATGGCTTTTCCTTATTCTTCTCTTTACCCAGAACCACCTAGAGGCCAGCACATTCAGTACACATGTCAGTTTGTAATCGGAATAAATTGTGTCTTCTTTGCCTTTTTCCTTTGCACTTCTCCCAAGTGTGGTAGATCAAAAGGTTACTTGTTTTATATTTACCTCTGGTTTCAAGTAATTTATTTCTCCTGGTTACTAGTGGCAGTTCATTGGTGGAATGAATACTCTCCATTTTTTCCCCCTGAGTTCTAAAACACCTTAGTTTTCCACTGTTTATATATATATATATATATATTACATTTAGAAAATGTTAAAGAAGTAGTCTAATAATTTGTATGAATATTTATAGCTCTGATTAGCAAGCAAGTATTGAAACTAAGAAGCATGTAGTGGGCTGATTTGGAAGATTCCTCTCATGGGGTTACCTCAGTGTACGCTGTTTTTGCTTAACCTGACATATTAGCATATTTATCAAAGACACTCTTGGTTTTCATTGAGTGGAGGATGCTTTTTGTATTTTGTTTTCCATTATGTTTGGAGGAGATCTTCCTGACACCAGTGTATCATTTAGCTTTTGTTTTTTGTGAGTTTGGTTTACAAACTCACTTCATACGACTCTTAAAGGGAGGTAAAACCAAGAATAAAAAGCATACAAATAAGATTAAAAGGAAGGCCCACATTTATTTGTCATCTGTCCTAGCCCTTTGTATATTCATTCTGTTCTCAGTTTTGAAGTAAATATAGTAGAAAGATTTCTCCACTTGTTTACTTTGTAACAGGTGGTCAACAGTGTATTCCTATGTTCTAAAAACTTGTGAAGAGTAAATAAGATTATATAGAATCTGCTTGATTAAACTTCCTATTTGAAATTCAGAGGAAGGAGGCTTAACCCCACCATGTGGGTCAGCTTCTGTTCTTATTTAGCAAGCCCTGAGATCCTTCAGAGAAGCCAATGGGTCCGAATGTTGGTTTCCATCTTATTGGTGGCCATGGCTATTTTCCTGCCTATAAATAGTTTACTATGTTGAAATGAAGGCCAAATAAGTTTCTTCCCCCACCACCCATTTTAGTAGAATGTTGGAGATAATGGAATACTGTGTGATGGGGATAAATTTTGCTGTCAACTTACCGGTATAAACCTTAGTTGATTTTAAGTTTAAAGCCCATCATTAACTCTCTTCCCCTTGCAAATGGAATTTCAGCCGAGATGTATATGAGGCAAATCACATGACAAATCCATTATTTCTCTGAAACAGTAAGTATCCAGATAGGCCTCTTATCATTTCCTTACAGATAGGTCCCTGCAGGAGGCCGTAGTGGAGCTAGACTCATGTAGCCTTTATCAACTGGAAGTCTGATTGGAATAGCACAGAGACTAGTGTAACCAGGAGCAAACATCACAGCTGAGCAGTTGGGGTGCTGGTAGTGGTGGGTTAACGTAGAGGCTTAGAGGCCTCTTATACAAATGGGGGGTCCCCAGGGAAGCAGTAGTGTTCTATAGGGTAACATGGAGCCTCTTCTGGGCCTGAGTTTCTTTCTGTTCAAGCAAATTAAACACTTAAAAAATGAAACAGATATTAATTAAATTGACTGGAGACTTCGAAGTCATATGAATTTAAGAAGCAGCATTCTGTGGCATATGGGACTCCTTCCATCATCCTGTTGTCAGAATTAAAAGTCTTTTCTGTTGAACATATGTACTCTTGCTGCCAATATGTCTTTTGCTGCTTACAGTGATGTAGGTTAAGATGGATCCAATTCAAATGTTTCTAGCTGCTAAGTAATCTAACTGAGCTTAGAAAGGGAAGCAGTCATTCGTTTTGCATATTAAACACACGAAGATATTAATTTCCATGTGTCTTCGGACATGTGGCACACTGTCTTCTATTTTCCCACTTTCGATAGAAATGCAAGCCCAATAATTATTTTACCTTCCTCTTAATTCTTCTATAAGGAAAAAAAGTACAAATGATATTGATAAAAAATGGCAACTAACTCCTAGCCTTGGTATTGGAGAAAGAGTAGGCAAGGGTGGGACCATGGCAAACTGTGCACCAAATTAGTGCTGCTTGGGAATGAAAGTCCTTTGTTAATAGAATGTCCAAATGTTTGGAAATTAATAAAACTATATTCTTAAACATTATTATTTTTTAAGGAGACTGTTTGGTCTAGGGGTTATGATTTTGGCTCTGGAGTCAGAGAGCCAGGGTTCAAATCTCAGCTGCACGGTTCATTAGCTGTGTAGCTCTGAGCAGAGTACTTAATCCTTGAGCCTCAGATCTTCACTGTAAAACAATGCCAATAAAAAAAAAATGTGTCACAGGCTTGTAAGTAGAACTTGATGAGATAGTCCCTTGGGGGAACTCAATGCCTGACATATAGTAAGTGCTTAACAAACATTAGCCGTTACTATATTATTAATCAACACTGAGTAGGTCTAAGAAAGTATGTCAGTGAACTACCAACATGCAACTTCTGTTTAATAGTATATAGACTTTGAACATTTTCTTTATCTTTGGGCAAGTCCTGTAATCCTTCTGAGCCTTTGTTTCTAATCAGTTGTAAGTACAGCACAGTAGAACCTGCTTTGGAGTTTAATGAGGATTCAGTGAGGTAGGGCATGTGAAGTGATTGGCACAGTTGATAAATATACTAGTTATTGAGCACTTAGTAAAGTGTCCACTGACCTGAGGGTTGATAGTATTTTATCCCACTTCACGGGGGAGAAAACTGATTGCAAGTTAATTTGGGGCGGTTGTGCACTGGCTTTTCTCTAGCAGTGCTGCTGCTTGAAGGTTCACATGTCAGCATATTTCTCAAAGTTGTTTTTCTATGGCCTGTTTGCGTCTGCTTATAAACACCTATACCTGTCCTCCCACACAGTGTTCATTGTGAGAGCTTGTTCTGCAGATCCATGCACTGTCATGTCTCAGTGATGTCTAGTTGGATGTCATCCCTCCAGAATATCTCATAACTACTCTTTCCTCCTAAATATATATTGTTCACTGACAGTCATGGTTTTATCAGAGCTCCTCTGTCTTGGCCTTTCTTCTGAATGCCCTTGACTTCTTTCATTCTTGGATCCAAAATGGAAAGTTGTCCTTTCAGATTCGTAAATCCTCTAAAAAATCGGAGGAGAAAGGGCATTAACAAAGGAGAATTGATATGGCGGCTATTCACCAACATATTGAAACTCAATCCTCCATTTAGTTTGGAGATGGTAAATGAAGCCATATGGTACATCTTTACAGGCTTTCAAGGAATATTGCATTTTGTCCAAACCAGTCAACTACTTTGAAAGATTTCTGGTGGGACATGCAAACAGCTGGTACACAGAGGTGGTGAGGAGACAGACCTCAGTTCATCCAATGAATAGCCTAGTAGACTTAATTGATTTAATTATGCTTAACAACGGGAAATTCCCTTTCTTAAAAAAAAAAAATCCCATTTGAAATGGTCAGTCTCTTTACAATGAGAAGAACAGTCAGTCTTTTTTGGAGGGTGTGGCGAGTGGGTAATTGCGTCCTTAACAGAAATGGTCTCTAACAGAGTGTTCTTTCTTGAGCTGCTAGGCATTTGAGGCTTCAGGTAATTTTCAGCAAATCAAAAGGAAGAAGTTGTGGCAAAATGAAGTTGTCAAAGCAATCCTTACACTATGATTAGGTTTCTATCTAATAGTATTTTTTAGTAGCTAAGGATCTGAAAAACAGACTCATGATTCTGTTTATTACTCATCACACAGGGTCTGGCCCTTGCTGACCTCTTTGACCTTGCCTCGGGCCTCTTTCTCTTGTCCACTGTGCTTCAGGTACATTAGACACTTTTTTGTTTCTTGAGCAGGCCTGGCTTTTCCTCCTCTCAAGCCTTTGCTATTCTCCCTGCCTGGGACAATCTCTCTTTAGATTTTTACACGGCCGACTTCTTCTCATCATTCAAAAATCAGTTCAATGGTATCTTCTCAACTGCTATCTTCATGACTTTGCGTTTTCTAAACTGAATCACTGCCCCTTCAGAATCCTTGGCCCTTCAGAATCCTTGGCTACTCTCTAAATATCCTGTTTCATCTATCTGAAATTAGAGTAATTATGTTTGTCTCCTCTCCCTAGAATGATGAAGATGAGGGCCTCATCTTTCTGGCTCATTGATGCGTCTACAGCACCTAGAACAGTCCCCAAAGGTGGTCAAAGATATGCTTGTTAAATGAGTGAATTAACTTGTTTTTAATATGTTTTTAAAAACATCCTCAAACTTCTCATTTCATGTACTTAATGTAGACCAGGAGTCAGCAAACTTTTTCTATAAGGTGCTAGTAGATCATAAATGTTTTAGGTTTGGGGGGCCAAACTATCTCTGTAGCAATGACTCAGAAAGCAGCCATACACAGTCTGTTAATATGGGTGTGGCTGTGATCCAATAAAAAATACTTTATTTACAAAAACTTTATTTACAAAAATACTTTAGTGAGGGGAGGGGTGCCGCATTTGGCCTACGGGCTGTAGTTTGCCTACCCCTTGTGTAGAGTCCATCATTTTTAACATACACAATCTTAAGTATAAGTGAAAGAGTGTGGGATTTGAAAAGTAGCTGTCTTAATTGGAGGCTCAGTTGATTTGGTTCACAACTAGGAGAATATGAATATCTATTTTTGTTCTGCTAGAAGAAAACGCGTAGTAGAAATTATTTGTTGCATGATAGAAACATTGCAAAAGAGAGACATCCCCCAGTTAGTGGATTACATATTAGAGACTACTATAACAGAAAAATTAACTGCTGATCTAGCATTGTGGTAGAAATATCAGGAGAAATATTTATAAGTCTTGAAAGAAATATTTATAAGGCTTAGTTTGGCCAAGCTAAACCAACAAAGGATTTCATTTAGCCTAATGTAGCAAATTTAGGAAATGGAAATATCTGAAATTATGGAGCACTTTGTTCTTTTTCTTCTAAAGGAAGAATAAAGTCAAGGATACCTGTATGTCATTGGGCACACTTTTGAAAACTTGAATTTATAAAATGCTTTGTACCAGGATTGATCACAGGCTTTGTTGTCTCTGGTAAGAAACTACCAGGTGTCTGAGCTTCTTGGTAGCCAAGAAAACTATTAGTCCCTGGACCTTCTCCGTTCTTCCCACCCTGCTCCTAAAGCAGAAACCAGCTGGTCCGTGGGAAGTCTCTCTGAACTAGCTCTTTCAGTCATTTGAGGGATCACAGATTCACAGATCACATGCCACGTAGTTTGCTGCTGGAGTTGGGTTTCCGCTTTTCTTGTTAAAATCTTGATGAGATTCCAAACAGTGTTCCAAAAACAGCATCATTATAAACCAAAAATATTTATGTAAGTGTTGTTTGTTTGTTTATCTATCAATCAATTTGTTTTTAATTATGGTAAAAAAAATGCATTCATGTAGGATTTTGAGATTCATTTTGCTAGGTTAGACTTCCCAGTTATCAAGAATCCATTTAGAATCATTCTTTGTATCTTATTTAATTGCTGTGTCTCCAAATTTATATGTGACCATGAGGAAGTCATTTAATATCATAGCCTCAGTATCTATAAAATGAAGTTCATCTCTCAAGTCTTTTTTATAATTTGTGATGATTTTTAGTTGCGCCCATATGCCAGCTTCAGTTTTGCTAGAAATGGGAATATTAGTGAAGTCCATATATCCCTTTGAAGCTATTAGCATGGTTTTAGATGATATATTCATAAATTGCTTTTCCTTCCAAACTAAATGGTCTGTTTAGGAAGACTTGTGTGGATGTAATTGATAATTTGAAGAGTAGGATATTTGTTCTTTACATGGCAGTCTTTATGTCATTGGTTACGAAGGCTATTTAGAGAGACATATTGGAGGCACAAACGATTCATGTCCTTAACATAATGGCTCAAGTCCTAGTAAGATGAGTGTTTTGGATGTCTTTCATCAGTTTTGTTTGTTTTATTAGGTGTCTTTATGACCTTGTGAATGAAAGTTCAAGGGAGTCCAGCAGCACCCCTGTCCTCAGCTACATGGCTGTCACAGACCCAAATGGAACCCAGAATTTCTCAGGCTGTGTCTGTACAGGGAGAAGGCAGCTGGCTTTTGTAGCCCCTTCTTTCAGCTCTACTAAGATGTAACAGTTTTCTAAAGGCCCATTCATATTTCATCTTTTTCAAAAAATTCCTGAGGTCATCCTAATTGGAAGTGCCCTTTATGTCCTCTGAACCCTTATAGTACTTAATACCTCTTTTGTGGCATTTATATCTGTCACTCTGTAATTTGCTGTGTTCATGAGTTTCTTCTCTGTTAGACTATAAGCGCCTAAGTGCCTGGAACCAAGTGTGATTTCTCTTATTGTTTCCTACCCTATCAAGGCCGTCTTGGATTTGGTTAGTTTCTCCTTCTTCTGTGTTCTCAGAGCACATCTGCAGGTCGGCCTCTCCCTTTTATCTACTTAATTTCTGAAAGACACAGAGTATGGTTTGTTCCATTTTGTATTCCTAATTCTTCACATATAACCCCCTGACAAATAGCTGCTTATTTGATGTTTAGATGAATGGAAGAATGAGTAAAGCTATAGTTGGCCCAATAAAACACTGGAATATCTACATTTATATGATTTTTGCTGCTATAGACACCTCCTGGAAGTATATGTATTACCCTCTAAAACATCAAATGTGTTGATGACACACAATAATCATTTATTTCAGACGTAATTTAAATGATGTTTCTTCCATCAGAGCCTAGGACAGGTGGTCTGGCAATGCAGAATACTGTAAAAAGTATGGCCTGAATTCAAGTCCTTTTTCTCTGCTTCTTAGGAGTGGTTTGATGTTATGGAGGTCATTTCAGTACCCAAAGACAGTTTCTCATTTATAAAGTCAAAATAAAAACAAGATCTGACTGCCTGTGCCTTTCTTTCTCTCTTGGGGGAAAATCAAATGATACAGTGCATATACGAGTACTTAGAAAAACAACTTACCTTACAGAGGGAGTATACTATTACATGTTATGAAATAAGGTGACAGCCTATGGTTTTAACACTTGCATTTTTTTTGTAGTTATATAAAAAAGTAATCCTACCTATAATTAGGACAGTTGGCTATTACCCAAATAGGGGCCTCAAGTTCTACCTGTTTTACCTGTTATACCCGAGTCCTGAAAAAAAGGATAGTAATGCCCAGTTAGTTGAACATAGTTTTCTTATTGCCACACTAGTTCTTTTTCTTGATGGAAAAAGAGATAGATGTAGGTAATGAATTTTAGGCCCAGAGCAAAACACAAAATTTTATTCATAAAACACTTGCATATTTCAGTTTCTCCTCCTTCTTTCTTACCTCCCCCAATTAGTTTGATGCCTTTACCTGTGACACTTTCTTTTACAGGCTTCACGGTTGAATTTTCATATACTTGAAAGTTTTCTTAAATTTTGCCTTGTTTGCTACCCTCCACCACCACCTTTGTTATATTCCTTCTCTTGCCACACAGTTTCTCTCTCAAACTACTTCTGGAAACAGAGGTGGGAATGAATGGCTAAAATTTTGGAGTGTGGCCTGTCTTTGAGAAAGAGGTCCTGGTGGTGGTTATTTCTTTTTTATTTTATTTTATTTTATTATTTTACTTTATTTAATGGTGACATTGGTTAATGAAATTCAATAAGTTTCAGCTGTACACTTTAACAGTAAGGCATATATATATTTACACTGTGTGTTCACCTCCCATAGTTAGTTTTCTTTCTGTCACCACATATTTGACCCCCTTTACCCCATCTACCTCCCCTCTCTCTCCACCCCCTACCCTCTAGTAACCAATAGTCTACTGTACGTGCCCATGTGGCACAATTGGTTAGCATGCAGTACTTATATGGTGGTGGTTATTTCTGAGTACTCCCTGCTTAGCCATGATAATGACTTTTGTATTCTACTAAGTATATCTTTACAGCACCATACATACCAAACCTTGTGTTATTTATAAGCTTCAAGGAATAAGTCCCCATAGGCTTATTTTAGATTCCTAGAAAGTCAATCTGGCAAAATTTGTTTCCAAAAAAAAAGGAGGCCTTTAAGAAAAGAGGTGTTACATTATTCATACTGATTTGTGAGCAGCAAAATCTTTAGAGCCTTCTCTAAAATGAGACATTTGTGTTTGGATTTATGGCTTGATTTTATGGTTGACTATTAGGTTGATTCTTAGAAAATAATAATACAGTAGCTTAAAAGATACAAGTTTGTGGTTTAAGGGGGTATGGTATGTAGAAAGAGTCAAGTGGATCATGAACCAGGGGCTTTTGCATTGTTAAGGGACAGAAGTCCCACTTAAATTGGCCTGAGGGGAAAAAAGTTCACTGAATCATGCATTGGGAAGTTCAAGGGATATTTGACTTGAGGCTCAGCTGATTTTAGTAGTTAAACGATGTCATGGAAACCTTCTCATCTTCCCATCCCCCTTGCCCCATCTCTCAGTTCTGCTTTTGTCTATGCTGGCTTCATTCTTGGGCAGTTTACAACATGTGGTGGAAAAAGGAGCTACTGTAAATTCCAGGTGTATGTGGCCCTTTATCTCATGATTCTAAGAAAAGGAGAGCAGCCCTCTCATCTGCATTATCCATCCATATAAAGACCTCTGGTCTCTGTGTAGTGTACCCATCCCTAGATCAGTTGCTCTGTCCAGGGGATAGAGTGCCTTGATTAGCCAGGCTAATGCCATGTGTCCACCTTTAAGGATGGAGAGGCAGGACCACTTGGTTGACTACCCCATCAGAATTACACGGAGGAGATAAAGTAGTTCCCAAAGGTGTGTAAGGTAGACAAATAGGTAAGAGACATGTCCACTAGAGGTGATCAGAGGTCCCAAAGACAGATAAGTATACTTTCAAATTTTACTCTTTGTGTTTATGTGTGTCAATGTGCATGTGTATGCACATTTCTTTGGTGCATTTTGGTTGTATGTGACTTTAAACTACAGTTCTTAGGCTGAGCCCCATGAACTGCAGAGGGTCTGGGAACTGCCTGAAATCTATTCCCACTCACTTTCTGCCTGTCTCCCACAGAGCAAGATAGAGTCTGGAACACTGAGATGGTTTGAGAAGCCAGGGGCTCATGTGCCTGTGAACTAGCTCTGTGAGAGCAAGGTCCACGACCGTCTTCTTCATCCTTGTACCCGAACACTGAACAGGGGAGTGGGCACTAGGTCCATGAGTGAATGGGTGAATAAAAGTGTATAAATTATCACACACACAGAATTGTGGATTTGGGATTTGTGTGTTTGTGTGTGAGGAGGGGGTGATTCTTGGCTGCCTTAAGTTGTACCTATGAGGAAAAAGCAGTGTGTTCACGCGTGCATGCATGCGTGCATGTGCGTGTGTAGCTTCATTATCTGTGGACATCTCTGTCCTGGTTGCTTTTCCAGTATGAGCAGGTATAGTTGTGAACCAGCATGTTTTTCCACAAAGGGCCTGGCTTTTACCTTTCATGTGCCACCACCCAGCAAGGTAGGCGGTGTTGGTAAGAGGAGTAACCATGAAGGAGCCAGTAGCCAGGTTAGCAAGCACATTTGTCACAGCTCTATTTACTGCTGATGAATAGGAGAGAGACCTAACAAAAACAGATGTCCTGGTTGATTATTTTCATGTGGAATGGAAAGTGGTACCTGTAAGGTAAATGAAAATTTTAAGAGTTAAAAAAAAAGAGAGATGTGGGGCACAGGGGAAAGGTGAGGGTATATACATAGAAATCATAAGTAAGAATTAAGCACTTTTTGATCATATCTTCAAGTAGTAGATTGAATGCTCCCTTGAAATGCTTAACTTTCTTGATTTTGTTATTTTGAGGTCTCTTTTAGTGTTATGCCACTTCTTATTTTGGTATTAGTTTTCTTGTTTTTCTTTGAAAAATAGTTACCAACATTTGCCTTCATCTTTTGTGTTCAGCTGTTATGCTTCCATTTGATGCCCTTTTGTAATTTATACTTTCCATTACTGTATTTGCTTGCTTATTTAAGATTGGGTCAGAAGCCGTGAATGTAACAGGATACACTTTACTACTATTTCAATAGCTTTAGAATCTGGCTTGAGAAGCAAGACTTTGATATTTATACTAGGACGTAACAAAAAATTCCTTAATTAAACACTTCTAGTCTTTTATATAATGTTCCTGGAGCTGCCACCTAGAGAGTGGATGTTCTGAAGACAAAGATAGCAATATTTACAGCTGTAGCAAAAAAACAAAAACAAAAACAAAAACAAAAATCCTTGGGATTTAAGGAGATTCTGAATTGTATTATTTGGGGGAAAGTGAGCAGCTATGCATTCTGTTGCTATGGTGATGAGATGGAATTGGGTATTGTCTTTAGCAAATGGTTTGGTATCCTTTCTTTTTTCTCCCCTCCATCCCAATCCCATTCTAAATTATAAGTTTAAAAGAAAAAAGTCACTGCTCATATTGTTGCTTTACAGTTGAACAGATTGTTTTCATTTTAAGATCTAGCAATTGTAGGGTTGGGTGTGGTGACATGGAAAAGTGAAGAAGTGAAAGCATTCTATGAAGCAAAGTCAAATCAGATATTCACTGACAGTGGACTGTGTTCCCCGGAGGACAAAATGAGACATTTAAGGACCATTGCTTATCTCTTTGATTAATCGAGATAACAAATGGATATAAAGCACATTGAAAGTGTCTGAGATGTTGAAGAGCCTTGATAAACAAAAGTTATTTAATTTTTTAAAAGACTAGTTTACAAACAAATATTGCTAAATCTCTCTAAACTTTCAGAAAGAGCTTGATAATCAAGGCAAAAAAAAAAAAATGTAGTCCAAGCCCATGTTAAAAAAATTTAAAGAGAATAAAATGCAAATAAGTTACCTTTCTTCTTCAATTTCCATTTTATTCCCTAGAAGAAAGCTACTCCTAATCCTAATAAAATGCAAATAAGTTCCCTTCTTCAGTCTCCATTTTATTCCCTAGAAGAAAGCTACTCCTAATGGATTTTTGTATCTATTTTGTCACATGATAGACAATTTCTTTGCATATTTAAATAAGTATCCTCTTCACATTTATGATATGCCATGTTTATTATACAACGTGGACTTTTTATCTAATATACTTTAGACCTCTTAACATCAGAAAAGAGCCCTGTTCTTTTTAATGGCTGTGTAGTATTTCATTATACAGAGGTGCCTAAGTCATTTAACCAGTCCTATATTGATAGCTTCCCATGTTTAGCCACTTGATGACTTTTGACGGTTTAACAATATTCCTGGGACTATGAAGTCCACATATTAACTTCTAACTACTCTAGGCTTGGTAATTGAGTCCAAATAACAATTAAAACAGCTCGTTATCACATTGTGAACAAATTTTGCAAGAGAAGCAGTTTCTTTCGTGTCTAGTCTTCTCGAATTGCTCAATAGAGCGATTACTGCTCTCACTTAATTATATATAAAATTACAGAGTTGGGTGGAGTGGGCATAGTGGGCAGTATCAGCTTCCTTCACACTTCCCTTTTGCTGACTATGGAATGACTTTTTATTTTTTGGCCCATGTTTAAATCAAGAGTGTGATAATCCATGTATAGTAATTAAAATTCAGTAAGGATCATTCTTCACTACTCGGCTCCTGACATTTCAGAATTGTTTGTAAGCTATGTGAGTAACTTCCCAAAGGTATTTATCACATAGAGAGAAATCTCCAGTGAATAAACACACTCTTTATAGTAGCTGCTGGTAATTTTTATTTTGGTTGATGATTAGCTTTGTTTAATGAAAAGAAATGATATATATTCGCTAATTTACCTGCTTAACACACGTATTCTCTTGCCTTTGGCGATGCCTGCTGTCTTTTAAAATTTCCTCTGTCCCTTCCCCATCCTCAAGATTTATGCATTGCTTTTATTACATACAGGCTAAGTAGTTTTGAAGTGCGTATTAAAAAGGAAAACACTTTTCCTGAGAGCACATGCCTGGACTTTGTACTTCTTCAAGACTCTGCCTTTGTATGACTTCTTAACTCCCAGAAATGGCATCATTATCCAGTTCTTCCTAGGCCATCTGGGATTTCTGAAAGTGACTTGGAATGCAATTACCAAAGGAGCTTAGTGACTCTGCTGGTATCAGAACAAGTTCCTGCTGTCTTCGATACTTCCCCAAAGCTTGATAGGCGTGTCCAGTTGACTGATGCTGGACCATTTGTTCAGACCTGGTCATCATTGTCCTATGAGCTGTGTGTACTTATGTTCTAGTATCTTATAATGATCCCAGAAAAGACCATTTTACTTTTCCTTTTTGAATGAGCATTTGCTTTCAAAGTAATGGTAAATTTATTTCATCGCAATTGATATCAGTGTACTGGTAATCATTTTGCAGTTTTCAGAATTGATTTCCTTTCTAGCTATTTGTAGTGAATGTTTAGTGATATTCAAAGGAAATTGAGTTTCAATTACATAAACTTTTGAGAAGTGTGGCCAGGAAATAATTAGAATCCTACAGAACTATTGTCAGCATTCAAACCTCAATTTTATAAAATTGGTTGATAAAATCTTAACCTAGTCCTGGAAAGACCATCCCTTGCCTCTTATAAATTCATATGATCACCATGTTTTCATTTAGTTCTATAAGCAGTGTGTTGACTTTTTTTATTGATTGACAAGGAGGACCCCTAACATTTCACCTTTTAAAAATAAAACCTCAAGAGCCTGTACATAAGAGAAAATTGCTGGAAACCAACTTTAAAGTTTTTGTAGCCAAACAATCAGTACTCAAGTAAATATGGCTTATGCATACTTTTAAAAAAAGTACCTAAAAGTAAGGAAGAATTTTGAAAATTGTACTGAATCCACTTTTATAAAAATACAATATTAAAATATATTTGATTGCATCTTAAAAACGTACCAAGTACTAATTTTCATTCATGTATGAGCATCCTTAAGTCTCCTGTTATGGGCTATATCTGTGATGCTTTTATGATTTTTGATCCGCAATAGAAGTATAATTGAAACAGAGCCAGGGGGGAAAAAAAGGAAAATATAATAGAACTTCCCAACTTCTCCTCTAACTGGCCCTGTGACCATTTGAAGAACTTTCAACATAATGGCTTTCATAAACTGGAAATTCTCCAGTAATTGCCTCTTGGGGCATGTAGAATTTAAAACAAAAGAAAACGTTTTTTAAAAGTTTGTCCTGTTGTTATCCCTATAGCTGGTGCCTGCAGCCTTGGGAGTACTTTTCTGTGTTCATCAAGATTGCATCTAGCATTACATTCAAGTGTTTAGATTTGTTGGCTGACATAAAACAACTTTTAAATGGGTCGTTTGAGTAGATCTACAAATCAATATAATATTGACAATGAAGCTGGATGCATTTTAGGGCATGGGGTTTCAAGTGTGCACCAAGTAATTTTAAATAAAAGGATCAATAAAATGGCTAACGAGTTTTCAGGTATATCCTTACAGTTTTTATGGCGTTTTTGAGGAGGCTTGCAAACTTTCTCCTTTCCATAGAATACTGACATTTGCATGATGCACTTATGAGCATTCATTATCCATGTGAAACTATTCTTATAGGCTCCAAAATCTTAGACGCACATGGAAATAATAGCCGCCATTTATTGAGCATCTTCCATGTGCCAAGCATTTGGCTAAATACTTTAGCAGCTTCTTTAGTTACTATTTCCAATTCCTGGTAGATGTCTATGCACTCACATATATAGGAGTATGTGTGTGTGTGTAGTAGATACAAATATAGTCTTGTTTTAGTTTTAACGTAAATGGTGATACATATATATTGATAGGCAACTTGATTTCTTTCTTTTTTTCCCCTATGAATATGTTAGAACTTTTCATGTCAGTATCCATGGATCTAGCACATTCTTTGAACCTGGGCATAGGATTCTGTTCTCATACTTGTCTGCACATTGGAATCACCTGTGAAGTTTGGAAAAATTCCCATGCCTAGGCCCCTGTAGCAGAGATTCTAATATAACTGGCATGGAAGAAAGTCTGAGCATTGGGATATGAGAACTAGTATTTCATACTATTGGTGCAGCAACATTTATTGAACCGTTCCTTTATTGAAGGATACTTAGGTGATTCTCTATTACAAATAATCTTGTTTTTTGTTTGTTTGTTTTTTCTATTACAGTGCTGTAGTGAACATCCTTATTAATATATCTTTGTGCCCATGTGTGAGTATACCTGTAGGTTAATCCCTAGATATGGAATCTAGGAGTTCTTATCTGTGGCTAGTATATTAAAGATAACAATAGCTACTTCCAAATTGCCCCTACTGAGGTGATACAATTGACTTTCCCATCTACAAGTTATTAGATTGCACACTGTGGTGCTGAGGGCTGGCCCCCTTGACCCTCTCCCACAGTTAAAAAAAAAAATGTTTGTTCTAATTTTGGAAGGTTGTATATCTAAGTGCTTATGGAGGTTCCCAACATGAAGGGAGACTGGGGAAATACCAAGTCAAAGCTTTATTTCTCTAGATCTTTTTAGTGCTGTGTCTTTGGAAATTAGTTTTATAGGCTGGCATGACAAAGTGATGCCTTCACTTCTAATCATTAGTGGGTATGTGCGTCTCTCACGAAGGGGTGAGGCAGTTCTGACTGAAGTGCAACAACTACTAGAGCCACACAACACCTGAAACAGGTGGAGGCCGGAATGCCTCTTTACTGCCTTATTTCTACACCAGAACTTGCATTCAACTGAAGCTTTTACTACCATCCTTCCACAAACCGCTCTTGAAGATTTTGTTAAATTTGTAGGTAGACTTTTTATGAAGGGCAGAGTGCTTCTTTCGAAGGGAGTTTCAGTTTTCATAATGCGACTCCCCATCATCCGTCCTTATTGTTTTCTGGGTGGCTTCTCCCTGACTCGTCATGAGCAGGACTCATTAGGGAACAGCTCGAGCATAGGTGTGGTGCTGGCCTTGCCCAAAATGAGCCCCTTCGAGCAGCAGGCTTTGTGGAGAGACTCAGGATGTTGTAAACAACTCACCACACTGTAATTTTAAACCCAGGGCTCACCATGCATTTAACTTTCCATAAACAAGTTTTTTACATTAGTAATGGCAAATGGTGGCTGTGACTACATGTATTCAGAATGATCTTTCTGAGGCGAAAGTGTGAAAGCTAGAGGCCCTGAGTGCTTGCAGTAGGTTTTCTATCTTGGTGACCAGTTTGCACTTACTTTCCTGTGCAGACAAGATGCCTTCAGATGTGGAAACAGACTAATCAGTAGTTGAGATCAGTGACTGAGGACAACGTGAAGGGGGATAGGGTCAATGTAGCAAATATCAGCATCCTTGCAGTGACTAAGCTGGGTGTGCTATGTGGTAGTTTTCATATAAGTGGTTGGATTGAAATACTAAACCTGTTGAATGCTTCACAATGTACAAGAAAGCTGAGATTTTTTTTAAAGCCTTTTGCCATGCTGCCCCCAAACACCTCAGAGAATTTCCCACAGTTTACAGATAAGCTCACTAACCTGCAGAGCCCTTGATTTAGTGATGACAACTGCCCTGTAAAGATTAAACCATCTTTATTCCAGGAATTTGTTCTGCTGATACACACAGGAATGTCAGAGAAAGGAATCTGGTTAACATATTTCCACCTAACAGTAGTTATCAAATATAAATCCTCCCTCCAACTTTTTAATGTCGCTCTCACTTCCCTTTGTGATGCCAACTTAAAACCCATCAGTTATAGAGGACTTTAGGATGCTGAAGTCTTTTCTAAGTTACTCGATACTCCATGGAAGAAGTGGGTGAGCTGGTGTTGGAACCGTGGCTGCCTGCATCATATTTTGTGTCCGTTCATCAGTTTTTCCCTAACCGAAGAGCACGTGCATTGCCTGTGAGAAAGATGGAGGACTCTTGACTATTACCGGAGTGAGGCTAATTTCAATCAAGAACTTTTGTTCTACATGGTATCTCATTTTTTGCTGTTGCAATTGTATTAAAGTGATCTTGGCATAAAAGTAATGAGAAGAACATGAAAAGAGGAAGGTATTAGTGAGTTTTAAAATTTGCTTTCAGAAAACATGAACATATAAAGCCCTCTAGGCAAGCTTTAATATCTTTATTTTCAGTCCAGATATCTGGAGTTTCCCTAGGATGCCAATAGACATTATTTTTCATAGAGGCCTGTGTAGAAATAAAAATTATATCTACTTGGCAATAAAATGCCTTGGTGATAAAATGTAGTAATAATATTTAAGAAGGAATAAGATTGAGCAGTATCTGGTTTGGAGGCTGTGAGGGTCGGTGGCAGTAATCCCTTTTCTAGAGGACCATGTCTTCTAGTCTCCCTGGGGAGAGGGACTGATTGTAAGGATGGCATCTGAATCCTTGGTCCAGAGTACCTCTAGTTTATCTTTCTTAATTCCTGCTAAACTTTGCCTAAAGGTCTAGAAAACATAGTTGTTCAAACTAAGTATATAAATGTTCAACCTCTTCTCTCTCAGGATTTGCCAAAATTATTTCAGTTGTGAGAAGTTTCCCCAAAATGCCTAATGATATATTTCTTTTCAGGTAATGTCTTTTAATATCATTTGCATTTTCTGTATGGATGGTACCAAAAGGTTTTCTGCTTCTTGGGGAGGGTCTGAAACCTAAAATGCCTACAGTGCAATGGTTGTGGTGCGGAGACATTTTAAGAGGCACCACATTTACCTGTAGTGGTGAGGATTCTGACTTTAGGGGTTATTTTAGTGGGATCAGCAGAGGACTGTAGCATATAGGGTACAGGTGATTACTGGTGTCTTGCAATATACAAGTATTCTCTTCTGGTGACTGTGATGTCTTACTCTCATATCCTTTCTGAAAGACCTGCTAAGTGATTCAAGAAAGTTGCATTCTTCCCCTCTTTCTTTCTTTCTTTCTATCTATCTATCTATCTATCTACCTACCTACCTGTCTGTCTGTCTGTCTGTCTACCTACCTACCTACCTATCTATCTATCTATCTATCTATCTGTCTACCTGTCTGTCTGTCTGTCTACCTACCTACCTACCTACCTATCTATCTATCTATCTATCTGTCTGTCTGTCTGTCTGTCTATCTAGCTATCATCTCATCTATATAACTTTTATTTCTTTTTCTTTTTCTTATCTTTTTTCTTTTTTCCTTTTTTTTCTTTCTTCCCTCTCTCCCTCCTCTCTGGTAACCACTAGTCCATTGAAAAGTTGCACTCTTTTTAATATTTGTATTTAAAATTTTTTTCATAAGCTTGTTAAAGAACAAAACTTGGCCTCTTGGAAGAGTGAGAGCTTTGATGTGACTGACGTAGCTAGCCACTGAGTCCTAGCTTCCTTTGTTTGTACTAACCCCTCCCTCCCTTTAAATTTGTCTTTTTTGTACAATGAGTGGATCCGTTAGAGGCAGCGAAGATAGGAACCCAAAAGGGGAATATGATCTGCATTTATTTCAGCTTCAGCTTAAATTTGTTTATTGACTTAACTCACAAACTAGCAACAGGTCAGCAGGCCCAAGGGCACAGGCTCTCTGGCCAGGCTGTGCTTTCTTTGGTGGGGAGCTCCAATGACACTTTTGGTTTGGCTCTTCTCCCGGATGATTGAGACGAGATGTCCTGGCTTCCAGACTGGTTTCTGTCACGTGAACAGCACAAACTTTCTAACTAGAGAGCTGTGTTATTGGCTTTAGGGATTTATGCCCTAAACCCGTGGTTAAAGTATTGAGTCATGACAGCACAGTGGTTGCCAGCTTCTTAGGGTGAAACCTGGAGGTTCCCTTCTTTGCTCTTGACATGAGGGTGAGGGTGTTTTCTGGCAGGAGTGTATGACTTGGGCTTGGAGGATTACTGTTAATTATGTGCTGGTTGAGGCTTGGTCTGGCTCGAGGATGCACGTGGACTTCACTTGGGCTCCTTCCTCCCTTATCTAGGGAGGAAGTGGGAAAGGAAGGGGACTGATTCTGGCTTCCGCTTTGCACACCCCCGCCAACGCTGATGCAGGGCAGACGCAGAGAAGGGAGTGTGCTTTGCTTTCGTTGCTCTGCTTTAGGCCATGGAGCAAAATGTTTGCAGGGTACCAGTGGATTTTTTGAATGCTTGCGTTTTGGTTTCCCCTTTGATGATGGAGTGCCTACATCATTTTCCTCCTGAAACAGAAAAGTCACCGGACTGAGAGGACTGAGTGCTGGGTGAATTTCCAGGAGCCACTACAAGAAGTGCCATATTAGAACATCCTTTGGGGACCAAGTGTGTGGAGAGGGCTGTCCGTCCACTGGACACACTTACTGAGAAACACCCTTTCCGTTTCCTAATGGCCAGGATGTTGAAACTTGTGGGGAAAACACATCCCCTTTCAAATGTTTCTCCTACAACCTTTAAACCGTATCCCATGATTTTTTTAAAGCTCCAAATAGTATTTGGCATCTGGTGTACTTGGGAAGTGAAACCAGACATGAGGAATGTGCAAGCAGAGAGAGATGGCCAAGGAAAGAAGCAAAGCAATTTTTTTCTTTCACATTCTTCTTGATAAGAGAATTTGGGTTAACGTTATCGTGTTGTTGAAACCCAAATTGCATGTCCGGGCCCTTTGGAAAAATGCAAAATGTGAAAATGTGGGATAAACTGCAGCTCTGAAGACAATAGGTATGGCAGTTAGAATTAAGGGTTCCCCCAACCATTATAGTTGCTCGAATGGCGTAAATTTTCTTTCACGTCCCACTTTTTATGTCTGTGACATTGTTTCAGTAACTCTAGAGACCATTTTTAATAAAGAAACAATGACAGTATTTTAGTGTTGAAATTATAATTGGAGAATTAAATGTGAAATACTGTCTCTCTTGATTAAAATAATCGAAGTGGGGCATGACCTCTCTGGCTCCTCCTGTACTTCTGCAAGTATATGCAGAAACGCAGTTGTTGAACTAAGATGGGAGCTGGGGAGAACTCACTCTCTCTCCTCTCCCTTTCTTCAGCATCTAAGTTGTTTCCCCTGTAACCACTTTGGTAAGAGGAACTTTGGTAACTTAGCCAGTCAGCGTATCCATCTGTCTGGACAGCTATCTTATAAACGTGCGGCAGACGTCCCTGATGAACCAATTTAAATGATGTATGTATCAGTGCAAATCTATCTTATCAACACAGCCTTCAAGTTTCCCCCCATATATTTAGTACTGATCGTGTGCTGCTTTGTGGAAAACAGACTGTACATAGCACATATGTATTGTGACTTGGCATTCTCATAAGGAGGGTTTCCTTGTGGACTATATGAGTTGTTCTTCAATGTTTTTTATTATCGTGATCATTGTCATCTACATTCCTTAAAATTTGGCCCTCGTTTTTTGACTGTTACCACATTGAGAGTCTTGTTTGTTTTGTTAGACAGTACAAATGACTCTGACTTCGAGCTAGGCCACAGATGGATTAAATTTCTTATTCTTTGCTAAGCAAAATGCACCTGCTCCAGAATCTTAAGTAGCTTTTTAATTGCTTCCTTGTGCATGACATAGCAATAGTCATCTGTAATGCTATAGATGGATTGCATTTTGGATGTCCCAGAAGTGACTTTTCCCCCTCTGCAACCATGCCAGAAGCTGAGATTAGAAGATGTGTTCTGGTTGAGGGCCCAGCTGTCATGGTGGAATTAGTCCTTTCTCTCAGTCCGATTTGATTAAAAAGAGACCAGGAGTGGAAACATAGGCCCCTGGGTTTAGTCACTGTATTCTCTCTTCACGGGACAGAAGGACCAACTTCACTGCTCCCTAAGTGTTCCCACGAGGCTGCAATCTCTCTAGTGTGTGGATCTTCTGCTGTTTCTCTAGCACCTAACACTGTGTCTTGTCTGGCCTACTGACTGAAGAGGCTGAGCTATGGTAGCTGACTAAGTGAGTATGCCTTGGGCAAAATGTTCACAGAATGTAAGGACTCATGAAATGTCTCAGAGATTCTACCAGTGGGTCTGTTTCCACAGAAGCTTACTTGAGGATGGGTGGAAAAACCAAGCACCAGTTAGTTCTGCCAAAAAGAAATTCCTGGTTGGTGGGAAGCTGCAAATACCCCGAGGATGAAGTCTATTTGTGAAGCTACTGTCAGCATCGAAAATCTTGACAAGTGACTAAAGAGCACTTGGCGATCTGATCAGCTTCAAATATTTTGGCAGTTGTGAAAAACAGATCTACAGGCAACTGTGGGAAGAACACCCAGTCACACAGCCCTGAAGTTCAGAGATGAGATCATCTGTTCATTTAGGCATTTATGTCTTCACATTCAGCAAACATTTATTGAGAATATATGGTGTGCCAGGGACTGAACAAAACTTGGTCCCTGTCTTGAGGATCTCATAGTTGGGGAAATAGGCATGAATTTAAGCAAACACTCAACTATGTATATGGTGCTAGGAGTATGGAAAGAAATGTGTGACCATCTCTAGGGAAACGTAAAGATTTATAAAATCATCAGTATTCGTGTGGGTCTTGAATGGTGAATGGAAGATGGTCAGGTAAAGAAGTAATAGAGCATCCTAAGCTGAGGGGACTGCAGAGGTGTGAGCTCAGAAATGTGGTTCCTTTCAAGATCTACTGATTGCATGTGCACGTGTTGGGAGGTGGGGAGTGGGCAGCATGTGGATACACAGTGCTCAGGATGTTGGGAAACAAGGGTGGAAAATACAGTAGGTAAGGGCCAGGCCATGGAGGGTCCTGTGGTCCAGGCTGGAAAGTTGGACTGTATCCAGGAGACGCTGCAGAGCTGAGTGACACAATCAGATTTATGATGTGCTGAGAATAAATCCCAGACTCCTCACTCCAGTGTATGAGGCCCTGGGGTCTGGACCCCTGCCCTCTTCAGCCTCCTCTCTTAACACTTCTTTTACTCATTGCTCCAGCCTCACTGGTCTTCCTTTTCTGACTCAAACATGCCAAGTTCTCCACCTGCTTCGGGCTTCTGTACACACTCCTCTGCCTGGAATCCTCTTCCCTGATCCTTTGCAAGGCTGGTCCATTTCTCCATTAGGTCTCAGTTCAAGCACCCCTCTCCGGAGAGGCCTTGCCTGATCACACTATCTGACGTTCCCACCACCATTATCACCATTTTCTTTTGCTTTCCTCTTGCGTCCCTTGTAACACTAACCAAAATCGATACTTCAGTTTACTTGATTTTTTTTCCTTCTTTCTCCAAAGCAAATAAGCTCTCTGAAGTTACATGGTTTCATTTTCTTCCCTCTTTCCTACTGTGCCTAGGCACAGTGTTTGACACATAATTGGTATTTGGTAAACATTTGACTCAAATTAAATGGATGAACTAGGGCAGCTTTGTCAACTGCATGGACACACCACCTGTTTTTGTATGGTCCATGAGCTAAGAATGGTTTTCACATTTTTAAATGGTACAGCAAATCAAAAAAAGAACAATATTTTATGACATGACATTATATGAAATTCATATTTCAGTGTCCAAAAATAAAGTTTTATTGGCACACAGGCATGCCCATATTCTCAGATGTCTGTGGCTGCTTTCATGATGAAATGGTAGGGTTCAGTAATTGTGATAGAGGCCCATAAAGCCTAAAATATTTACTATCTGGCCTTTTACAGAAAAGGTTTGCCAACCCCTTGCTGGGAAATCAGTAGTCAGGGAGAAGTCTTAAGAAGTTGTTGTCATTCAGATAGGAGATGAGGATAGGCTGGACTAAGGTCGTGACCTTGAGGTTGGAGAGGGTGGGAACTGAATTCCAGCCAGATTAAGCAAGCAGGTTTCCTGAACTCTGCCAAGCTTCCATGCCCCACTCCCAACCAATTAAACTTTTCTGAATCTTCACCAGAATATCAAATCTCTCTCAAATTTTTCTCTTCCTAATTGCCCTGCTCTCTCCCAAATGTCTACTTAAGTGTCATCTGTGATATGGGGATGATGGAATGACGTGATGGGTGTGATGTGCTTACTAAAATCATATACACAGCCAGTTCCTGGGATCCCTTGTTATCGAAGTGCTAGAACCATTGAGGAGAACTGGCCAGAAGCGTCAACTGCCACCGAGGAGTCGAGTGGGGTGGATGATTACTCTTGCTTCCTGTTTTGGTCTATAGCTAGGAGACTAGGCTCTG
Source organism: Pteropus vampyrus (assembly GCF_000151845.1). Classification (NCBI taxonomy): domain Eukaryota; kingdom Metazoa; phylum Chordata; class Mammalia; order Chiroptera; family Pteropodidae; genus Pteropus; species Pteropus vampyrus. The sequence goes on along the minus strand of NW_011888796.1, from coordinate 7,955,551 downwards.
AACAGTCAAGTTCCGAATACGTGTATTAAAAATGGTTGCTTGTTAGAAATCTCAAAGCTTTGTCATCACCTACAGTTTAAGGATTGGTTTAATAGAAGACCTTGTATTTGGGGTTCCACAGAGGAACCAGCGTCAGACTTGGTCTTTGGGCTTTAAACACAAATCACTTGTCAAAGGCAATATTTTATATTTATTAAAATTATTTCAATTAGTTTCTTAAATGTAATAGACCTTGTATCTTATTACCATCTTAGAAACTAGCCAAGACCCTCATATTCTTTGGTTTATAGAACCACTGGCATTTTTTTTAAGACTGAAAAAATGCTTTGGATTGAGACCTTAACATTTCCTCCGTACTCTTCCGCAATACAGTCAGAATGTAATATAACTTAGATTTAAGTGAAGTAACTTGGAAAATGAAAAAAATTAAGTAATTGCTCTCTCCGTTCACTTCCCAGATACTTTGGTTATACTCTATATGTGCGAGGCAGTAATCAGCACATGCTGTGGGCACTTTTCCTCAAGGAGTTGACTCTTCAGTGGGGGGAAGACCCAGACCACAAATTCCTCTAATTGTTGGCTGTGCATCATGGGGTCACAATGTGCTAAGAGGGCCCAGACCACATTCAATTGAGTAGGTTAGTACATTTGTCCCATGTACTATCATGTGCTAGGGACACAGAGAACAATATAGGCAAGGCCCCTCCCCCATGAAATAATAAAATAAGATAAATTAAATAGTGGTAGGTGCTGTGGAGAAAATCACACAGGGTAAGGGGATAGAGAGTGTCTGGTGCATTCAAAGAGGACTACTGCAGATAGGTAGCTGCAGATGGCCTCTCTGAGACAATAAAGTTCATGTTGAGGTCATAATGATGAGGAAGACACAGCTGTGCACAAATGAGAACCAGAACATGCCAGTCAAGGCCAGAGCTGATGCAATGACCCTGGGGTAGGAGCCTGCATGGCCAGAGTAGTTGAAGTGCAGTGACTCATATGAAGAATGCTCCATGGTGAGGAGGCAAAGCAGGCAGGGGCCACATCGAGGAGGCCCTTGGAGGCTGTTGGATGGCCTTTGCATATTCTTATAATTTCAGTGAGCCACAGGAGGTTTGATACATAAAAATTTAACATCCAAAATGGATAAAAGCAGAGCTGTGAAATTGAAGCTGGAGTGAGAAGCTCAAATCAGTACCTACTGAAAATCTCTGATCTTTCCCCCATCTCTCATCTAATAGTTTGGGGTATCTTATACCTTAGGTAAGTCTAGTCTAAAGACAACAGAGCCAGGGACTTCTCACCTTCATCCTATCCCATTCACAGACATTAGAAAGTTCTTCCTTACGTCTCCTTATAGCTTCCACCCATTGGTTTTAATTCAGCAGATGCCACCACTCTGTTGCTGTTTATTTGTAGCAGCCCTGAAATCAGTTCAAGGACAGTGCAGGTTTCTGCATGCCCATTAGGCCTTCTCTTCCTTTTTAGAAAGTGCCCGTAGTATTGTTAGCCCTGTCTCTCAGGACATGCTGGGATCTCAGGATAGTGACATTAATTGCACTGTCTGGTGATCTGCAGTCTACTCTCTGTGAGGGTGCTCAGCATTCATTGTAGCTTCTTCAGCAAGGTCACCTGCTATAGCTCTAAAAAGTGAGAGCTGTCAAGGCCCAACCATATCTGCTCGCTTGCTCACTAGTGTGTGTGCTCTCTTTCTCTCTGTCTCTCTGTCTCTCTGTCTCTCTGTCTCTCTGTCTCTCTGTCTCTCTCTCTCAGACAGGCTTTTAAATGTGACTCCCGAGCTCTTGTGGGATAAACCCAGAGTCCTCGACCTGGGCTGCAGCTTCTCCATACTAGTGTTCCTCTCTAGGCTGACTCTTCACACCTTTGTTCCTGTCATCTTTCCTTCACAGATGCATTTCTCCTCTGCCCTTACAACTCATGAAGGGCCTATTCTCATCCCGCCTTTCTTTCTCAACTCTGTCTCTTGTTAAAAATTGAAAATCTACGAAAGTTTTACATGAACATGCTCTCATTATACATATATTAAAAAATGAAAAGAATGTTTCCTTTCTTGCCTTTTCCCAGTCCCCTTTCTCTCTGAGTTAGGAATTTGCTTTGTATCTTTCTAGGCCTTTTAGCTATGCATTTAGATGTAAATTTAGTTTGTTTTTTTTTGTATGAAATTATTCTTAAAACACATTATGGCATCATGTAATACACATTATTCTTTGACTTGCTTTTTTCACTTGACAGTATAACTTAGAAATTTTCCAAGCCAATACACATAGTTGTAACTTAAAAAAAAAATGGTTCAATCATAAAAAATGTATTATTATGGTAAAAATTCAGACTCAAAGGGTATAAAGTGAAAAGAAATAATTCTCTAATTCCCTAAATTTATTTGGGAGGTTATTGCTATTAATACTTTCTTACATTCATAGATGCTTTAAAACATGTAATCTTGTAGTATATAGTATAGATATCATAATATCTTGAACATTTTTCCATATCTATAACACAGATGCCTCTTCATTTGAATGAGTGCATAGTATTCTATTATGTGAATATACTATAATTTATTTAACTGTCTCCCTATTAGTGCATTCATTTGATCTTTTCTCTTTGAAAATCTCTGGCCTTTCTAGCTCATGTTAAGTTGTTCTTCCTTTGTTTAAGTTATTCAACATATTAACTGAGTGTCTCCTATCTTTCTGGCACTAGGACCCCCAAGATGCTTAATACATAGTGCCTTCCCTGCCCCCCTACCCCCCACCCATTTTGAGTTGTCACAGTCTAACAGGAAGACACACTCCTAAAGAACTTAGAATGTGACCTGAGCTGGAATGGATCGATATTCTTTAGCATATGTATTATTCTACTTGGGGAAGGTAAAGAAGGGGAAATTAGAACTAAATTGTAAAGGATGAATAAGAGATCTCCTGGGGACAAGAACAAGAAGGTCATTCTTATAAGGGAAGTAACAAAAACAAAATGGTTTGGCAAGAAAGAGCGTGTGATGTACAAGGAAGGGCCAGTAGCCCAATGCGATGGCAGCGTATGCTGTGGCATGGACTGACCGGAATTATACTGTTTGGTCATACAAACAGCAGGTGGTCATAGATTTCCTACAGGCGGTCATAGGTTTCAACAGGTGAATAGAAGGACATGTGCTCTCTGCCCAACCGGACTCAAACTCTCTTGGGGTTGTTAGCTTTATGCTCCTAGAAGGCACTGTCATTGCCTCCAGTGCAGGTGGCTCTTGCTTGAATTGGTCTGACTTAAAAAAATTTTTTTATTCACTTTGCACTCTTAACCATGTCATGTCCTCTTTTTGCAGAGTTTAGTCACTCAAGAAATAGTACAGAATTCAGTCATGGCCCCAAGGAAGAGAGCTGGACGGGGGATTTCATTCATCTTTTGCTGTTTTCGAAATAATGATCACCCAGAAATCACATATCGGCTGCGAAATGATAGCAACTTTGCACTTCAGACCATGGAGCCAGCATTACCCATGCCCCCTGTGGAGGAGCTGGACGTCATGTTCAGTGAACTTGTGGTAAGTCTCCGACTTCCATCCTGGCAGTGGTGGAGAGTCAGGAGGGAGAAGAGAGGATGTGAATAGTTTGGTTTGGTTAGCCATGGGCTTCCCTTTCTCCAGTGACATGGCCCCCATCTGTCCCTTATGCGTGCAGCCCCCCTGTCTGCACTGAGCCTGTGGAGAAAGAGGAGAAGGAAGAAGGTAGCATCTCTACATCAAAAGGCTTTGCTGGTGCTTTACTTTTAAGTGGAAGGCTTTAGACCTATAAGTCTTCAAATACGTGGCAGTGCTGCATCCTGTTACCCTTTCTGATTCCTCCCCAACCCCACCTGAGTCTGTACTCATGTGCATAAATAATTCCCTTGTCTGCTTCGCACCTCCTGGGGGTCCCTAGTGCTTCCTTGATCCCCACTCCCAGTGTGTAGTATTAATGTCTTTTTAAAAATTAGTCATACTCCCCTTCTTGTCCTTGATCCTTTGATGAAAGACATTATTACTTAAGTGAAGTATAATTATTTAGCCTAATGATAGGATTGCAATAATAACTCTTGTGGGAAACTTTTTATAGATACTATCGTATTTTAGAATCCACTATACTGAAGTAAGAGCTGTATCTGGTATAGGACTCATGCATCAAGAGATGTAAGGGCTCCCTTCAACTGAGCTTTTAAAGCATCTCCAAAGTAGTGTTTCTTTCCAATCTGTTTCAGAGGATATTATGGTGTAGTTTAAAGGGCACTGACCTGGGTTCAACTTACTGCTCTGATTTTATTATCCGGATAAGTATGGAAAAAGCATATGCTTTTTCTTGTGATAGAAGAACTTCAGTGGCAGATGTAATGAATGTGGGTCAGCTGGGGTTCTGCTCCTCTCTCTCTTCTATCCAAGACTCAGCCCTGCTGGAAGAGAAATGAGAGACATGGTGAACTCCTAGCAGGCCCTAAGCGTATGTTTGGAAATGACACATGTCACTTCTGCCTGCATTTCTTTAGCCAAAGTAAATCACATGGCCACTCTCGAGTTTACAGGGCAGGGATGTATCATCCTTCTACAGAGACTGGTCCCATAAATCATAGGACCAAACCTAAGGTCATTGGTGTGGGTGGAGGACACACAGTTTTCTCACAGGCGAGGAGCAGTGAATCATCTGCCATGATGGCTACCAAGAAGAGCAATCATAATGTATTGACAGGCTTGGTTTTATTTCCCACTTAAAGCATTTTAAAACCAAGAGTCAACCTAAGGAGACAGATATTACTGATAGACAAAGACCTCTTCGGTGGTTGTGAAGCTGTGAGCAGAGCTAAGCACCCTCACAGCATTCACATCCACTGTCTTTTCAATCGTATTCTGTCATCCTCCCAAAATGAGACCTAAGCCAGAGCCTGGGTGGTGGCAGCTCCATGTACATCTTGAAGACAGCTCATTGTTCAGTATTCATAAGGGAGAAAATTCCACTTTCTGCCTTACTGATGTCTTTATTCAGTGTGAAAATTGCCTACAGCTGTTAGTTGTTAAAAAGCCAATGCCAAACCAGACCTTTAAGCTGAAACCATTGGAAAACAAATTATCTTGAGGTTTGTATCTGTCCTGGTTAGTGACTGATGGATTTTTGTCTACTTCTGACTTTAGGGACTTTGACCACAAATCTATCCAACTGCTAAGGGTGTCCTGAGGCAAGGGAAGTGGACTCAAAGCCACTGGAAACCTCTGCCGTGGGTTCTCTTGAGTAGTCACAGAAGCAGTTGCGCTTCCGCCCGTTCTCAGGAGAGGGCGGCCACATGGGGAGGCAGAGAGTGCATGGCCCCTGGAGTCAAACCACTCTGCAAGTAGGGTAACTTCCTTTAAGATGGTTTCTGTTGGAATATGTTTATAAAATGAGGATAATACCTCCTTTCTGATAAGGGGTAGTGTGAAGATTAAAGCAGCTAACTTCATTTAAAAGGCCAGCACCTAGTAGGTGCTTTACGCCCTGCATCCTAGAGAGATGGGAGAGAATAAGACAGGCATTTTTCTGGGCACTAAGCAGATATCCCAGGCTTTTCCTTTTCTTGAAAGCTAATCTGCCTACTGTGAGAGAGCCAGTGTGGGTCCCAGGTTGTAGGCCATTTTACCTCTGTTATCTGTTGGAAAGCATCTCATCAGAACTGGTTGCCGTAAACTAATTTCCTTGGCCATGTCTGATGAGTCACTCATTTGATGTTTTTAAAAGTGATACTAAATAGGTTGCTTTCAGAATAGCTTACTGCAACCTTATCATCTCATAAATTAAGCAAGCCTGTATGGGAGGTCAGCCGCATGAATCTTTAAAGAAGGTGGGAAGCGAGGAGTGCCTTGTTTTCTAGCAGGTTCCCTGCTACAGGCAACAGAATGAGAGTCATTCCAATTTCAGGAAGCAATGGTTTCCGGAGGTCTCAGTCTCACACTCTGCCTATTTTTTTTTTTTTAATAACAACTTTATTGAGATACAATTTACATACCATGCAATTTATCTATTTAAAATGTACAATTTAATGGCTTTTAGTATAGTCACAGAATTATGCAACCATCAATACAGTAAGTTTTAGGACATTTTCATCACCCCAGAGCAACTCCCTTTACCTGTTCACCATCACTCCCCGTTTCTCCCCAGCCCTGCCATCCCCTAGCAACCACTAGTCTACTCTGTTTCTGTGAATTTGCCTATTCTGAGCTTTTCATATAAATGAAATCATGTAATATGTGCCCTTTTGTAACTGGCTTCTTTTACTTAGCATAAGTGTTTTCAGGGTTCATCCACGTTGTAGCATATATCAATACTTCATTTCTTTATATTGCCAAATAATATTCCATTGTGTGGACACGCCACATTTTATTTATCCATTTGTCATTGATGGACATTTAGTCTTTTTTATGACTAATGCTGCTATAAAAGTTTTGCATGGAAATATATTTTTAGTTCTCATGGATATATACCCATGAGTGGGATTTCTAGGTCATATGGTAACGCCGTGTTTAACTTTTGAGAAACTGCCAGACTGGTTTTCCAAAGCAGCTGCACCATTTTACATTCCCACCAACAGTGTATGAGGGTTCTAGTTTTTCCACATATTTGCCAACTGTTGTGAGTTTGTGTAACCTCTGCTAACCATATATTTTATGCCTTTGCACATCAATCCCTTTTTTTCTGGATTACTATCCCTTCCTCACCTGTTGTTCACTTCTGCTTTATCCTCTGTCTCTGCCACAAATCAAGAACATAACCAATCTGAGATCCAGCACTGTTCCCATAAAATAAGATTTAGCTAAATCCTGTCTTTGTTACAGGCTTCAAAGGTCTTAGAGTATCCCCACCAACCTTTTGAAGAGTCTTAGGCAACTCGATATACTGTCCTTGCACAAGTAACTTTTTCCAACTCAGTGTTAGCAATAGAAGACTTCTTTGGGGATGAACAGAAGAAACTGTCATTAATTGACAGACTAATTCTTATGATGTGTGTGTGCTAAGTGCCTACTCTGTACCAGGCCCTGAGGTAACTGGTTAGCAAAGCAGAAATGGTCTTAAATGACTTTGAAGGGCCGAAGGTCTAGCAAAGGACAGAGATAACTAAACATACAATTTTATCCAGTGTGACCAACTGCCATGAGAGGGGCTGCTCAAGCATTACATTTTGCTAGAGAAGAACTTTTATTCCTCCCCTCACAGGTTCTGTTTCTATCACCCATAGCTCTCTTACAGGGGGTGAAGGGGTGGGGGAGTAATATTACCAGCTTCTCTTTCATCCTCTTTGGAATATGCATAGCTCAGTCTCTCTCCCTGTCTCTATTTCTCTGCAAGTTAACCCGCTTTCAAAAAAAAAAACACTTATTCTGTGACCTTTGGTCCTATACATTTCATAGGAATGACCCTCTTTGGGGAGTTCAGCCGTTCCTATGACTGGTGGGTAAGTGTCTAATTCAGCACTGAAATCTCAGCAAGCCTGCTTGTCTGCAGATGAAAGTTGGGCTTTCCAATTCAGCTTTCATGACTAAAAAGGAAGGCATTTTGATTTCCATTTGTTGATTGCATAGCTTAGCTCTCAGATAATTCTAAACTTGCTGGGAAAGGAGAGTGCTATTTACTGAAACCTGCCTCCAAGCCCCACAGGTGCCTAACCTAGTATAGAAGGATCTTGGAAGGCTTCCTGGAGGACGTGACATTTAATGTAAGATATGAAAAACAAGAAGGGATTATCCAGGCAAAGAGGAGAGAAAAGAGTTTCATAGACAGTGAGAATAGCATGTATAAGGGCTGGGAAGTGAGAGAGACAATGTAGAGGCCCAAAGAACTGAGAGTTCAGTGTAGGTGTAGCATGAAATGGGAGGCTGGAGCATTGGGGGTTCTGAGAGGCAAGCCTAGAAAAGGAGATGCGGATGTTTATATTCTTAGTTAAATTACATATTTCAGATTCTTATTTGAACCAGAGAAAAGTACCTCTGCTTTTTTACAGGATTTCTCAGTGAATTAAATATACCAACGTACATCGAAATATCTTGCTATTTGGTTATATTTACAAAAATAATGATTGCTCTTTGCAGTCTCCGACATTTTGGCAAGTTTAGCAAAAGTGTTATATGTCTCCCTGGGTAGATGCTGAGTATGTTTTCCTTTGATTCCAACTGCTGAGGTAAAATGCCTTCTTGTTACAATGGATCTCTTTTCTGGCTACTTTAATTTTGAAATAAAACTACTAGGAGTCCCCTTCCGCTTTTCTACGCAATGCATAGACTCCTACGTACACTAAAAGTTGATGGGCTAAGGGTTTCCTATAGAATATTTTATAGGAATAGCGATAATGGAATTGATATTTCCTCTCAGGTTTCCTGAGCTCTCTTGCCGTGTGAAACATGCAAAATGTCCAACTGCTTTTTGTGGGTGAGATTTTAGGTGGGAAACCTGGTTTAAGATAAGTCTGGTTATTATTTTTGAAGCATATTTTAGTAAATATCACCTATTTTAGAACACACATTATTTGTGTACCTGGAATCAGTTTTACAGACTGATTAGAGGAAAGCTTCATTTCTAATACAGTAAGTACATCATTGTGAATTTATAGTCAGTTGGACGTAATATGCAATGTGTACCCAGTTTTTCCTAAATTGAAATATTCCCAATGCCATTTTATACTGTTCTGGTTAATTTCCTTTTTTCAAACCCATTGCTTAGTTTTCCATTTATTTGGCCAATGGGTCTAGTGCTGTGTCTTCCAGGAAACATAAAATATTTTAAAGAAACTTATGAGAAATTCATTACTCATCATGAAACCACCATTTATACTATTGAGAATTGTCAATGAAAATTAAAATCTCGATGAAGATGGTAGTGATGGTGAATACCATAGGATGATGCGAAGATTTGTATCTTTATAAATATAATTACTTACTACAGGTGAGTTTTATTAAGTACTGAGGACATTCCTAACATTACTCACCAGCCTAGAATTTGAGAAATGAAGATAACAGGAATGAGAGAATTTATTTGATGTATCAGAGTTGGATGAATTCACAGGCAAGGTAAGCTGTGCCAAATGAATTCCCTTGGGAATCTACATCAGTAATCTCTTCATTTTTCAATATGAAGTCACTTTGGAATGAAAGGAGCTACAGGAATCCAAGTTAGTCTTACAGATTTACCAGTGTATACATTTTGTTCTTTTACTAGCCAGTACGAATTGTTACCCATCTTCTCAGGCTGTCAACATAATTTTTTTTTTTTATTATTGCTAGGGCTATTTTAAGCTCTCTTTAATAGTAAACTTATTCCATTATTACCAGAATCGATGAAAAGTCTCAACACTTTTTATCTCTTTAGTTTTAAAACTCGCCTTTTACATTAAGACCATGTAAGAATACAACGTTTCTTACAGAAACTATTCAATTCCCTGTATTCAAGAAAGATGAGAAGATTGAGTAGCAGGAACATTTAATTTTAACTTGATTGAAGAAAAAATCTGTTGTTTCTTAATTAGAGTGTAAAGGATTTTAATCTGTTGTTTCTTAATTAGAGTGTAAAGGATTGCTCAATAATTACGCAGAGGAAATCAGACTGTATAAAGACTTCAAAGTCATATCTAGAACAGTCTTAAAGTATTAAGTTGTCTGAAAGCCAAAAATCGGAGCCTAACGAAAGGATTGATATTAAAATTGTTTATTTCCATGAGGTTAAAAATTCTTTTAATTTGACAAATCTAGGAAGGTCAAAAGAGAAAATTCTATTTAGCTAAAGGACATGATTAGTTGACAATGAAGAAAAACAAATATTGAGTAGATCTTCCCTTGACAATGTGACATTTTTGGATAAATCAATTTGGTGAGTTAATAGAAAAATGTTTAAAACAGTATGAAAATATGCAGTATATCACAAGGGGAAGTGAGAATGTAGATAGAGGTTTAAAATGTGTTCAGTGCTAAAATTCTTGAATAGTAGATTAAACTGGTGCCGATATACAGTCAATTTAAAGATGACTACAAACCCAGAAATGTATAAATAAATAATTTTGGTTCTGAGAACAACTGATGGCTGTGATTCAGGGTGATGTTGATAAAGGTGGTTTTGCTTACTTATATCTGTTGTACTTTTGAACAGAACGTTGCATCACTTATCAAATTCGGGTTGGCAGTAGATCTTCATCCCAGTGATCAGTATACATTTCGTAGTACTAGTTGAGGTCCTTTCTGCTTAGAGACAGTAAACTGTTCAACATAACTTCTTAAATTTCCTTCTTGTTCTCTGATTCACTAAAAAAATCCAGTAAAGCTTAAGATAAACGCACAAAACCATTTTATTCCCTCTAATTCTAAATTTATGTTTTATCTCACCAAGATCATTTCAAATGTCCTTTTCTACAGGCTGTTAAATTTAGATTTTGACCTCATATTAGATATTTTGTTATCAATCAATACATTTATTTCTGGGTGCTTCTTAATTTAGATTCCAGCAATCGAGATGGAGGAAAGAAATATAGAATCTTTCTTTTTTTAATACAAATACTGTAAAACTGTCCCCGAACTTAATGTTATTAAGGAAATGGTTGCATCCCCTTGGCCTTGATAATTTTTATTACTGAGTCTTAAAGTGACTCTGAGTAGTATGCACTTACTTCGCTTTCAGTTGCAGTTTGAAATCTAATTATTTAACTTAATCCTTAGGCTACATGTGCAAATTACACAAAGGCAATATACTGTACTGACGTTTCAAGTCTCTATATGTCCCAATATAAACCAGTATAGATATTAAAAGACTGGGAGAATAATTTGATTCTATAAGTAGTGTGGTTTAGGTAAGCTTTCAAGTGTAATTTTGAAAATGTGTTTCAGTAATGGCTGGAACACTGGTAATTTGAACAAATAACTGCACATGAGAATATATATTGATGCACTGGGAATCATCCAAACACCATTTGCTTTTACAAAATATATGTCATATGGCCTGTAGGGGTAAATGCCCAATATGTGGATGGTATATTCTAGTTCTAAACTATCCTCAAATACTTTTATTTGCTATGCTTAGAATCCTCCCTTCCCCCACTGTCAATTCCCAGAATGCCTCTGGAATTTAAAACTGTTTCTTGACGCAAGATATAGGAGTCCAGCACCAGTTATATCTTTTAGTTATGATTTTCTGGCTTGTGGATGGAGAACTATATATACATATACACACACATATATATGTAATATATATACACTATATATATATATTTTGAAAACCAAATCCCTAAAAAAGTTTTTTTCTCTCGTCAATTTTCAGTAAATCCACTAGAAACATTCTACAGCTGCTAGCTGTTTATTTCATTACACAATGTAATATTTAAGAACTAAACTAAACCAAATGACTGAAAGCTCATTCAGAATATATATTTGGGTTGTTTTCAATCAAGATGGACCTTTCTCGGATGTAGAAGAAAAAGTCAGCAAGTTCTTTACCACCTTCTAAACAGTGAGACCGTTTGAGTCTGTTCACACAGGGACATTCATTATGTTAAACCCACTATGAATATACATATGCATCCTTGCACCTTCAGAGAGTAGAATGGCATGCAGGCATCGTACCTGGCTTTTTCACACGCAGGATTCCCAGGGCCTGGAGCAGTGCCCAGCCCAAAGTAGGTGCTCAGTAAATGCTTACGGTGGAGATGAATAACTAATTACTGAAAGATAACACATTAGATGTTCAGTAAGTATTTGAGTGAATGCTTACATGCGTGAATGCATACATGAATGAATGAATGCTGAATCCTTCAACAGCTGGGTTCATATCTTGAATTATTCTCGAAGTAGTGTCAGATTTGGGCTGATCTTTGCTGATTTTTGCACTCTTCCTGCACCCCATCACCTTTTGTCATTCTCTTTCCTCATATTTTTCGTTTGGGGGTCAGTTACTGTGGGACCACCAAAGTGGCTGGCATGAAAGGTAGCAAATTAAAAGGCTAAGGGTGATAATGTGTAAGAAATTTTTTCTATCTTTAACAGCCTCTCTGTTATTATTACATGATAAAATAGATAAATGGATGCCAAGTGTGAAGAGACTCATTGTTCCAGATATCTTGACCTAATTAAAACTTGAAATTATATGTTAAAAAAAAAAAAATTAGAAGTGTCACCTGACCTGCCAAACAAGTCTCTGGAGGGCATGCTAAGCAGGTATAGGAGGGGCTGGCAAGAGAAGTCTGGTGTCGAGGGAGAGGGACATGTGTGGAACTTGGCTTCATGGTTGCCCACAGGTGCCTCTTTCAACTGTCACTTTATAGCTGGTTTTGTGTCCCAGGAGACTAAGTCCCTCCATTCATTTAGGAAAACACTGCTTAGAAATTCTCTCAGCTAAGCCTTGTCAATAGAAATTGTACTAGATTGTAGCTGTAAAAACTAGAAATATTGGTGGTTGGATGGATGTTAGGAGATGATTTTAACATATTTAGAACCGAGTTATTTATTTTAAATTGCTAGAAAACTGCTGGTGATGTAGACTAATTAAAAGTTAAAGTTACTCTAGTGAGTTTCTGGTTGAAATAACACAAAGAAGCTAAATAAGAAGCCTACAGGGTTAGCAGTATACTTTGATATAGTTCGCATTGCCTCCTATTAAAGGGAGGAAGGGACATAGTATAAACATTCAACCACTGGTAGCAAGAAACTAAAAATTACTTATATTAGTCTTTGTGGGATTTCTTGCTCTTATTTTTATATATTGAAAGAAGACACGTCTATCAGACACAGAACATTATTGTGTAGGTGGTGGTGAGTCATGCTGTGGTATTTTGTGTAATGACTAAGAATGTTGACAGAAGTCTTACAGGCTGAAAACCTTCAAGCTCTTTTTTATGTGTGTACACATCTCTTTAGAAATTTAAAGGTCTGTTCTTTTCCATTTATGTCTTAACTGACTGGTTAGAAGCAGGTAGGTAATAATTCACTGAATGCACCTCTATTTAAACCTATGAAAACCTTATCTCACATTCAGATTTCAGAACACCACTATGAAAATAAAATACTGTTTTCAGTGTCACTGTGGTTAAATTTTAAGAGCTGTGTTGGCCATTCATGACTCCTGGATGTGATGCTCATTTGTTGTGGTGGGGCTGGATGTTCATAAATATAATGAATTTTCATAGCCTGATAGTACATATTCTCTATATATTTATAAAAGTGTAATTTTTTTTTTTTTTTCCTGCCAAAGTGTTACCCTTTAGTGTTCCATCTGCCTTGTCTGGCCTATTGCCTGTGATGGTATTCTCATCACCATGTCATATGACGTAAGATCAGGTCTCTTGCCCTTCCCAGGTTTGACTTATTTCTGGGAGTATTGAGCTATGGGATGAGAGGAGAGGGTTACATCCAGAGAAGGCTCTGCTAAGGTTGGTGTACTTGAGGTGAATCTGAGGTCGCTGCCTGCTGGGTGCATGTGGGAAGCCTTTGGTAGGTGGAGTTAGGATGGGTGAATTGAATCTGTTTACTGTGGACAAATACCTGGTGTATTTAGTTTGAAAGAGAAAAATTAGCATTGCTTGAGTAATAATATGGTTAGAAATTCTGTGAACTCTGTATACATTGAGTCAGATGGGTAGTTATCTTGTCAAGGACTATTAAAAAGTAAAAAACAAAAACACCCACCAAAGAAAAACCCCAAACAAACCAAAACATAAACACACACAATATAATGAATGTTGATTGTCACAGTGACCCCAAGGACATGTCTTAGCTTCTCCTTCTCCCCATTTTCTTATTCTCCATTCCCCCAGCATTAATTATAGGTCCTCATTTGCTATGCTTAGAATCCTCCCTTCCCCCACTGTCAATTCCCAGAATGCCTCTGGAATTTAAAACTGTTTCTTGACGCAAGATATAGGAGTCCAGCACCAGTTATATCTTTTAGTTATGATTTTCTGGCTTGTGGATGGAGAACTATATATACATATACACACACATATATATGTAATATATATACACTATATATATATATTTTGAAAACCAAATCCCTAAAAAAGTTTTTTTCTCTCGTCAATTTTCAGTAAATCCACTAGAAACATTCTACAGCTGCTAGCTGTTTATTTCATTACACAATGTAATATTTAAGAACTAAACTAAACCAAATGACTGAAAGCTCATTCAGAATATATATTTGGGTTGTTTTCAATCATGATGGACCTTTCTTGGATGTAGAAGAAAAAGTCAGCAAGTTCTTTACCACCTTCTAAACAGTGAGACCGTTTGAGTCTGTTCACACAGGGACATTCATTATGTTAAACCCACTATGAATATACATATGCATCCTTGCACCTTCAGAGAGTAGAATGGCATGCAGGCATCGTACCTGGCTTTTTCACACGCAGGATTCCCAGGGCCTGGAGCAGTGCCCAGCCCAAAGTAGGTGCTCAGTAAATGCTTACGGTGGAGATGAATAACTAATTACTGAAAGATAACACATTAGATGTTCAGTAAGTATTTGAGTGAATGCTTACATGCGTGAATGCATACATGAATGAATGAATGCTGAATCCTTCAACAGCTGGGTTCATATCTTGAATTATTCTCGAAGTAGTGTCAGATTTGGGCTGATCTTTGCTGATTTTTGCACTCTTCCTGCACCCCATCACCTTTTGTCATTCTCTTTCCTCATATTTTTCGTTTGGGGGTCAGTTACTGTGGGACCACCAAAGTGGCTGGCATGAAAGGTAGCAAATTAAAAGGCTAAGGGTGATAATGTGTAAGAAATTTTTTCTATCTTTAACAGCCTCTCTGTTATTATTACATGATAAAATAGATAAATGGATGCCAAGTGTGAAGAGACTCATTGTTCCAGATATCTTGACCTAATTAAAACTTGAAATTATATGTTAAAAAAAAAAAAATTAGAAGTGTCACCTGACCTGCCAAACAAGTCTCTGGAGGGCATGCTAAGCAGGTATAGGAGGGGCTGGCAAGAGAAGTCTGGTGTCGAGGGAGAGGGACATGTGTGGAACTTGGCTTCATGGTTGCCCACAGGTGCCTCTTTCAACTGTCACTTTATAGCTGGTTTTGTGTCCCAGGAGACTAAGTCCCTCCATTCATTTAGGAAAACACTGCTTAGAAATTCTCTCAGCTAAGCCTTGTCAATAGAAATTGTACTAGATTGTAGCTGTAAAAACTAGAAATATTGGTGGTTGGATGGATGTTAGGAGATGATTTTAACATATTTAGAACCGAGTTATTTATTTTAAATTGCTAGAAAACTGCTGGTGATGTAGACTAATTAAAAGTTAAAGTTACTCTAGTGAGTTTCTGGTTGAAATAACACAAAGAAGCTAAATAAGAAGCCTACAGGGTTAGCAGTATACTTTGATATAGTTCGCATTGCCTCCTATTAAAGGGAGGAAGGGACATAGTATAAACATTCAACCACTGGTAGCAAGAAACTAAAAATTACTTATATTAGTCTTTGTGGGATTTCTTGCTCTTATTTTTATATATTGAAAGAAGACACGTCTATCAGACACAGAACATTATTGTGTAGGTGGTGGTGAGTCATGCTGTGGTATTTTGTGTAATGACTAAGAATGTTGACAGAAGTCTTACAGGCTGAAAACCTTCAAGCTCTTTTTTATGTGTGTACACATCTCTTTAGAAATTTAAAGGTCTGTTCTTTTCCATTTATGTCTTAACTGACTGGTTAGAAGCAGGTAGGTAATAATTCACTGAATGCACCTCTATTTAAACCTATGAAAACCTTATCTCACATTCAGATTTCAGAACACCACTATGAAAATAAAATACTGTTTTCAGTGTCACTGTGGTTAAATTTTAAGAGCTGTGTTGGCCATTCATGACTCCTGGATGTGATGCTCATTTGTTGTGGTGGGGCTGGATGTTCATAAATATAATGAATTTTCATAGCCTGATAGTACATATTCTCTATATATTTATAAAAGTGTAATTTTTTTTTTTTTTTCCTGCCAAAGTGTTACCCTTTAGTGTTCCATCTGCCTTGTCTGGCCTATTGCCTGTGATGGTATTCTCATCACCATGTCATATGACGTAAGATCAGGTCTCTTGCCCTTCCCAGGTTTGACTTATTTCTGGGAGTATTGAGCTATGGGATGAGAGGAGAGGGTTACATCCAGAGAAGGCTCTGCTAAGGTTGGTGTACTTGAGGTGAATCTGAGGTCGCTGCCTGCTGGGTGCATGTGGGAAGCCTTTGGTAGGTGGAGTTAGGATGGGTGAATTGAATCTGTTTACTGTGGACAAATACCTGGTGTATTTAGTTTGAAAGAGAAAAATTAGCATTGCTTGAGTAATAATATGGTTAGAAATTCTGTGAACTCTGTATACATTGAGTCAGATGGGTAGTTATCTTGTCAAGGACTATTAAAAAGTAAAAAACAAAAACACCCACCAAAGAAAAACCCCAAACAAACCAAAACATAAACACACACAATATAATGAATGTTGATTGTCACAGTGACCCCAAGGACATGTCTTAGCTTCTCCTTCTCCCCATTTTCTTATTCTCCATTCCCCCAGCATTAATTATAGGTCCTCCCCGCCCACACCCTCCATGCATGTGAATATATATTAGTATGGATGTAAAGAGTTAGCTTAACTCATTAGAAATAGAAATCCTGAATTTCTTTATTACAGATTTCTCTTGTTAGCTGGAAACTGACTTGTTGCACACTGAAATCTATTGATTTGGTAGATTTTCAAAGAATGAATGCTTTCAATATTGCTTTGGAGGTTTTGTAAATAATCCCATATTTCCATTTAGCTCACATCTCTGAAAAGAGCTTTTTCATCTCATTTATGACCCTTATTGTATATTATTTCAAAATTCATTCCCTTGCTTTATCTAACAAATCAATCCATTTCCTTAGATTTATTTATACTATGCCAATTGTTTTCTGATTTCTGTATATTTCTATAGAGCTGCCTGCTTACTCTAGAGCATAGGCCTGGTGAGATTCCTTTGTACAGACTCTCTTAGAAGCAGGGCTTAATAATGTGCTTGTTATGGATGAAGCATAGAACTTTAGTTCTGACAGCTGGGCTTCTCTCAGAGGTCTTTTCTCTTAAATACATATATATATATTTTTTTTTCCAAGATGTTATAAATAATTTTGTAAAGATAAAAAAGGAATATCTTTTTATTTCTCCAAGAAGAAAAGCCTTTAGGATTTTGTTTGTTGGTTTTCAAGAAACTTGAGCTTTCTGTGGCGAGGGATGATGCTTGGTACAGATATTTCTCCTTTCATCACTTGCTAAGTCATTTTCCTATAATTAACTTTTAAAAGCATCCAAATAAGAAAAATATGGAAAAAAAGTTCTATGTCCAATAATTGGAGCTAGGCCATCCAAGTCTAAGGTGTCGTGGCAGAAACGAAATTTGTTGTTTAACTCTGCATTAATTGTCAGTCCCCAAAACAATTTCTGACGTAGCCCGATTGTAAAAAAAAAAAAAAAAAAAAAAGTAAGGCGATCTAAAAGCAGCCAGATGCTTCCTGGATTCCTGGGATTGGGCTAATTACTACGGTTTGTTAATTAGCGGAAAACTTGTCTATTAACTCATAGAGTAGCCAACCACACTTTTGTAGCACCATCACTAGGCGGGGAAAATAACACAGAAAAGGCTCTTAAGGGCTTATTGTTAATATTAACATATCACTTAATTTAATATTAAGGGACTTTGGGGGAAACATTGCCTATCTCCTGGCCTAAATGGAATGCATGGTAATAGAATCTGTGTAATTTTCAAGGAAAAGATAGAATATTTCATGGAAGTTATTTGGTTCCAAACAATAATTCTATCTGAAATTACAACATTTCCCAGATTGAGCTACTTACTCTAAAGGATTCCACATTTTTTCTTTCCCTTTTCTTCTTAACATTTCTTTTCAGTCAGTTTTTTTTTTTTTTTTCTAAAATAACTCCTTGGTTTATCTAATCTACTGTTCAACCAGAATTTTCTTTTCTTACTATGTACACAAGGCAATATTTTCTCAATTCTGATCCTGGGCTCCAACAACCAGGCTTACTTTTCTTTTCTTTTTTTTTTTCTTTTTGAATAGAAGCTTTATTGAGATATAATTTACATGCTATAAAATTCACCCTTGTAAGTGTACAGTTCAGTGTGTTTTAGTAGATTTGTACAGTTGTGCAACCATTGCTGTAGTCCACTTTGAGAACATTCCCATAGCCTCGTCTCCTCATGTTTACAGCCAGGGCCTGCTCCTGCCTCTTGCCCCAGGCAACCACCGATCTGCCTTCTGCCTCTGTACAATTATTTTTTTTCTAAAAACTTCATGTAAAAAGATGCTATATGAGTTACAGTGATCTCAATTTTTTTTTTTGTTTTTCATAGTTACCTTTTTCAGTTTTCGAATTCAATATCAAATGAGAACTCCTATTATACTACTTTGAAGTAATTTCAGAGCTTAAAGAAACTGTCAAGATGCTTTTCAAATTCGTTTATGTTCCATTCTTTTTCTTCCTTCCATCAACTGTTCCTTTATTCCATTCCTTGCTTAGTAATGTATCTAAATGAGTGCAGGTAACAGAAAGAGAGAAGGCAAAGGCAATCCAACTATTTTGTAACAAAAGAAAAACCCCAGGAGTGGGGTCTATGAGACTGTAGTATAGATTCCAACATAGAATCTAAAACTAAAACTAGACAGCTTTCATAAGAAACCGTACAGTACTTTTTTGACCTGCAAGTTGGAAAGATTTCTGAGAAATGACAAAAAGCATTGGCTCTGAAAGAAAAAATATTAATAAATTAGACTTCAGCAAAAAAAAAAAAAAAAAAAAAAATCTAGTGATGAAAATAGACTGTTAACAAAATGAAAAGGTGAACTCCAGGCTAGGAGAAATAATAGCCTACGTATCTATGACAAAAGACATATTTCCAGAATATGTAAAGAACTTATTTTGGTGAATAATAGAGAGGCAACTCAATAAAGATGGGTAAAATATTCTTAATACTTCACAAAAAAATCCAAGTATGCATGGCTAATTAACACATCAAATTGAGTATTCAGCATCAGTTGTCATCAGGAAAATGAATCAAACCTAAAAAAAAAAAAAACTACATTGAGATACCACTTCACATAAACTTAAAATTAAAAAGACAGCACCATATTTTGGTGAGCATGTGGAGTAACTGGATCTGCCATATATTGATGGGAGAATAAAATAGTTCAACTAGTTTCTAAGGGGTACAGTGCTGCAAACATTTCATTGTATACCTTTACAAACCCAAAATTTTATACTTAAGATCTGTATGTTTCATTGTATGCACAGTTTATCACAAAATAGAAGAGAAAAAATGAATTTTAATCTTCGAAATGCATTGATCACCACTATATCTTAGAATAATTCTCTCTTCTCTCTGCCTCTCAGCTTGCCCACCTTCCCTCACCTTACTTTTACTTTTTTGAGGGGGGGTGGTTTACAATCTGGCTTAAATGCCATTTTGGGGACTGGCAATTAAAGCAAAGATTAATAGAACAAATTTAGTTACTGCCCTCCGGAAACAAGTCTAGAACGGGAGTCAGACATGCCTCCGGAAACAAGTCTAAAACAGGAGTCAGACATGCCAGTAACGTTTGTAGCGATGTGATCAATGCAGTAACGTAACTGTAGTGACGTGATAAATGCCCATAAGGATAGGCTTCCTGGAGGGCATAACTGATGCTTCGTAACAGTTTAGATGAACAAGGTTGATCCTTAGGCATGGTGGGAAGGGCTCTCTGGGAAAAGGGAACAGCATGTGCAAGAGTTTCAGAAGTGCTAAGATATAGCTGCTGGAGGAGGAGAAGGAGGTGAGGTCAGCTAAGTCCACAAGGCCATATCATGCAGGGCCTTGACCAACCAGCTAAGGAATTTGGACTTCATCTTGAAAAGAAAGGGAACCATTGATGCCTCTATCATCTTGTATTCCTAAGTAGATGCTAAATTCCATGAAATCAGGGTCTGTTACTCATCTTTGTATTCTTTATAATGTCTGGCCATGGTCCTGGAATGGGTAAGACAGCGAGTAAGTGTTGATTGATCTCTAAGGCTGTGATAATCTCTTCAGAGTCTTGCATGCTTGATTCAGTCATGTTATTAAAATAGAATGAGTCAGAGCAGAGATACTTTTGGAATGGAAGGGTGGGGGTCTTATTACACTCTGGGCATTGTGCCTAGGCACTCCCAATTATTATCTTATTTAATCTATGTCGCTCTTTTGCTCAGAATCTTCCAGTGACCTCTGATTGCTCTTAGGATAAAGACCAAAGTTCACAGCGGCCTGCAGGACTGCTGTTCACTACCTGCAGTGCTTTTTACCTATTTAATTCCTTTCATCTCTCAGATCACTTCACTTCACTGAGACAGACTTCACTTCCCCACCTTCCCCCAACAAGTTAGCCCTCAAAGCTTAGCTTCCTCTGTGATCATCATGTGATTATTTAATTTCCCTTCTGCCCGCTCAAGAATATGAACTCTGTGATAGCTTTTTGTCCTCTATACCTAGCACAATGCCTGGCATTAGTGGTCACTCAAAAAATTTTTTTGATTGCATGAATGAATTCTTGAGATAACACTATTAGATATATATTATCACTCTGATTTTTCAGGTGAAGAAATTGAAGTTCAAGGGTTAAGTCACTTGTTTAAGATTGTGTAACCTGTAAGAGCCAGACCTGGAACTCAGGGATGTCTGACAACAAAAATTCTCATCTTTCTGCTAACAGATGCTCATTAGGCTGTGAGTCCAGCATATGGATGCATTTTCGTATTTGCATCGGTGTCATGATTCTACCTACCTACTGAATGATCAGTAGAATGAACAGTCTAGTGGTTAAGAATGCAGACCCTGTAACCCAGCAGTCTAGGCTCAAGTTCCTCCTCTGTCTTTGTTAAACAGCTTGAGCAAGCTATTTAATCTCTATGAGTTCAGTTTCCTAGAAAATGGGGAAATATTACCCACTTTATAGGATTGTTATGAGGATAAACTAAATTAATTCATGTGAAACACTAATACTAAGTACACCAAATGTACTTAGTAATTGCTAGCTGTAACCTATTATCAGTATCTACTAATTTCTTCCCATTTTTAAATTGGAATCTAAAATTATATCCAGAGACTCTACAGCAATTTTTTTTTTAATTTTTATTTTATGGAAATTCTCTTTTTGCATGAAATCATCTGACCCTAAGTCCTAGTTCAACTGTGTTCTCTCAATTCAAAATTGGTCATTTCTGTGTCTCGGCAGAAGCAGAAGTTTTCTACTTGTAACAGCAAAATATGGTAATATTATTATCTTTTGCTATGAATTTCTAGGTTTTAGGATTTATAAATTTCTTCACACCTCAGCTCAGTTAGCAAAAATACAGTGTCATAGTGTAATAAAAGATGCAACACTAATAACATTGTTCTCTTTCTTACAAATCACAAAGCTTTTCTCCAAACTAAGCACCATATTTCCAGCTGTTTGAATAACTAACCTGACCACCCCTCCCCCCTCACACACAAAACCCTCTAATTGTTGGGGAGTGATTTATGTAACCATTATGTTCCCCATTCATCAATAGGTGAAAGCAGGTGTGACTTACAGGAAATTAAAAAAGGAAGAAAGGAAGAAAAATAATTATTTCACATAAGTAATAGTTGCATGCCAAAATTTTAACATTTTTAACATGTTCCCTCATAGTGGAGTTTTTGTAACTATCTTTCATTCTTTCCCTATTGTTCATTGTTGAAATTCTTAACTAGCTTTTTGTGGTTAGAACGTAATAGTGTGTGGGTGTGTGTTTTAGTGACTTAACTGTTTACCTTGTTCTTAAAAGGAGATTTGTGTTTAAATGTTGAGAAAAATAACAACTGTACAGTTGCCTGCCCACCCCCACCGCCACCCCAGGCCAGGCAGTGCTACAGTGCTTAGATGAGATTTTAATCCTTGCAATACCTCTGCAAGAGAAATGATATGTCCATCCTGGAGATGAGGAAGTGGGAGTTTAACTAGATTAAGAACCTCCCTGGGAAGCCAGCATGTATCAAGCCCTGAGTGGCTAGGCCCTGAGGTGTGGGCGTTAACAAGACTGGGCATCAGGGGATAACTAGAAGCCAGCCTGGCAAAGTAAGTTGGGGTTATACATGGCAGACCTCAAAGGCAGGCTGAGGAATGTATAATTCATTTTGTAGGCATTGTGAAACTCATGAAGTTTTTTGAACTGGGAACTCAGAACAGCACAGGTGCTCAGTGGTTTTAAAGTATGGTCCCAGGACCAGCAGCATCAGCCATACTTGGAAACTTATTAGAAATGTAAATTCTTGTACTTCCTCCCACCTGCTCAGTACTAAACACTGAATGATCAGTGATTTAAGGAGCCCTCTAGGTCAGGGGTCCCCAATCCCCAGGCTGCTGACTAGTACCTGTCCGTAGCCTATTAGCAACTGGGCTACAGAGCAGGAGGCGAGCGGAGAGTGAGTGAGAGAAGCTTCATCTGTATCTGCAGCTGCTCCGCAGCGCTAGCTTCACCACCTCAGCTCCTCCTCAGATCCTTAGATTTTCAGAGGAGCACCAGTCCCTGGTGCCAAAAAAGGTAGGGGACTGCTGCAGGTGATTCTGAAGCTGCCTCGGGTTTGAGAATTCAATGCCTTACTGAATTCTGGCCATGCTGTAGGAAGGTTTGGAAGAGCAAGGAGGAACAGTGGGCAGGCTATTTGCAAAAGCCAAGGGAGAAGTTGTGAGGGCATAAGTTTGGGTGGTTTCATTGGGAATGAAACAAAAGGAAAATCATGAGACTTTTCAAAGAAGAAATAATAGGACTTTGATGACTAAATGGAGGTAGGAGTATGAGATGTGAAGTCATTGTCCACGAGTGGCAGAATTGCAGATATACGCCAAAGGCATTTAGGGAGGGGACTTGTTTATACTCCTCGGGAATCTAACCTTTATTGTATATTAATTTATAGTACCTTTTTATATGTCTTACACCCACCAACCTGCTACCTTCAACTAGATAACTTCTCCTATAGGAATAAAAATGTCCCAGATGCTCAATACCAATAATACTTCTGACCATGGATTCAGTTATTAAATGCCAAGAACTTTCCTCTAAGCATCTTTATATTCATTATCTCATTGTTGTTATTCATTAGTTATGGGTGTTTATAAATTGCCTCCCCTTAGTGTCCAATCTAAGCCACACACCACTGTAAAATTAATGTTTCCAGACACTGATCTGAGAGGCCAAGAGTCTAGTCTCTGGAGTCAGACAGCTCTGGGCTGAAAACCCAGCCTATCATTTACCAGATATGGGTCCTTGAGCAAGTTCCCCAGTCTTCCACCTCAGTGCCCCAGCTGTATTAAACAGGGATTATTATTACAACGAGGATGTAATAATGAGTGAGACTCTTAGGGTTAAGGTGAAAACTAAATGAGAAAATGTCTACACCATGCTTGGCACATAAAGTACTGAATAAATATTAGTGGAGTTTATGGCGATGAAGATGTCACTCCCTTGCTCAGAATCTTTATTGGCTCTCCTTGGACAAGAGAATTAACTCCTTAGTCTGGCATTTAAGACTTTCACAAACTGGTCACTCCCAACCTCTCAAACCTTTTATGTGACAATTCTTTGCATAATCCCAGTGCTTCAGCCAAAGTGGTCCTCGTTCCCTAAACTCACCAAGTCGGTTACCACATCTAGGCCTTTGGTTCTGATCCTCCCTTCCTCTCATCATGTCCAGCTTCTTCAGGGCCAAGCCTGATGTGCAGTGTTTGCGGAGCCATCCCCAGCAAACCTCGGTGTGTATATGATGAATCCTTCCAAACACTGGAGCTTTGATGGCCTTGACTGCTCAGTGGACCCTCTGCAGCAGTACACGGTGGCTCAGGATAATTCCACCTGTGCTCAGGCCACTTCCCCACACCCTTTAGTAAATGCAGAGCCTCCTGCCTCTGTTGCTGTGCTCTATGCTGGGTGCTAGAGATGTGATTTCTGATGAGTAATAACATACACCTTAACTTAGCTTCTTGGTCTTTTCCGAGTTCATTTAAATTCAGCTTGTGTTTTGTTTTGTTTTGTTTTGTTTTGTTTTGTTTTGTTTTGTTTTGTTTTGTTTTCTTTCCCTGATAATGCTGATACCTTCCCCACAGGAATAACAAATAATCTATGAAATACTAATTATTATTTTTCTTCTCAGGATGAGCTCGACCTCACAGACAAACACAGGGAAGCCATGTTTGCACTTCCAGCTGAGAAAAAATGGCAAATATACTGCAGCAAGAAAAAGGTAAGATATCCATTGCATATGTGGTTAACTGGCTCTCCCATTTCACCACCAGAATTCAGATAGCCCTTTATAACGTATAAATAGATTGAACATGTCCTGTCGTGGCCTTGGTGCTACATGCGACAAAGCGCCAGTTCCTTGAATGTTGTTTTTATTAACACTGTTCTGGACACCACCCCTCCACCCTGTACCAGTAACTGTTGTTCATAATCCTGTACAACCAAGACCCAAAACGGCCCTGGTTTTTACAGTGATCAAAGTTTTTTCCCCACTTTTTACATAAAAGTATATTTATAGGTAGGTTAGGACTAGTATTGTGGGGCCACAGTCCTCTGTGACGACCTTCTAACAACTTTCCATTTCACCATCTCTGAGGCCTTGTCTTCCTGGTCTGAGCTGACTCTCCAGCCAGCTCACATTCCAAACTAAGGATGCAGGAGAGGGAAAAAGACAAAACTTCCTTACCTCCACTCCTAGAGACATGTCTTAGGAGTTAGACACCCGAATTCCTCCTCACATCCCACTGTGAACAAATGGCCACACCTCACTGCAAGGAAGGCTGTCTTTTTTTCTGGGTAGTCACCCCCACTTAAAAGCTGGGGGTTCTATCACCTCCGTAGAAGGGGAGAATGGATATCAGGGCCGCTAAATGCTAGAGCTGTTATTCCCTAGTGTCCATGGCATTACGCATCACCCCTGAACTGTATCTCCTGCAATCAAGTTCACCCTGCCATCTTTAAACCCTGTGGCAAATTCTTAGACTGTTCACATCCCATTTTTGGAACCGATCCTGTTTGTGGCTGTCTTTAGCCACTTTCCCTCTGTTGCAGTAGAAACTTGAATCAAGATGGGGCAAGCAGGAAGGTCAGGGTTCACACCTAGGAGAAATGCTGCCTCTCTCCAGCAGGCAATGGACAGTCCGATGACTCTTGTCGAAGGGAAATTAGAACAAACTAGCAATCTAATATCTTTTAAAGACAGTATCAGTCAGGAAGACCTTTTCTTAGGTGACTTGTATGCATTTGGGGCTTCCATTTGCCCACACAGCTGGCTCTCAGCACCTCTGTCCTCTCTTTGATGCCGTGTGTAATTGGCATTCCACCCTCCCAGGAGCATCTCTCCTGCATGAGCCTCCGTGTGTCCCTCTTCAACCACACTTCACGGCTCTGGTGGTGAGGAGCCATGTCTTACTCATCTCTGTAACTCCAGCTTCTGGTACTTTGACATGAACGTCTGATGAGTGAACCACAAAGTTATCATTACTGTTATACCGAACTGTCAAAAATCTAAAGCACGTTAAATTTTCTACCTGAGCAGTTACAGTCAATAAAACCATGTGTGGGGTTTGGTTCCGGGGGCCTTTGCTGAGAGACACATCTAGCTGTTGTCTTCCAGCCGCTGTCATGTCAGACCACGTCGGAGCCTCGGGGTTTCTAATCCAGCCATAACCAGCAAGACGTGTTTGTGAATGAGTATGTCCTCTTCTCCTCTTTCTCTTTGTGCTCATCTTACCAACCAGAAAACCTCTCTTTTCTTGAACTGATTGTCATGGCTCAGGAAACAGATAAAATACACTTGGGGAAAAGGTTTTAAATGAAAATAAAATGTGCTCCGTTCTGAAAGTGATGGTATTGTAAGGTCTTTAGAAACAAGAGGACTTTTCACGGAGCTGTGTTATAGACCCGACCCCTAGAACTGAGAGGGGAAAATCCTCAGGTGCTTGTGTCCACAGAGGACATTGTCTGTTTTGGCTCATCTGAGTGCGGGCTTATCCCTCAGAATTAGGAAACAGCGTGAAGCAGGGATTGAGAATACGCGCTGGAGGAAGGGAAAGGGCAGGGAAATGGGAGCAGCTTACCGAGGGGAAAGTTTCCTTCTTTCCCAGATTTTATTACACCCTTGACAGCCATTGAAAGTTAATCATGGAAACTACTGCCCCTTAGATTAGAAAAGGCAACCCCTGGAGAATAGTAATGACCTTGGGCCTGCAGCTGCTGCTCATTTTTCAATGTCCAGGCCTAGCGAATCCCCTTGCAAACTTTCTTCTGTGTGCGTGGTGGGGCTGGCTGTTGGAGGAGGATGCATATGGATGTGGCCACTGGCTCAGAGTCCCATTTCTTGATGGATGGACCCTTCCTGCCGAGTACCTGGCCAGATTGCACAGATCTTTGAGCTTACAGTTCTCCTCCTAGCTTCATTCCAGCAGCTTGGGTTCCTTATGTGACTTAGCAGTGGCGTGGCTGAGTGGGAGAGCCATTTTAACCCTTTGGGGAGTCCTGTGGGCTTAAGGATCTGCCTCACTTTAAAATGGACAGTAGCATTCCTTAACTTAAGGATTTTCCTGATTAGAACTTCTCAGACTGTTAAAAAACTATACTATGCCTTTGGTCTGAAACTGACCCTATTGAGCACTTAATAAAATGAACAAGGGAGCCTTAAAAAACCTAAGTATGGAAAGAGCATGATGTTTACCTCTCTTCCAAAAATTTGGTCTCCTAAGGGACGGGTTGCCCATCTCAGAATGGAGCCAGTAGTGGCCATCCTTAATGAGGACAACAGATGATTTTCCTTGGACCATCTCTTGTGTGGCCTTTTCAAATTAGGCTTGTCACCCACAAGCCAAACCCAAGGCTGAGGGAAAGCTCCATACTCATGGTTCCTTCAGATTTCCCATCTTTCAAGATTAGAACTCCGGACATTACAGGCATTCTCACACATAGTAAAGCCAAAAGGTGAAGGCCCACAAAGCCAACAGAAACGGCCACAGGAGTTGGTGAAAGGCAGGCTTTCTGTTTAAAAGCGCACAAGACTGGGAAATAAGATGGGGCCAGGTCTTTCTCCGCCAAGCGGCTCTTTTCCATCCAATAGTGACTGGAGTCCTAGCAGTGGCTTTCTGCTTATCAGGCTTTGTGTTCATTTCTCAAACGTCTCTGTCTAAGTCTCTGGTTGAAAACCTATTTCCAGAGCCAAAATGAAAGCAGCAAAAGTATTTCTGAGGCTAAAAGAATTGGAAAGAAACTAATTGGAATTTTGCCTAATTGGAGAGCAAGAGATGGATGTTGTGGCCTTGTTGAAAATCCAAACAAATCTGTAAAAACGACTGGACTGGTTTGTCAGCCATGGTTTGTCATACATAGCAACCCACCGTCAAATTTTTTAACTTTCATGAAAGGTCCAAAAACAAGTCTTGTTGGTGGAGTTGGGGGTATTTTCAAATAGGAAATGTTTGTGGTTCTTATCTTTAAAGGTAATTCCCTTTTTGGTTCCAATCACAACATACTCTTTTGTTTAAGGGAGGTTTTTCCCAGTCTCCAGCCAGAAACTGCATCTGTTAACAATCTTTTGGATTTTAAACTGAAGCTTTTTAAACAATGAACCATCTGACCACGAAAGGCATCTGGCCCTGCTGTATTTGCTTATTGTTAACATGATTTTTTAAACCCTGGGAAAAGTAAGGAATAGGCCTTCAGAGAAGAGAAAACAAAATGGTGTGTGTCCGTGTTACGGCGACAGCACAGGCGGGACTCTCAACTGCAGTTCTTCACAGGAGCAACTGTACTGGTTCTGTCACTTAACAAGTCCTTATAAATCTCCAGAAAATACTTTTTCTCCCCAACTTGAACTTCGGAGTTTGCAAAATAAGCGAATGGGGCTAGACACTGTTAGCTGTAGTGACATCAGATATTTGAGGCAAAGATCAGGATTTGACAACTGTGCCTAATTTTTCCTCCTTCCATTTCTGATCTCGAAAGCCGAAGCTTAAGTACATGGCATTGTAGTCTTCACATGACACTTCTGCATCTTTTCGTGTTTACTTTGGAGAAGGTGAATTTTAACTCTGCTGCTGAGTTTGTTTGACTCTAATTAAATCATTCAAGAATCTTGCCTAAGCTGGCTTCAGTTCAGCTGTTGCGATTTGTGAAAAGTGCTGATTTTGAAGACATCTAGGAAAAACGGCTGAAAATTCAGCTGATGCTTTTTATTCAGTCTCTTTATTTGGTTTGCAAATCCTAAATAGATCACGTTCCTGCCCCTCTCCCCAGAAAGGACTCCTCCTTTCACCACACACACAGAGATTAAAGTTGTATTGTGTATGGTCATCGAGATGCAGTTCTTTGGGTTCCTTGAGAGTTGAGGCCCTCCTGTGTTTGGAGAGCAGGGAGGGAGTGGTTTGATCAAAACACAGATTTAAAGGAACAGATGCTAAAGTAGTGGAATTAAAGATAAGAGGAACCATCAGTTTTCCACACAACTAACTGTTAAACAAACCGGCCCAGAAAATAGAGATGGTATGTTAATCCTCTAGTTGTTCCCAGTATCCTAATGACAAGCTACTGTGGGTAGGCTGGGGTGTGAAGCAATGGTTGGGCATTTGACCTGGAAGATTTGAGAGGGAGGAGGAGTTAGATCCCCTCTTCTTTCTTTACTGTAGTTGTTTGAATATACATTTGAATGAGCTTTGGATGTTTAGTGCCCACTTTGCTGTAAGTCAAGATTTTGGAGTGGGAACCAGTAAAAGGGAGAAAACTAAAAGCCGAAGGAAGATCCAGGGGAAGGTGGAGCAGTTGCAGACCTGCCTGCTATTCCACACCTGTGAGGTGAGCCAGCAGGTAGTGGGCCGCGACTTGTATGGACTACAAAATGGCGGCTGCTTCACTTCCACCTTCCACATCTCCCAAGAGTCTCTCTCGTGTCTCACTTACCTGGAAACCTGAAAGAAAGGGTGTCATTCAGTCTAGCCACCTTGAACATTAAAAAGCCACCACATATTTCTATTGAAATTAGGAGGAAAAATAAATATTATTTAAAATGCAACCAGTGCTTGTGTTGTCAAGGCAACCCTGGCACTTGTTTTTCTTTGTCTAGCTCAGGGACCCATTCCCCCTAACCTCTCTCTCTTTTTACTCTTCCCTGGGGGGATTAAAACAAAGGTGAATCTGTAAACTACCTAGAGTTTTTCAATATTGTATATCTATTTAGACAGTGGCTGTGAAAACATGGTTACCTTGGCCCTGATGCGATTTCCTCAGTTTTCTGCCCTGAAACCCACAGGAGGCGTGTTTCTCATTGCCCTTTCCCCTCTAAGTAGCTTAATTTTGGACATCTTTTTCCTTCCAATATTACCAATTCTGTCACTCCAGCAGTGCCTACCGTCGTCACCCCTGCTTTTTAGAGTCCAGAATGGTCCTGAGCTCATAGTTTGTGTTTTCATAAATGTTGACTTTCACTAGGTGCCCAGCTTCAGTAATGAAGTAGCGTAAGCAAACTTGCCCATTGAATGAACCAAAACATATCTGTCTTTCCTCTTTTGTACTTGGAGAAATGACCAAATCTAAAATATTATAGACAACTTCAGGCATCTTCTATTTGAGTATTCCATTCTAGTTCTGTAGAATACTGTTTTTCAGGTTTGAGATACTACAAGTGAAAGAGCACAGTACTAAGAGGTTCTATTAAATGAGTCATTTTTCACAAATAAGTAACTCTAGATTGAAGTGAGCCAGCTTTACAAGTGCCCTGTTCAGCAACAAAATTTATTCAGAGTCACAGCATTATAATTCAATAGTTCTAGCTGTGTGATTTCCGAAGTTAAGCTAACAAAACAAAACTGTGTTGAGATAATAAAAGAATGTTTCAGCACAATTGCAAATACTGTTATTGATAGAAGTCTTAAACCTAATTACCAGAGCAGGCATTCTGGGTTCCAGTAAATTGATGCTCTGTGAAATCTCTGAAATAGAAAACTAAGAAACCTCTGATAACTTCCCCTCAAGTCATGGGATAAACTATTATTTCCTGATTGATTATCTTATTTCGTGCAATTTTAAAATATGCAAAAAAGTACAGAATATTATAAACACCCATGTTTAATAAATGCCAACATTTTATTAAAATGTTGAATTTTAAAAAAATAAAAGAAAATATTATAAATATAGTTGGATCCCAGTGGTGACTTCTGTTCTAAAGATGATATGTGTTTCTTTTCCTCACACATCTATTTATAATCTTACTCTACTACATGTTCAGATTTATGAACAATATATGGTATTTCTTCATTTTAATTTTGCTAAAATGTTCCATTATATGGGTATGCCACAGTTTAATGATTTTTATCCCCTTTGGATAATGCTTATTTCCAGTTTTTCGCTGTTTAAAAAAATTAGTGCAGTGAAGATCCTTGTGCATCCATTCAAGAATTTCTCTAGGATGGACACCTAGACATATAATTACTGAGTCATTATGAACATTTTCACCTTTAATTATTCTCCAAAGTGGTTGTAAGAGTTTATACCTGTAGTGAATTAGGTGCTGATCTTCTGAGGAACTAGTTTCTCATTGCCTTCATCAATTACTTTACCTAAGTTTGACTGTTTCAGGTATAAGAAACCATCATTAAAGTTCTTCCATTTTCTCCCATATGTCTTAGCAAATCAAATTGAAATAAAAATTACTGAAATAGAAAATGTTCATTTAAAAAAGAAAAACCCAAGGTCTAGAAAATGAAAAGCATTCCATTCAAATACCCATCAAGCCATACCAAAGTACAAAATGTTAGAAGTACATAAAAATAGACAATTCACTCAACGTTATGTTTGTTTGGTTTGACTGCAAAGGAAACTGCTCTGTGTGTAGTTCACTCTTCCTCTCCTTCAGACCTCTTTACACCCTCAGTTCCAGACCCAGACAAACTGTATTTCCATCTCCTGCAAGCTCTTGACTGATATATGCCATCACCAAACACAGGAAGTTCCTCTGAGGCATTAGCCACTTCCCTGATGGGTGACTACAGTGCAGGTGCAGATTCAGCACGGCTGCACAAACAAGCAGGTTGGCTGTGGCTGGAAATCGCATAATTGGTTTCTTTCTCCTCCTCTAATCAGCACATCTTTATCTTGAGCATCTCCTTATAAAAACTGTGAAAGCCTCTCTCTTTTCTTCCAATCCTAATTTCTTCACATATTAAGAAATTGAGACGTATAACTTGCTGACTATTTCCCATGCCTAAATTCTGAGCTAGTTTCTATGTATAAGTCAGTTTATAGATTTGGGGATTGTTGATTCTTCAGTCTATAAATACTTTGTTCTTTGCAGCATTATAAAAACAGTGAATATGTATCTGCTTTGTGGATACCATATTTCTTTGGTGCTTCCTCAGCGAGTAACCCCTTTATTCGGGGCCTTGCTTTCTTTGTAATTAGGGAACACCAGGCTGGAAGAGGGCGGGAGAGAATGACCATGTGCTTGCATTCACCTATAATCATTCAAACAACAATAAAAATAAGTGAGCAGTATACAGCTGAGAGAAGAAAAAAAAGATATCTTAGTTGGACAAACCAGTTGCTGTGGAGTCATGGGAAGTGTGGGGGTTGTGTGTCCTGTGGAGCCCTTTTCCTCTTTGGAATGAGAGCTAGAGAAGCAACTCTAGCACTTTGCGCTTGTCACTCATGTCCATATTGGTGCTGCACTATGGGGCGAACACTCCTGGAAGAGACTGGGAGCTCTGGGTCTGAGTGGGAGTCCCGGGAAGGCAATGGTTCTCAGCTGCTGCAGAGCAGCCATCTTTGGCTTCCCAACCTTAATTCTTAAGTAAGTTTCTTCCGACAGCTCCCTTTTGATAGCTCGAATATGGGACAAATTCCATCATGTGTCAGTTGCAGAGTTAGGAGTACATGACTCTCTTGGAACTCTCAGTCTTTTCCGTAGAGTCCTTGTCAACAGTGCTGTTGTGGAACTGGGGTTCTAAATGTGACTATGTGAAGCCCTTTGAGCCCCTTGCCTCTGTGTGTTGAAGCATTTCACTTCCAGAATTCTGCAATCTGCCGGTGTACAATTAATTGCACATTGAGTGAGGGGTGTCAGTGATGACTATATCTGTGATGGCAAGGGATATCACTAGGTTTCATATCTGAGAATCCAGAACTAGCTGCCCGTTCTGGTTATCACCAGCCCAATGGACCCCTGAGGGACATACAGCACAGGAGACATTCCAGAACAAGGCACCTCCTTTGTAATTAGGGAACACCAGGCTGGAAGAGGGCGGGAGAGAATGACCCCCTTAGGACCGCGGCTTCCCTCCCTGGTTAACTGAGTGCACTATGAATGACCTTACGCAGAGATGGCAAAAAGCTTTATCTTGGTTACTAACTCTGAACAATTGGAAGTTGAAGGCTAGAGCACTTTGAGCAGCATTCAGAGGTTACGAATGGGTTCAGTAGGAATAGTGTGGTAACCGATTAGCTATGTCTGCCATGACACATGATAGGAAAATATGTCATATGTAGCAGATATTTGCTATCCTTGCCCTCGAGGGCACCTCTTGCCCCTAGATTATAGTTGGACGTAAGTATCATATTTCATGCTTTTTTCCTTCTGGGTCTCTTCTTGCTTCTCTGTGGACTAAGTGCTATGGCATCTGCTTTCATAGAAAGAATGTCCCAAGCCTGCCTGACTTCACCATCTCCAGGTTTATGAAAGACATCAATGGAAGGAAGTTTGCACTTTGGAAGGGCAAAGAAGAAAAAAAATCACTTTTTCTTAGTTTTTCCTACGTATATATTTATTTTATTCTCTTCGCTAATAGCTCTAGCACGTCTAGTACTATTGAATCCTTGTTATACTTGGTGCATTTCAGAGCTTCACTTTCCTTGTGAAGTAAGAAGAAGCTTTGAGCTTCCAGGATAAGTTAGAATGTGCCACTAATACTTCTAATTTGGGGCTCTTCAAATTCCTTATACTCCAGGAACCTAGCAATTTGTGGAACTAGAAATATTTTACAGTAGAAAGTCTACAGAAGAATACCAACTTTAAATTACAGTGTCTTAAATTCTGTAGTTGTTCTTCAATGCAGTACAGAATAACATTTGACTTAAGCAGTCTTAAGATGGTATTCTTTTATCCACCCTCATATGTAAAGAAAAGCATGTTTCCTCAGTTTCTAAGATGTACTTCCCCATGTCCTCACATTTAGACATTTCTGAGACAATGACATCTTGCAACAGATGCTTTTCTTTTATATTTCTTTTGCTCAAAATGCTCTTATTAATTCAGTAGAATGCCATACAGTCGGTGATGGCTTAAAATCAGAAATATGGTTATGACTCTCCTTCTAGGGGACAGTTAGCTCTGTTGCAGCATTTTTCACTGTCATCCTAAGAATGCTTCCGTGAATGGAACATGCCTTTGTGGGCCTGCCGTTTCCCCTGATTCTCTTCTTAGTTTAATTACTGTTTCCCAAAGTCCTCTCTTTATAGCCTCGTGTTTAGCATTATATTGCAAACTGTAAACACACTTTGATTGTTTTCCCAAGAGCAGATTACAGAACATCAAAACCTACTTTATGACATTCTGAAAAGCTAGTCTGGTAGCAGCAAATCTGGTAGCAAGATGTGAGGCAACAAAGGCCATTGACACCACTGATTGGATTTCCACACTGCATAAGGGTTTAGTGATGTGTGTCCAAACATGTAAATTTACCAGCCAGCTGGACTAAATTGTATCTGGGTCTGTAGCACTCCATGGTGACATGTGGGTAAAAGCCTTTTAACGAGCTACATAGAAGTAATTTGTTTTATGTCACTGTATACCTTTGTGTCATAGGCAACAGGGGAATGTGGGCTTGTATCATTTCTGAAAATAATAATTGGAGAATGTTTCTTTTTTGCCATGAAAATGAGAGGGAATTGTCATCTAAAATTGGCTTCAGATGTCGAAGTTATACTGATTGAGATTTTTCAGGCTCCAGTCATATTCCATGCTGTGAAGTGCTTTGCCAAAGAAATGACTTGTTAAAATTAAAATAAATGTCTCGTAGTTTGGGAAATGGACTGTAAAGTCTTAGTTTTTAGTTCTAGATAAAGGTTGTGACTATATTCTTAGATATATCAGCACATGTGAAATACATTTTTCCCCTAGGATCTTGTAGCATATGACTTGTAAGATTTCAAATCTGTAAAGTCAGCTGAGGCTTTTTCAGGAAATAAGAGTGTTGGAACAGACTGGGTCCCTGAGCTGTTTCAGAAATGCAGTTGGTTTCTTTACTCTTGAAGTCATATTGTTACTCTTTGTTTCGTTGCTGCTGTTCCCCGTGGAGAGACTGGATGTCTTTAAAGTGTCACTCTTGCTTTTCTGGAGTATGTGATTTGAGGGAGAACAAAAAATGGTAACTGATTGACATGTAGTGCAAGTCTGATTTTTGATGTGCTGTATTTCATTTCAGGTAATTCAGAAATTTTTGATGATTTTTAACTAAGGTAAATAAAGTTTGTGACTCTAAGAAAATAATGTAGCATTTTGTGCTATCAAGGAAATGTTTCAAGGCATTATTTTCCAGTGGAGCTTAGGAATGCTTACACTTGATTTTTATTTTGAAGCTAGAAGATACATTGAGAAAGACTGGAGATTAGTAAAAGAGTTAATAATACTTGACTGTTCCTTTTTATCATAATGTAAAAAGAGTGAAATATATAAATGAGTACAGGTCTTTGAAACTGTACTTGGAAAGACTGGGAAGCTATTGTCATCATAAGTTTGTGATCTGGTAAGAAACTCAATGCTCAAGTTTGGAAATATATTCTCATATGTCTGATATATCTTGTATTCCAGGATTACTAACAAGGAATGCAAGAAGCTTTGTTCTTTTATTGTATTCTAACACCTAGAACAGTGTGTAGGCCATTATAAAACTCAACAAATATTGGGTGGGTTAATGAATAAGGAAAGCAAATGACTTTTTAGATTCAGTTCAGCATTGTGAATTTTATGTGTGATGAGCAGAAGATTTCTGTTCCTATCCCACCCTTGAGAAGCCCTAAGTTCAGAGTGTAGTGTTAATATCGCTCCCGAGTTAGGCTAAGTGCTACTCCTAAATGGCTCCAGATCAAGCCATGAGGCAACACTGGTCAAGTTTAGTTTTCTTTCTGGCTAGAGGTAGGGGATGGGGGGAGTAGGCCTAAACTCACTGAGCTCAAAGCTTTCCTTCCTCCCTCCCTCTCTCCTTCCTCCCTCCCTCCATCCCTTCCTCCCTCCTTCCTCCCTTCCTACTCCCTTCCTACTCCCTTCCCCTCCCTTCCCCTCCCTGCCCCCTCCCTCCCTCCCTCCCTCCTCCTTCCTTCCTTCCTTCCTTCCTTCCTTCCTTCCTTCCTTCCTTCCTTCCTTCCTTCCATCCTTCCTTTCACAGTGCAAGAAATCTTAGAAGTACTCCCACAATAATTTGCCCAACAAATTACAGGAGAGGACAGAGGACCAGTTATAACTGTGTGTGGAAGGGGGATAGTGGGATAATCTCTGTGGTTTCAAGTCAGAGACTTAGTGATGCCAAAATAGAAACCATACCACACAGCCTAGATAAGGCAACGGAAAAGGGTGGAATTGATGTGAAGTGATCCGGATAGGGTAGGTGTTCTTAAGCAAGAAGCTTTGGGCAAGTCTGAGCATTTGGGGTAACTTAGGTGTGAGGAGCCTGGAGCAGTATGTTAGTCATACAGTTTGTCTTCCACATTACACCTTTATAGATTGTGTCTTCTTCAACCAGGAAGTACTAATCATGCATCTCTTATTCTGCTATACTGTAGTTAATATTGAAATGGGAAAAGATTTATCGAATGTTCTGTCTGTAGCACTCTGCAGAGTGAGCTCCACCTTTTACTATCAGTTATTTAACAAATCTGAACATTGTTTTAAAAAACTGATAGCAGTGCAAAAAATTCTTATCCATTGAAATGCAAATTGTCTAATGCAGGTGATTTTTGTTCTGTTGATCAATTTTGTATCTATTAGTAAATAAATGCTTAAATATGTCTTTGCCCCTTAGATTCTCTTTTGAACCTATTGCAACATCTTACCAATTCCCTCCTTTATTAATGAGTTCATTAAAATCTTTGACATCAGTACGTGCCATGATTTTACCTTTGAAAAATTTATCCTCTATCTATATAGAATTTTTATCTTAGAGAATTGATAAAGAAGGGGCTAACATTATAAATTATCTGAGATCTTTAATAATATTTTAGGCTGGAGCACATGATATGATAACAGGAAGCTCTCTGTGGGAAAATGTGCATTGTATATCGATTCTTTTATACCTGATTAGACCAAAGAAGGGGAAGGAGCAGGGTTCAGGGGGTCAGAAGAGGTGCCCGGCTTCACATGCATTCATGGAAGAAGCTCCTATGATGTTTGAAGGGGTAAAAATGTACAGCAGAGGAGTAGAGGCTCCAAGGGTAATCCAGACACCTGAAAAACAGTGTTTTAAAAGGGGCTTGAACTTCTCACAAAGATTCTTGGCAGCTAATGAGCCCAGTTCCTGTTCATCCATTTTCTGTTCTGTTAATTTATATTTATGTTTCAGAGATAAAGTGTCCTCAATCTTACAGTAAGAAAATCAATTTTACTATTTAGCTTATGGCCAACTTTGCTAAAATATGAAAATAAAACAAGGACTATACATGTTTACCTCTGCTTTGTATGACATATATCTTTTATTCTATATCATAAATGTTATTTGCTATGGACCATCAAGAGAGCAAGAACTTGTTCTGTTTCTTCTTGGGGACACATTTTGGTCAGAAATCTTCCAGATGCCCTCTCAGGAGAGACTGTCTAGAGTTATACATCACTGACAAGCATGTGAGAAGAGCCATTTCATAAGACTTAAGATATATTTGTTGGGTTAGTTTTGTGAAGAATGGACATGAGGGTACGATGAACTTATGGAAAATTCGAGATTTATTTATGAATTGAGGAAGATAAACTTGTGCTATACAGCCAGTGGAGAATTTTTGGCTTGGTAGAGAGAAGACTTTGGGAGGACATAATAGCTTTATTCAAATTGTTTAAATATTTGCTGGGTTATTGTTCATGGGAGAAATTAGACTTATTCCATGCAGTTCCTAAGGGTAAAACTAAGGCCAACAAGTGCTTGAAGTTACAAGGAGACATCTGTCAATTCTGTATGAGGTAAATTTTCTAACCATTATTTGCAAATGATGTGGACCCTTTTGAAGCCTTCTCTCAGGGAGCATGTGACCGATCACCTGCTGGTGACCTTATATAAAGGACTCCTGGGAGGGGAAACTTGGACTAGGGTGTCTCTAGGGTCAAAAACCTAGCTACATAATTATGTGATGGCTTTCTTTAAAAGCATACAGATGTTTTGTAGCATTAGAAAAAAGTGGGACAGAGGCTTGCTTTTCTTCCATGATTCTAAATACTAAATGTGAAAATCATTGTTATTGCAAGTCAGCCTCCATTCTTTCCAGAAAATGACTGACATTCTGAAGTTTAGGAGGAGGTGTTGGATTTCCTGGCAGATGAAGAAGCTGCTGTTCTGTGTGGGCCCAACCGGATTTTGGCAACGGATACACTTGATGTGTAATTGTGGCAGTGGCCAAAAAATGCATCCAGTTTACCAGTCCCAGGAACTACATGACTGTCTTGAAATGTGACAACGTAGGCATTATTTTTTGAAACCAACAGGCACCCTTTGGCAAGCTTTGCAGGTAGAATATAGTTTCAGCCCACTGTTAGGAGTTAGAGATAGGCATTGGAAAAACTGAGTAAAGCGGCAGTCTCAGGAATCCAGGATGGTGGATCTGCTGATTCTTCTCTTCTCAATGAAAAATGAACAAGATAGACACTGTTGGGGATTTAAAGAACCAAATGACTCTGTGCTATTTTAACTGCTTTCAGGGAGTTGTGAGCTTCATCAAAAGATAGCAGGCGTAGTAGGTCCTCTTCTTCTAGAAAAAGTACAGGTTACTGGGCAAATTCCAAAAACTTAATATGAGCTTATCCTAGCTTATAGCTGGGGTTTACTGGAGATAGGGTAGCTTCGAGAAGAGAAGGAGTCATTGGTAATCAAGTTAGAATTTTGATGTACTCTTGCCCTCTTGAGAGCTGCCCTCTAGATTCTAGCACAGAGGTTGACAAACTGGCCAGTCACCTGTTTTTATAAAGTGCTGTTGAAACGCGGCAGTGGTCATTCTTTTAAGTGTTATCTGTAGCTGCTTTTGCACTGTACAGTAGCAGAGTTGAGTGGTTGCATCTGACTGTGCAGTCTGCAAAACCTAAAATATTTATTATCTGGGCCTTTACAGAAAAATTTGCCTACGCTGGTTTCTAGGGTGTGCCACACTTCATCATGGCCGTCTTTTGAGAAGGTGCTGATTACACTATTACTGAAGCAGAGGAGAAAGTTACCAGAAATAACTAGCAAGTAATTAGCAAGGCCTTCTACAAAATCTTTCCGTCTTCCATCAAACCTGCTTGCTCTTCCTTCCTGGTTCCTTGGATCTAGTTTCACCCACATTGACTCCTGTTTCCTATGATTCCCTTGAGTATATTAAATTCCACACACATCATGGATAAATACCTAAGAGAATAAAATATGTTAATCTTTTGCCCAGAATTCTGTGAAAATTCTAAGCACAGAATGAATTTATTAGTATATGAGGGTGGACCCATGAAACCCACAATAATAATGACAATTTAATGTAACAGGTGACGATTTTGATCATTAACAAAGGATAGAATATCTTGATCATATATACGATCACAGCTAACATGGTTTCTAACAGCATTTTCTTTATAAATGAATAGGTTTTTTGTTTTGTTTTGTTTTTTTACTAATATTTTGCTGCCTTTGTCCTATAATGCAAATTATCGGAATGCAATTTACTTCATACTACCATACTGAAGTAATACCTCTCTGCTGTTGAAATTCATTTGTTCGAACCTTAATATGTCTCTACTATTTTGGGGTTGATAGTACTATTACACACTGCTAGAGGATTGTTAGCCAATCCAGACAGGGAAAAAGTATCTCTTGTCTTTTCTAACAAGTATTTATTGTCTAAGAACCTCATGTGTATGTAAAAGTTCACAAGGAGACTTATGGCTTTAGTTGGCCAAGTGCTTGTTGCTTCAGTCTGTGATTTGTGGTCGTGTGAACAACCGTAGAGCGTGTCTTTTACAATTGATTAACCTTTGCGCAGCCTATTTTGGGCCTTACTAAAAGCATCTTAAACCGAAGAAAAACTGTCAGTTCTTACATATTCTTACTTGGGAAACGATCCTATTAAAACTTTGTCCTGGGGTAATTTCAAAAGAATTTTTTCTTAAAGGCTTAATTTTTAAACTGTACTTTGAGTCTCACTTATATCACTGCAAGTCTTTAGCCACTACCAAGAAGTTGTTTGCCACGCAAATTCTTAAGTGTTGAAATTTAGAAAATTTCAGCATGTTTTGGGTATGTAAATCTTAGTCCACATCATACAATTTCTTTCTCTGAACAGACAGTTGACATTAGGGTTACAGTGTGTTTTAGAAATAGAAAAGCCACTGAGAGAAGACAGAGAAATGTTTTTAAGTATATGCTGTGGGGAGCCAAGGGGAGTCCCGGGAGTAAAGAACAGAGACGTCCCAAATGTTGCAGGATCTGGATGCATTTCACATTACAGAAAAGCAAAGCTCTTATTCTAAGAGAACACGGAATGCTTTAAAACTTACTTTCATTTTAATTGTGAAAATAGTGCCTGTTCTTGCTAAAATAGAAGTTTGAATTTTTAGAAATAAAAGTTTATAAGTAAAAGACTTTTCCTACTGCTACCCAGAGGTAGCCTTTGTTAAATTTTATTGTATATATTTCTAGAAATGTTTGTGTATAAAGTTTACATTTTTTCTGCAAATAAAAAATAAAATTCTGAAACAGTCCCTCAATAATATATTTGGTCATTTTTAATATCATTACATAACTCTACTTCATTCTTTGTTATTGCTACAAAGTAATTTATTCAACCATCCCCCTTTTCATGTATTTATTAACTTTATTATTTACTAATTCAAACATTCACTGCAGTGAAAAAAATCTATGTAATATATATCTATGCAATGTGAATATGTAATTATGGGGTAAATTCCTGAAGGTAGACTTACAGGGTCAAAGACTGGGTGTGTTTTAAATTTGAACAATTACTGCCAAATATACCTCCAAACTGGTTTCTCCAATTTTTACAGTCTTAGTAACAAGGACTTAGAGTGACCATAGTTGGAGATTCTGAAATAGCATCATTATCATCCTAGCTGACATTTATTGAGCATGTTCTGTGTGTACTGTTCCCAGAGCTTTCTTTACTTTTATTAGCTTATTAAATCCTTACAATGTTCCTGTGAGGTCGACACCCGTTTTACACATAAGAAAAACTAAAACTGAGTCACACAGAGAGGTTACTTAACTTACCTGCCTATAAGTCACTTGAGGTAATATGTGACTGAGGGTTCAAATGCATGTCTGTTGGTGGTGGTATCAGTGGCACGTAGTCAGCTTGGGCTGATAGAGAGAGATGATAATGAAGTGAGAGACAGAAGTCTATGATACAGCTACGAATGTTTGCCTCAGAAACAGTGCAAAGGAGGAAAATAATGCAAAATTTATTCTTCTGGGCAACGTGAAATTGAGAAAAATAAATGCAGTGTTGTGCATTTAAAGTGGAAGGGGGAGGATCTCTTGGACATTTTTTACAAGCCACTGCCAGAGATTTGGAATGAAGAATGTGCCAATTGGAAATGAAGTGAGGTTAGGAAGATTATGTATTTCTATATCTTCTAAATGAGTTGGTTGGTTAAAACCTGATTTAAGAAAAAAAGGAAAGAATCAGTGTTCTTGAAAGTCTTTGTACTATACAAGTTCCCTAGCAAAGGGGTTTTTGTTTTGTTTTGTTGGAATTTGAGAAAATGGGAGCAAAGTGGACAACCAAGAGGTTAAAACGGCACTCAGTGTAGGCTAAAAGCAAAGGCAAATTGTCAAAGTGTCCATCCAGCCGGAAATTTTGTCCATGAGTATTGTCTTATTGATGACTATCAACCTACTAAGGAAACAAGATGAGTTGGATTAGAGAAATAATAAAACAATGTTGAGATTTTTTTCCCCCTCCAGATGCCTTGTAAAGTAAGTAGCTATTGAAAGTTAAAGGTTTTCTAACTGAGTCACTGAACAACATCAATTAAAAATAAAAAGTTTTCAATTTTAGAAATTGGGCCATCTAAGTACAGTAAACACTGTATTTTCATGACATCTCATTATTAGAACTATATAGAATCTTAGAGCTTGTAGGGACTTTAGAAACAATTGGTTTCACCCTCTTATTTTGGAGAGAAGAAAAATGAGGCCCAGATGAATTCAAACTTACCGAAAAATGCTGATTGAGTAAACCAAAAGATAAGTTCTGGAATCTCATCTTCTTATGGCCTAGCTGGTCATCATTCTACTGTACCATTTCTCTGGAAATCATTTATGTTTGCAAATATTCTCAAAAACCAATTATCAATGGAAAGTTTAAAATATTTATATCAATTCAATTCTAATGATCTAATAGACCTTCTGAACATAGATATATGAGCTTAGATGGTTATTACATTTTCAAGAGGAAACAAAACTAGATTTTAATATAAATTATCCAATCTGTAGGTAGAATAAAATCACATTTAACGTAATTGCTAAAATTTGTATTCCCATAGGGCAACCTTCTCTAAGTGTCGTTGTTAACCACAATCTCTTTTAAAAGAGAGGAAAAAACGACTTTCTTCAAAGAATAGAATGAAGGCAATATTCTTGCTTACTAGAGAAAAATTCTAATGCAATTGCTAAAGGAGGTAGCCAAAAATAGGGTTAGGTATGTATGGTCTGGGGAGGGATTTATTTATGGTTTCAGTGTCCAGAGCTGCTCGGTGCTATCTGCTCATCTCCAAGTGCTCTTGAGAAATCCCCATGAATTTCGCCTTTAGCCTGAGGTATAGAACAGAATAAAACAGGTTAGGAAAACATTTCTTAAGATTATAAAGATGGGTAGGGCATTGATAGATGGCCAGAAGAGTTCTCATAGAAAGAGTCTAGAGAGAGGCATCAGGCCTTAAAATAATATTCAGAAATGTTAAATATCACAAAAGTAGCAATAAGCGTTTAGGGAAAGGCAAACTCATTTTTGGCCATTAGCCGTGTTTGAGTTTCTTATATAATGTGAAGTGGTTAAGAGTGAAAGGCCCGCTTTGCACTTAATGTTTACTGCTTGTGATTCATCTGAGGTCTAATTATAGAATTTGCACTGATTTTTTTGGTGCTGACTCTGAATTTTCAGCAGGATGACCTTCGGCAGCTCACCGCTCTTCTCTTTGCCTCTTTTTTCCTTTTTAGTAAAATGAACATTATAACAGCACCTACCTCGTAGGGTAGAGCGAATGCAGAGCACAATGCTTAGAACAGTGTTTGACACGTAGTAAGCTATATATGTGTTGGATATTGCTGTTGCTTCCATTATAACTAATACAGTTTATACAATCTTGTATATCTTTCCACTTGTTTCTCCAGAACAAATAAGTAGAATTGAGACAGATGGTTCAAAGAATAATACCTGTTAGTGTCTGGTAATGTATAGGACCCAGTTGCCTTCCAGGAATTTATTCATGTTGCGCTTCCACCAGTGGTTTCTTTCATGGACGTCTCAGGAGAATGTCTCCCCTTGACATGTCTCGGTGTCCAGGGCTGCTTAGGGGACTTCCAGGAAAGGACTGCATTCATCTCCTTCTATCCTGTGCTTCTGTAGCAACCACATAAAGTAGGAGAGAGTTGATTCACAGATGTGAGTTTCACTTGGCGACTGTAGCACATACCTGTATAGAAGGACCAGGATGACACAGGGGAAACTGGAGATGCATCGCTAAAATGAAGAACTCTAAGGATCACCCCCCAGACATATAGTGATAACACTTAGTACATTTACAAGAAGCTTTCACATACGCTCATTTGATTTTCTCAGTACTGAGGCATGTGAAATAAAAATGAGTCTTTCTTCCTTTTATTTTGACTGCAGTGTCTAGATCTATTCCTAATCTATTTACATTAAAGCATTTCCAAAGTGGAAAAATTTCTTCGTATATACTAATTAATATTCAGTTTCTAAAATGATCTCTGTTCCATAACCATGACTATTAAGCTTACAACAGAAAGGCTCTCATGGGACCTCAGACATGGGGTGTGATTTTGTTGTAGTTTTGGAAATTTGCCCTAGTTTGGGGGAATGAAAAGATCTGGCACCTTCTATTTCACTTTATAGGTTCAAATACCATGGAATACCATTATGGATTTTGGCTTGCTGGATACGTTGGTAACAATGAGGTTTTGCTAA
Organism: Pteropus vampyrus; assembly: GCF_000151845.1. Taxonomy (NCBI): domain Eukaryota; kingdom Metazoa; phylum Chordata; class Mammalia; order Chiroptera; family Pteropodidae; genus Pteropus; species Pteropus vampyrus. The sequence continues at coordinate 7,912,074 of NW_011888796.1, read as the reverse complement.
CTTTAATACTCCATTTTAAGAGGAGAGAAGGGGTCAGCGTTTACACCACCATTGTAGCTAGTTTATTAACATGTTAAAACTCATCAGATTTCCTAAGCTTTTAAAAACCATGGAAGTGTAATCCAGCCCAACTTCAAAGCCACTGCTGCAGCCTTTGTCCCCCTCATCTGGCTTGTTCAATCCAAATGAAATTCATGCAACTGCCTAAGTTCAGATATCAGTTACTGCCAGCTTTTAAGGCACTGTAAGCAGTAGTACTTTGCCCCCTTTTTTTGTGACCACTTAAAGAATCGTTTTGCAATTAAGTTTCTTTTATCTTTCCCAAGCAGACCTGCCTAGAAAGATTTGCTTAGCAAAAGTGTTGGGTTTTTTTTTGTTTTTTTTTGTTTTTCGAGGTAAATATAGGACTGCAGTTAAAAGCCCCACCTAGAAACTGTTCTCCCAGGGATTGGGATTCTGACATCAGGAAATAGGTGATCACTACTTCATTGTCCCGTAGCAGCTGTGAGTACCTGTCTAGCATCTTCTGTAAGGAGACAGGGATATCGATTGTACTAAGTGCTCTCTGAATATGAAGCTCGAGACTGGCTGAGTTTGTTTGGTCACACAAGTGACTTACAGTGCATCCGTTTGCAAGCATGCGTGGAAATCCCTGACCACAATGCTATCTTTTGATGGGGGTTCTGATGGCGTCGCCTGAGTTTTATTGATGTTGGAGGTATGAGTTCAGACTGGCACAGATGTCCTACTCACAGAAGCCCCAGGGGCTCTGGTGCTTACCCCGGTTTGTAAGATGCAAGACTGGCTGGAGCAGTTTAGGAGTGAGTTCCTGAATTCCTTGGGTTTCGGTTCTCTTCAGCTCAGACGGATTACATTTTCTATCTAAACTCAAAATCTGTCCCAGCCTGAAGGAGGGGCCTGAGACTAATGTGGTTCATTTGACTACCTTCCATTCGATCCCAGGCTTTCTTCTCCCTCCTCATCTGAAGCAGTACCTCGTTTTGGTCACATCAAATGAAACCTTTCAAAATTTTTACTGTCTGCTGGCGTCTGAATAACTGAAAAAAGTTTAGTTAACAACTGGATGAATCCTGTGGTCATTTTTTAAGATAGCTTTTCATCTCTTGTGGATTTCATCCAGACGAATAGTCCAGCAGTGCTGTCCTCAGTGTGACACGGGACTTCCACATCCTTTGTTCTTGCGACAGCCACAGTGCCCTGCCCAATGTCGTTGTGGCCCTGAAGGAAAACGACTTCACACTGCGATGTGGCTAAGTTCCCATTGAAATGACTTCCATACTCTCTGTGGAAACTGGATCAGGGAGACCACCCTCGTCAAGTGGACAGTCTGATTTAAAGCCAACATTTACAGACAAATATTTTCTATCTCGGTGCCCTGTAACAGTTTGTGTGGGCCTTTGTCTGGATGCTCTGGAAATCAGAAGACCATCGTGTGTATACATCCGATGGTTTCTCACCTGTGTTTTTCTCTCTTCAGGAACAGGAAGAAAACAAGGGAGCAACAAGCTGGCCTGAATTCTACATCGATCAGCTGAATTCCATGGCTGCTGTAGGTATACTTACTGTTCTATGACGGTTTAAAATGAAGTCTAGTACAAAGCACACAGTTGCACCATAAATTCACTTGAGTAAGAACTACCAAATGTCATTGTCTTTCCAGACTCCATTCCAAATGTCCCCTGTTGGGAAAGGGGGAGATGCAGGCAGGAGTGTACTTGGCAAAGTGCTTTTTTCCAGTATGTTTTAAGTAAAATCAGCACACACTAAAGTATAAGTGAGTTTAATGTTATAAGAGGAACTATAATCTTAAGTCTGGCTTATGTTCAAGTGTAATTTGCAATTGCTCGTACCAATCATCTGGAATTTAGTTATGGCAGCACAATTCTAAAAGTTATTGCCATTTAAAAATAGTGCAGTGAAACCATTTCTTCATTGTTCTCCTCCCGTTACATTTCTTACCGAGGACTTGCTTAGTTCCTGGCTTCTTGATTTTCCCAGGCACCAAAGTACTCTTTTACTTCTATAAATAACAAAAGGAGTTTATGGTATAAGTGGTTTAATGAAGAAACATAATAATAATAACAACAACACTGAAATGTCCTTGGGGCATCTTTGGTATATGTATTTTTGGTGCAGTAATTGCTTAAAATGCATTCTCGGTGTCTAAATTATGCATTCTGCTCACATGGCTATCTCTGTGATGTCAGTGTTCAGAACAGCTTGAGGGGCACATATTGATCCCAGCTAAAATATGCAGTAGAAAACAAATCATCAGCCTCTGAGCCTTAGTAGCTTAAATCCTGTTTCTGCTGATAAGCATTAGAGGTTGCCCACAATAGAATTGTCTCTGCCTCAGTGGGCACACTCATGATTTTAAGAGTCAATCTGTTAGATTCAACTTTGCGTTTATACTATCCACGCAGATGATAGCTCCATAATACTTATCTCTACCTCCTTCTTTCTTGCCTTCCCCAGAGTCCTTGTGGAGAATTAATTTCTTATCACTTAAAGCAAACATCTTGTTGCTGCTGCAAAAGTTAAAAACTGACTAGAATGTGTGAATCATTCACACTTTTGCTGAACTTTCGGAGGCTTTGACTTTTAGCAACGTCCTCTTTTCTAGCTTTTTCTTTAAAGATGCTTCTTCTGCTGTCATACAACGAATAATAAACAGCCTGGTAAATGTGAACAGGGTTGTATAAATTATAGAGGGTTTTGTCTTGAAAGTTTCTAGTCTAAAAGCACAGCAGAAAAGAGCAGAAAATAACCACCAAATCCTCCTTATACAAGGCATCCTACACAGTGGCAACGATGAGGAAAGGGCACGTTCAACATTCATATGAATATGTTAACAGAATGTAAGGCTTATGATGACCATCAGGGATTTTCTGTGCATCCACCTAAGCAATAAGAATTTAGAGCCATTTCCATTTCCTGCATGTAAAGGTTATTTTCTGAATTCTTGTTCCCGGCTGTTAGGGGAAAGAAGGAGCTGCCAGGCAGACTGTCTCTCTTTCCAATTAAGTTGGCATTGTGTGAGATTCTAACAAGGGCAATTGCTTCTTTGTTAATGAA
>NW_011888796.1:7895134-7908233 GCF_000151845.1 Pteropus vampyrus | reverse complement strand
GAGGGTTTTGTCTTGAAAGTTTCTAGTCTAAAAGCACAGCAGAAAAGAGCAGAAAATAACCACCAAATCCTCCTTATACAAGGCATCCTACACAGCGGCAACGATGAGGAAAGGGCACGTTCAACATTCATATGAATATGTTAGCAGAATGTAAGGCTTATGATAACCATCAGGGATTTTCTGTGCATCCACCTAAGCAATAAGAATTTAGAGCCATTTCCATTTCCTGGATGTAAAGGTTATTTTCTGAATTCTTGTTCCCGGCTGTTAGGGGAAAGAAGGAACTGCCAGGCAGACTGTCTCTCTTTCCAATTAAGTTGGCATTGTGTGAGATTCTAACAAGGGCAATTGCTTCTTTGTTAATGAATTTACTTCTATAAATGGAGAAGTACTAAACGTTACAGATTTTTCCTTTCTTCAGATTTTGAGGCAGTTAGATTCATTTGTTCTTTAGTAGCTGATTCCATGCCTTGTCCAGACCCAACCAGTTCCTGTCCTGCACTAGGGTCCATGATGTGCCTGTGAGTGGCACTCCTAGAGCCCCATTTCTCCTTCGTCAGCTCCTTGGACAGCCCTTTGCCGTAATCATGAGCCGTCTACATTTGAATTATATTTGCTTCCTAATCCAAAGTCCTTTCCAAGAGAATCCCAAAGCTAGTAAATTCTCAGACACTTTGCTATTCTTTATGTGCTAAACATCTAACTGAGCTTTCTAACATTCCTGTAAGGACCGAGCCAGCATCTTTGCAGGGTTAAAGGTAAAAGGCATTAACTGTTCGTGAATTAAGGAGGCCCGATGAGACCAGAAACTCGGCTGAATTTTCTGTTTCTCACACCAGATTTGTTGCCACCGCCTCCTCTCATAGTTCTGGCTAATCTCTCCGATAACTGTAGTAGAGAACTCCTGACAACACACAGCAGAAATCCTATGACATTGTCCCTGGGGACTGAAAAGGCACACAATTTCTTCAAGTCCTTTTATGGCCTGACAGCTAGGCTCTGGCTCTCTGCTTAGGAAACTGTCGAAGGGGCATTTATCCACATTGTCATCATCCTTTGTTCATCAGTAGTAACTACTGCTATTGAGTGTGCATCATGTGACAAGCAGTACAACAGGCACTTTACATGTCATTTTAAATCCTTACAAGCATCCTATGCTATAAGTGTTATTTATAGATAGAGAGTCTGAGACTCAGAGAAAGGTTACTTTGCCCAAGGTCATCTAATTCAGAAGTGGTAGAGCTGGAATTTAAACGTATCAGTCTGAGCTCAAAAACTCTTTTCCAATTTGGCGCTCACTAACTTGGGTTAAAAACCTGTAAAAGAGACCTGGTAATCCCACCCCCACCCCCACCTCCCAGCTTTTCTGAGGTGGTTCAGGCATCTGTTTCCTTGAATGCCTTGAGAGTCTGCTGAACAGTCCAGGTCGAGGTCTGCAGCACTTACTGGTCCGTGCAGCCGTTTGTGGAACAAGTTCAGTTACTTTACATAAGCCTCATAACAAGCATGCTTTGTTCTTTAAAGGGCCCCTGAATGGTCTGTTGGCTTTTAAAGAGTGAAAAACAAAATGGTTAAGGAGTGCTGTCCAACAGGCTGAGAAGGACCTGGGCCTTCCTTGCATGTGGCTTCCCTGTATGTTCTCAGGAGGAGAGATGTGAGGTGAAGTTCAATGTGCTTAGCCTGCTGGCTTACTGATTTCACACCAGTGAAAGGTTTCAAACAGGAGCTTGGTTCCTGACTCCCAGCCAGGGATGATTTCTGTGCCTCCTTTGCTGCACCTTCTTTTGGACCAGCAGAGCCTCTGTCAGGTTGCACTTTGTCTTTTGCCCTCATTTCATGTGAGCGGGGATTTATTAAGTTCACAGAGTACCTAAAGAGGCCATCACAGTCCTGGCTCGTGTACGCCAAGGTAAATACGGGATGTTTGCTATAGCAGCCACCTTCATAAATAAAGGCATATCCCCTTTCTACAAAAAGTTGCAGATTAAGCCTTCTAAATGTGAAGCTTAGAAACTTGAGACTTTCTATAAATTATTTTATTTTGAAAAGTCATATTAGAATAGTAGGTTTATCTATGTATCCTCAGTCTTCTCAATACAATAAACACAATCTTAGATTCAAATCTCATTGTATCATGCACAAAAAAGAGTGTATTGTCTTCTGTTTTGAGAGGAAAATAATAGTCCTTATATTGAGAAGGAAAATTCAAATTTTCTTGACTTTTCATAAATCTCCCAACTCTGCTAATGCCGTCTGTATTTGTTCAGATGTTCCGCCCTCTCCGAGACTGTTAAGAGGATAAATATGTGCATCTTTACTTAGTGAATCACAATAAGAAATGCGTGTAGTCTTTGGGGATAGTTTTCTGCGATTAAGTTTAGGAACAAGAAGTGATAGTCATAAAAGGCTCCATTCTGTTCTGCAGATTCAAAGTGATTGCTTAAGAGTCTAGAGTTCAGCTGTGCCATAGGAGATTAAACGTACTTGGCTGGATTTGTGCTTAATTTTCCAGGGGATGGGTCTCACAGAGCTGTGAAGGAATTCATTGGCTTTTTCTGCCAACAGCTTCTTCCCCTACCATGCACTGGTGACAGCTGCCCAGGCACATCACCAGCAAGAAGACAACCTTAGCAGAAACAGTAACAAGTTTTAAAAACAAGATTTTACTGGTTTTTATTTTCCTTTGTTGTGAATGATACTGATTTATTGGTTTGCTTTAGGCTTTATCCACCTAATTGTGAGTCAAATTTAGGCTTTAGTTAACATTTAGTTACTTAATGCCAATACAATTAACTTGAAAAAAAATTAAGTAAAATGCCCCCATGATGATTTGTGGTCCTGAAAGAAAGGGAGAGACTGGATTATTCTGACACATGGGTAAGAGTGAAATATTATTTTTTCAATACCCCAATCTGTTCCCCAACCATATATTTTATAAGAATGGGTGACAGGTAAAAAGACTGAGACTAGACAAGTGTGCGTTCAGGTAGGAGAAAGGCAAGGGACCAGTGGTTCCATGGGTACAGGCACCTGGGGCCATAAGAGTAGGGATACTTTTAGTACAACTATTATCATGGGATAAAAGGAACGGAAAAGACATTTTAATAAGTCAATAAGCCTTACTTGCATTCATGACTTAATAATATCAACTGAGATCTGCTTCTTTAGAGCCTTGTTCTTCAGAGTGAGGTCCACTGATGTGCAGCATCCATGTTGCATGGAAACTAGTCAGAAATGCAGCATCTTAGGCTTCACCACAGACATACCAAATCAGAAGTCGCTAAATTTTAACAAGATTCCCAGGCGATGCATATCCACATTAGAGTTTTTGGAGCACTGCTCTAGCAGAGCCCTGGGAAGGGAGAGTACACACGTGCGTGCACACACACACACACACACACACACACACACCACACACTCATACACACATACTTTGTATCCTGATTTCTAAATGATGTTGATTCATTTCTAAAACTTAAGTGGTTACTCTGAAGGAATTGTCCATCTTAGTATCAGGTCCAATTTAATTGTTCCTTTTAAAAATTAATTTGATAAAACAAATAGTATCAAAGAATACTTCTCAGCTGAGGAATGAGAGAGCTAAGGTGGGAGGATTGCTGCCCACCTCTGTTTGATAGTGTGGTAATGTTACTAACTAATCACCAGAATGTTATAATAACTACAGGTTCAGTCTTCCTTCTATCAAATATAAATAATTATATCTTCATCAGAGTACACTTATTGACTAGTTAGTCATATGTTTGGACACTTTAATCTCTATTAAAATTTCTAAACATTTCTTTAAAGCTTGATTTAAAATTTGAAACAACTAACTTTTAGTAGAGATAACAAATTTGTGAAATTCTTGGTGCTCTACATTTTGGCTTGTAGCAAATCTTATTTATAGATTTATTATTTATTTGCATTAAAAGTGGTAGAAGCATGTAATCTGAGGGTTTGTCTTAACTTATACTGTAATTAAAACATAGAATTGGAAGAAGTAACTTCATTTTTCTTTGCATAGAGAAAATCTCTGCTGGCCTTAGAGAAAGAAGAAGAAGAAGAGAGAAGTAAAACTATAGAGAGTTTGAAGACAGCACTAAGGACAAAACCAATGAGGTAATTTTTTCCTGGGTAGCATGTCTATTCTCCTCTTTCCTTTTTCTTTCTTTCTTTCTTTTTTTTTCTCTCTCTCTCTCTTCTATCCTTTTTCCTCCCAATTTTTGAAGAACTCTTAAAAGCATGCAATTGAACCATGGATGAAATACATTAATCATTAAACATTCAATAAATTGATTTTCTTCAAGTAAAAGACGTGCAGGCAGCCATTAAGATGGCTAAAACAACAAAAAAAGACAGAAACTAACAAGTGTTGGTGTGGAGAAATTGCAACCCTCGTTCATCACTGGTGGGAATGTAAAATGGCGTAGCCTCATTGGGAACCAGTTGGGCAGTTACTCAGAATGTTAAACACAGTGTTGCCATCTGACCCAACAGTTCTGCTCCTTGACGTACAGCCAAGGGAAATGAAAGCACGTCCTCCAAAAAACTTGTATGCAGATGTTCATATCAGTGTTATGCATAATAGCCAAAAATGTGGAAACAACCCAAATTCTATCGACTGATGAATGGTTAAATAAAATGCGATATATCCATACAGCGAAGCGTCATTTGTCCGTTATAAAGAATGGAGTACTGATACATGCTCTAACATGGATAAGCCTTGAAAATATTTATGTGAAATGAAAGAAGGCAGACACCAAGGACCATATAAGTGAAATCATATGAAATATCCAGAAAAGGCCAATCCATAGAGACAGAGAGATTAGTGGTCACCTGGGTTTGAAGAGAGGAAGAAATAGTCTTTTGGGGTGATTCAATTGATAAAGTATTTTAAAATCACATAGTGACGATGGTTGCTCAGTTCTGCAGATAGATTAAAAATCACCGAATTGTGCATTTAAAAGTGTGAATTTTATGGGATGTGAGTTATATCCGAATAAAACTTGTTTAAAAGAGGATAGGCAATCAGTTTCCACTTTGTGCCTCCCACATCTTCATTTTCTATTAATACCCCTAAGGGTTAGTGGAATGTTGGTCTTACAAGTACCTTTTATTAGCACAAGTGCTATGAATGAAACCAACTGGTTCAACCAGCTTGGCTATATCTGGGTCGTGTGGTTAGGTGAAAAGCCTAGAAAATAAAAATTCCTTTCCTTTATTTGACTATAAAATGCTAACTAAGAAAAACCTATTGATTCACCAGAAATCCTATGCAGTTGTATGACAGAGGTTTTCTTATCTATCCTAACTAGATGTGTCTTCTGCATACTCACTAAATAAGTTTGGAAAATTCTGGAGTAGTCTGATAAACTGGTGATGTTGTTTCTGAACTTTTCAGAAGCTTAACGTGCAGATGCACATTGTGAATTATTCTCGTTGACTGACTTTACAATAAATAAGTGCTCTAAATATCAGTAAAATTAACATGATGATAAAGTATGGCTTTTATTTGTTTTATGTAGGAATTCCATGTAGCATGTCATACAAAAGAAGGATTTTGCTACAACACCTTAGGGATACAGGTTATCGTCTGTTGGATACGCAGATGTCCTGGAGTTTCAGGTTACTCTTTGGCTTCATTGATGTGGGGCCCACCTGGTCAGCAGTCAGCACATACAGGTGCACGGGGCAGATGCTACAGTTACACAGATCAGTAAATGACTTACCCTAAGACAGATATTCCAAGTGCCTTCCTGTTCCTGCTGTTCTATGTTATATGATCTGTTAATTGGTTCTTTGTGTCAGTTGAGATCTGTTTATCACAAATAGAGATTTTTTTTCACGCTTCTGGTTAGACCTGACCATTGGATCTGTGCCAAGAAAAAGGCCAGGAATTGCGAAGACTTCATCAGTGTAAGCCTTTGGGTGCTTTAGGAACTACATCTTCTGCCTTTCTCCTGCCCCTGGAGACTTTTCCATTAAAGACTAGTACAAAATTCCAGAGAGACTTTAGTCTGATATATTTTAACCTTCTCCTCCTGACAGGTTTGTAACCAGATTCATTGACTTGGACGGCCTGTCATGTATTCTCAACTTCCTAAAGACCATGGACTATGAGACCTCAGAGTCTCGAATACATACCTCTCTCATAGGATGTATAAAAGCACTAATGAACAACTCTCAAGGCCGGGCTCACGTCCTGGCTCATTCTGAGAGTATTAATGTAATTGCTCAGAGTCTGAGCACAGAGAATATTAAAACGAAGGTGGCTGTGCTGGAAATCTTGGGCGCCGTGTGCCTGGTTCCCGGAGGCCACAAGAAGGTTCTGCAGGCCATGCTGCACTACCAGAAGTATGCCAGCGAAAGAACCCGCTTTCAGGTGGGTGTGCTCCCTCACCACTTCTTCATTCACCCCTCTGACAGGTGCCTTTCCTGCCTTGAGTGGGCAACAGAACTTGAGATTTCCCCCTGGAGTGATTACTCACACTGCAACTTCAAGCACTTCCTTCCTCATAGGTTTTAGTACCACAGAGTAGAGTATATTTTCTGTAGTTGATCAGTCTGGGGTTTGGATTTACTGAACTTGATCGGCAATGTGGCCCTGCTTCCTACATATTCTATAGCGGACATCTTTTGAATCCACTAAATGGGGTGTTCCCTGAAAATTTTACAGGTGGCCATTCTTGATTGCGGATCAATATAAACAGTGAGATTATGTCACCATATTTATACTCAAATATAAAAAGTATGCAGAGTTAATGAAGCACAATCTTTTGTACTTTGTATACATGCATATATGAATATATTTGATATTAAGAATTTTGAAAGTAGAGCTTTTAGGCCTAACCTTAAAAAAAGTGGCTTTTTATGGATCAATATAATTCTGACTAGACACAAGATTTTAAAAATTAACTTCCGAGTATAAAGAAATTAATAAAATGAGTATAAGGTTAGTAATGATTCTATCCTTTGTTTTTATATTTGTATCCTTGGTAGACGTTAATTAATGACTTGGATAAAAGCACAGGGCGGTATCGAGATGAAGTGAGTCTCAAGACTGCCATCATGTCCTTCATCAATGCAGTGCTAAGCCAAGGCGCAGGAGTGGTAAGAACCTTCTGTACCATAATTTAAAACATAAATTGTTAAAAAATAATTTTATTAAAAAAAATTGCTGACTATGTAGTCTAAACAGCATAAATATCTTCTTTATCACCCTTTTACTTTCAGGAAAGTTTGGACTTTAGACTTCATCTTCGCTATGAATTTCTGATGTTAGGAATTCAACCTGTAATAGATAAACTAAGGGAACATGAAAATTCAACATTAGACAGGTAAGTCAGACTGTTACGATCTGAGACAGTTCATGCTTTTTCCATGTGTGTTGTGCCAGTCTGTGAACTACTTGTGATCTGTCTGTAACATGTGGAGCTTGCAGCAGAATATTAGTTCAGCTCATGATGTTTTTTATATAAAAATGAAAGAAGCAGCAATGTCGCACAGAGAACTGGGTTTGGGTTTTGGCATTAGACTCGAATCCACATCTTCGGCTTTCATGTTAATGTCCTAATTCTTATGTGACTGTTTGTAGGATGTTCTACTTCTAATAGCTTCTCTTTAACTGTCTTTTAGGCATTTAGATTTTTTTGAAATGCTCCGGAATGAAGATGAACTAGAATTTGCCAAAAGATTTGAGCTGGTACGTATGCTTACAATTATTCTGACTTGACCATCAGCTCATAGAATTTTCCTGTTGTAATGTGTGTCATAGAGTCAACATGGACCAGTGTAACCTAAGAGCAAAATCAAAGTTTTGTTTTACTACCTGTGTGGCAGGATGAGCTTCTGTTTGCCTTTGATTTGCTTACCTTGCATTGTGGCAATTAGGGAAATTGGGTGTTTGACTGAGATTCCTTCTTCACATGAAATAGGTTCACATAGACACAAAAAGTGCAACTCAGATGTTTGAGCTGACCAGGAAGAGGCTGACCCATAGTGAAGCTTACCCTCACTTTATGTCCATCCTGCATCACTGCCTCCAAATGCCTTGTGAGTATGTTTGTGATGCTTATTTTTGAATGCTTGGACCACGTCATCTGAACAGTGCTGATTAGGTTGGGTGTACACTAGGTTGGGACTCCAAACCTTGGTTTTGTGACAGTCCAGTGTGTCTGAACACAGCCTAGGGGGTATTGTTAAGTTCTCACAAAGAAATGAATTGTAACTTGCTTTGATTTTAAAAATAAATATATGCCTTACAACACATTTAGAAAAGGGTAGAAAGCGCCTCTCAATCAAATAAATGATCATTGCATGTTAGAATTCCAGACACTTTGGGAAGCGTTGGTGCAGATATTGTAAACATCTCTCTGGTTCTGTGGCTAGTTCTTCAGGCGCCACTGTTGAAAGATTTCATCCTACTTTAGAAATAATTTGAAATATTTTTCCACCATCTTTTTCTTTTTTAGACAAGAGAAGTGGCAACACTGTTCAGTACTGGCTACTGCTAGATAGAATTATACAGCAAATAGTTATCCAAAATGACAAAGGACAGGACCCCGACTCCACACCTTTGGAAAACTTTAATATTAAGAATGTCGTACGAATGTAAGTTTCTTATTTTGTTACCTGTAAGATAATAGTGACAAAGTAAGACATTTATTTAATCCTACTTCAAAATAGTAGCTGGAGGAACTGAAATGTTCCAGAGGTTAAATATGATTTCCTATAGATACACATGTTACTATGCCTGAATAACATCTGGGTTTAAATGAATTTCAAGCATGCTGAGATTTTTTTCTGCAGTAGATGATGATTTCTGTACCTAGAGAGCATGCATTTAGCAGTGGGCCTTCAATATGTTTTTAATGAATGCTCCTTTAACTGTTATACAGGTTGGTAAATGAAAATGAAGTTAAGCAGTGGAAAGAACAAGCAGAAAAAATGAGAAAAGGTAAGTGGTGAGGCCCTGACAAAAGAAGAGGCCACATTATTGGTTATTGAGCAACTATCTCTGTTATCCATATATTTTAGAAATGTACATTGATGCATCTTATTGAAGTTAGTGCATCAAATAATCTTTCTATTTCCATGTCTTAAGGGCATTTTGCACTGGTTTTTCTTGAATCAAGCTTTTTCGGTTGTCATACTGATTCTCAAATATTTTATGCAAATATTTTATGTAAATTTTTTGGAAAAACTTGTAGCTTTTGCTGTTCAGTATTCATTAATTCAAATTTTCTTAACTACCAATCATCTCAACCCACCCCCCACTTTATAACTGCTCTTTAAAGCACACTGGGTTTTAAGAAATGTAATAAGGAACACCAGGGATTACCCAGAATTTTAAAAGAAACACAGGCCACTTGATTTCAGCAGCCCACTTCTTCACGTGACCTTAATTTGACACCAGTCATAAAAAGAGAAATCATGCAGAGACTCACTAACAATTGTAGATATATGTGTTATGAAACATTAATAGGCCAGCTATTGGCGAGCATTTGGATGTATCTTTGATATTACTATCAGCATCGAATGACAGGAAGGTAATTTGTGCCCAACACTGTGCCAGCCACTCATAGAATACATATAACTTTCTCCCCTCTATCAAAATATTAGCAAATTAAAAGTGACACTTTTGAGAAAATAATCATACCCGAGCAACTCATACCCTTTCATAATGCTGGTTAACTGACTTCCTGTTCCTTGTCCAAGTTATTCAGTCACAGCCAGTGAAATATAAAAGTATTCACCCCGATATTTATTGTGTTTGAAAGAAGGTCCAAAAGATGCTGAAGCATTTCCTTTCCTCTTGTCACATTTGTCCTTTTTCATTGAGCAGAAAAGCAGGGCCACCACTGATACCAGAAAATGCCTAATGTGAAGTACTATAATATTACAAGTTCTTCATATGAATTCAGATTGCTCTCAAAAAAACTAAGGCTGCACATACATTTTTATAAGTAAATTCCAGAAGCTGCTATAGGAAGAATTGAAACACTGACTAAAAGCTAGGATAAAGAGGGATTATAGCAAAGAGAAAATGATCGATGAGTAGTATTTTAGGGATATACCCTTAGAGGATAGAGGCTTATGTGTGCAAGTTGAGAAGAGAACTTAGGACATAAGCTTTAGAGTCATTCAGTCATTCATTCAGCCGATAATTACTGAGTGCCTGCACTGTCAGGCGCCATCCTGGGCTTTGAGTCCAAGACCCAGCTCTGACTCTCACTGACTATGTGGGTTGGCTAAGTCGTGTTCACTTCTCTTCCAGTCTCCTCCTCTGTAAAATGAAGACTAAACCTGTCACAGGTTGTTGTAAAGATTAAATGACAAAAGAAATATAAGGCTTTTAGCATAACTTCTGACACATGCTAATTGTGCAATAAACGATAGGGACTGTGTGGGATTGAGGTACCTGAGGTGGTACAAGACAAAATGGCCAAGGTCAGTAGGAAGAACAGGATGCTTTAAAGTGAGATCAAGGGTAAAGTGCAAGAAAAGGAGATGTAATAGTTAAAATTAATTCTTTTCAGAAGCAAAGTTGTATCAAAGAGGGCAAATGTCGATGAATTAGTCAGAGGGTGGAGGCCGTGAGGAGACAGGAAGTTCTATGGGCCTGAAAGGTGGAGAATATCTGGGGAGAATTCTCTTTAGTGCAACACAGCCAATAAGGGCTGAATAAAAGCTGAGCAAATGGGATGATAAATGGCTGCCATTTATGGAGAGCTTCCCAAAACTAGCATTACATCAGAATCATCTACAGATCCTTTGATAACCACAGGTCCCTCAGCTCTGCCTTGCCCTGCCCTACAGAAGAGACTTCCTGGAATGGGATCTGGGGGTCCTGAATGTTAAAGTCTCTTAGGTGGTTCTGAGGCAAGGCCAGATTTGTCAAGAGCTGAGGACTGGTGCTAAGAAGTCAGGTCTTACAGCTGTCAAAGAGGAATGAAATGGAGCTAAAAGAAGGAAAATGGGATACAGCGAAGTGATTTTTAGTTGTGTCTCTGACTGTACAGAATGATATTAGTGGTCAAAGTGGGTTAATGATTATCCTAACACCACGGCTGGAAAAATCCAGGATTTTAGTGTCTTGAACCCTTCTCTGCCAACTCTAATTTTGGAGGACTCCAAAGAGAGAAAGTAGGAGACAGAGAAAGCAAAATTTTAAGTGTGTTATTAAATTCAGACATACAGACCGACTCTGTATAGCTCTGCCCCAGTGGGTTATATCTCCAGTGGGTTAGTTGATATAAAAAGAATAGGAATTGGGGCCAAGTATTTGAAATACAGATCTGTAGCCTAAACTTCATTATTCCTCTTTTCCAAAGCTCATCACACTCGTCAGTGCTAGAGTCAACAGGCATATTGGCAATATAAATAGGCATTATGCTAGATTGGATGCCTTGTTGCATTATAGCAGGATTGAGGAAGATGAGAGCTAATATTTTTCTCCCCATATTATTATTGTGAGTCTCATGCTCAGCCTGTACTCATGCCCTGGAGATATTTAATGCTAAGATAGCATTTGCTTTCACAAGTTTTAAGAATTTTTTGCCAGAAGCATAAAATTCTTCAAGTACAAGTAACCTTCTGAGGGAGAAATGAGAAAAATAACTGCATTGGGACAAACGCTGGATCTGGCAGCAGCGTTTCCTCACAGCACAAGATCCTCCCTTTCAGCCTCTCTGCTAGCTGGGCACGAGCCAGCAAACCTAGCTAATAAACACTGGACTTCTCTCCTTCTCATTTCTAATTTGGTGGGGGGGGGGGCACATTTCATGTTCATTTTCCCAAATGTAGCTAAAGGGCTATTTCTATGACAGGATTCTGAATTCAGTTCCAAATAGGCACCATTCTCCTCTACAAGTAGTTGCTCACACTTATGTTCCATCTTTAGAAACTGTGACTCTAAGATCTCTTCTTCCATCTTTTACAAAATGTTGTAGTTAATAAAGTTGTTCATCTGAAGCCCCCTCCAAGTACGAACACTGGGGAGCCTGACGGTCACTCCCTTTGGTGGAGAAGGAGACTATTTGCCAATAAAGAGGCTCACAAGACTCAGTTTTCTTTTCAGAGGAAATGCTTCAGCTTTGAAGAGTCCCCAGTTTTCATGTCTGGTTGTTTTCATGGCACAGAGCACAATGAGCTACAACAGAAATTGGAAAAGAAAGAGAGAGAATGTGACGCCAAGACCCAAGAGAAGGAGGAGATGATGCAGACCCTGAATAAAATGAAAGAGAAACTTGAAAAGGAGACCACAGAGCATAAGCAAGTCAAGCAGCAGGTGGCAGATCTCACTGCCCAGCTCCACGAGCTCAGCAGGGTGAGGACCTAGCACAGCAACTGCCTTGTCTTTGTTCCCACATATCCCGGAGCCCCTCATTCTTAAGTAGACAGCTCCTGACCGGGGGATTAAAGCCTGAAGCGTCCCATGATTTATGCCAGTGGTCGCAGGGCTTGCTCCCTCGGATCATGTAGGTTAGGCAGAAGATGCAGTTAGGGGTGTACATTTTTTAATGCAGATCCTCTAATAAGATCAAGGGAAATCACATTAACGTCTTAAAATGAAAACTAATTCCATGGAAACCAAACCGTACGATGGTACAAGAAGTGAGAGACATGTGAATGCTTTGCAAATAATCCAAATTCAAAAGACTGACCCAGCAGAGTCCCTGAAGGCCTAGATGGTCTGTTTGACTTGCTACCCCTTTAAACGCACATTCTCAGAGAAGTGTGAATTTTTCTGTAATGTACATTTTAGGCAAAGTTTCAGACTCTCAAAATTGTCCAGTGAATTTATTCCTTCCATTGATCTTCTCTTTTCTTATGTTTATCTTTTCAGAGGGCTGTCTGTGCTTCAGTCCCAGGTGGACCCTCGCCTGGAGCCCCAGGGGGGCCCTCTCCTTCCTCAGTGCCAGGGTCTCTCCTTCCTCCCCCACCACCCCCACTTTTACCAGGAGGAATGCTTCCTCCTCCGCCCCCTCCCCTCCCTCCAGGTGGTCCGCCTCCTCCCCCAGGGCCTCCACCTTTAGGGGGAAGTATGCCACCTCCTGGTGCTCCACTGGGCCTGGCACTCAAGAAGAAAAACATTCCT
>NW_011888796.1:7838686-7894004 GCF_000151845.1 Pteropus vampyrus | reverse complement strand
AGTGGGGCTGGTAAAGCTGAGCAAGTGCACAGACGGCAGCGATACGAATAGGACCAGAGAAGCTTCTGAAAGTGAGCAAAGCTTTCGTAATAGCCAAAACATGCCATTTGGTGCTTGCTGACGTGGCCAAGCAGTCAGTGTCACATCGTGAGCCCTGGTCACATCTATATGGTACCTCTCGCTCCTCAAGGGGCATCTTAGTAGAGCCACTTAAGGGTGGACCAGAAGAGGTCACAGCAGTGTGGCCAGGTTCAGAGTTTCAGAAGAACAAGAAAAGGTGGAGTGGGGTCCCAAACAGTCAATCAGAGACCTGGAAAGGGAAAAATTGAGTCCCAGACTGTGAGAAGGAAGATCATTAAGGATGACTGTGGGAAAGGAATAAAGAGAGCAGAGCACGTTTTAGAAGCACATGGATGTGGGGCATCTGCACAGGGACTTTGCTTGGGCTCTTTTGACAGGCCTTTAACTCCGGCATGAATCATGCCCAGGGTGGGGCATCCTCAGACAAGCAGCAGACTTCCTATTCTGCTTGGCCTGGTTCCTAAGAAAGAGTCTCAGAACAGAATTGCCAAGCACTGAAGAAGACGATGGACTGAGGCTGGGGGAGAAATGAAAGATGAAGGGTTTTATTGTCAAAATGGCCTTTGAAACATCTGAAATTGAAAAGAAAAAGTAGTATTCGTTTAGCCAGAAGATTTTCACTTAGAGGGAAAGCTTCTCTGCAGGGCATTTTATTCCATTTTAGAAAAGCACAAAAGTGCAAATGGTCGCCTGCCATGGCAGAATGACCCTAAAACAGGAGCCCTCAGCTGAAGCCACCACCTATAAGTGTGAAGGTAAACTTCCGCAATGTTGTACATACCATTAAAGGAACATGAAGAACAAGACGGAAAGACATTGCCCATAGGAAGCTAGACACTTTATTGTTTAAAGAACAAAGAAAGGGTGTGTTTAGAGCCCTCACACAACAGGTGCTCAGACCAGATTCATTCCTGATTTGCTGCAATGGGCTCCTCTCTCTCTCTGCTGTCCCTGGATGGTATCCTCTGGGTTTTTACATGAAGTCTTAGGACATTTTAGCAAATTTCCTGGTAAATTCAAATAATCTTCTGACCTTGCTACATGTCTCATTGATCTCCTACCTCAGTTTCAGCCACTAATACTAGTCCATTTGGGTTGCCGAAGATGAAGTAAATTAAAGAAAGAGAAAACAGCAGTTATTCCAAATGATGCTCTTCATGTCTGAGCATGTGGGTAGCATTTATTATTGAAGGCAGGTGGTTGAAAGACCCAAGTTTACAAGACTCATAATTAACTGGCTTTCAGCAGAAGGTGCAAAAAAGGATGCTGCCAAAATGCTCTGGGACAAATATGTGGACAGTTTTCAAAAGCTCTGGGAGACAGGGTTGCAGAAAGCCTGGCAATTGGGTAATTGTCTCCTAGCAACCAACCACTATTTAAGTAATCAGTAGTCATTCCAGTCAGGATAGACCAGAATATTTCAGTTGTACTTAACACTAAGTCAACTGGTAAGTGGGATCATTTGTGACATTTTCAATAGCACTTCCTGGAGAAAAATTTCAACACACCTGCTCAGCTTGATTCAAGTATGTTTCTTCCCCTCTTGGTGCAAGAATTTGAGATGACAACTTTTAAACTATAAATATATTTCCCAATTGAAGGAAATTTGAGCCATTTAATTGAATTTACTGAATGCTGAGAGACAGAAAACTGAAAGATACAGACGTTCTAGTAGGAATATGTGGGATAGAACAAAGGAAATGGAGTGCCTGTCATTGAATGTCTCCTAGTTTCATAACTGATGACAAGGTCAAAAACGTGCATTTTCATTTAATTTTGGCAATGTACTGTATAATTATCATCACACTTAAACTGCTCACTTTTCCACTCCCAAATGAATACTAGGAACCTATTTTTTCTATAGTATCTCCCCTTCTTCCCTCCAGAGTTATAAAACCATGGTCAAACTCTCTGGACTTCAGCCAGTTGTTTGGCCAAGTAAATTTCTGAGAGGCAAAGGCACACATGCATGCCATTATCTGTGTGCATGCAACAGGAACACTGCACAGAGTAAATTTTTAAATCTCAAATATCAGATTAGTAAAGCTTAGGTGAAGTCATGGATTAATGACACGTAGAAGAGATTTTATGTAAATATATGTACACACACAAGGTAAGCTCAGTTGATTTGAGAAATGTTGTATGATTAAAAACAAGTATTTATACTGTCAGCTTTGTATATGAAGTACTTCAAATGATGCAAATGTATTAAACTGTTGCACAGGCCTACAGTGCAACTTATAAAAGTAGAGATGAGGAAAATGTGTAAATTACCATAAGGTAGACTAAAAGATGATAATCAAAATTGGTAATCAGTTTCGGTACTGATTACAATATACACAGTTCCCAGTCTCATCAACCCTAAAATTTAGTTCTCAAGGAGCTCTTATACTTTTTTTTTTAATTTAATCCTCATACCAGTTCTATGAAGTATTTTTCCTATTTCACAGATAATAAAAAAATGTCTTACTGTGTATTCAGTGCCCGAACAGGTGGCATATTCAGGTGTACAAGGGATATCATTCTCAGGCTCACTTTGTTCTTATGCCATGGTTTTATTCATTTTGAAGGTCAGGCTTTGTAAAGGATTTTCTTTAACTCCAGCTTTAAGAACAAGACCATTCTTATTCAGGTTTGTTTTTTTTTCAATGTGGAAATCAAAGGTATACAGAGCCGATTATGTACGCTTATGTGCCACATGAAATGGAATTTAATAACGTGCAATCATTCCCTTGTTCACATTCCAAAAGTTCACTTGAAAGTCAATTTCTTGAATCTCAAAACCTCTTTTTAGCATTAAAACTATATTATACATGATTTCCAGACCAGCCACAAAAGACTAACTTTATTACTGAATGTAGTTCATTGCATAGTAATACTGTTTCAGGTACAATTAAACAATATTTTCTTGGTTTTATGGGAAATCTTTATCTTGAGATTTATAAATTCATTCTCCCTATCCAGGCAGTTGGTCAGAGGGAAATGAACTTGACATTTACCTAAAGAGTGTCATATCTATATAGTAATAAATTAACAGCTCACGATCTCCATTCCTCCTCCCCACTCTTTGCCTGAGGACACTCCTTCTTTACAGGTCCTATGATCAGCACAGAGAATGTCATTTCAAAGCCTCTCTGCTCTGATTTAGGAAACAGGATAACTGCTATCACAGACTCCACGATCTGATCTCTCCTGCTAATATGTAATACACAAGCCATTCTTGGGGTCTCTTTTGGAACATTTAGTGGTATCTTCTAATTTTTATAAACAATCAGGGAATTTCTCTTTTTAATTCCTTTAGATTTTTCTTTATTCTGTGTATCTAGTTTCCACATTGAAAACTTACATGATTTAGAGTATTTATTTCAGTAATCTTGGTCCTTAGCTTGGTCCTTTGGCACATGAAAGCCAAAGCGGAAATTGTAAATGATGGTTTTTCTTAGGACTAAGGTATAAGATAGAGGTTCTATAATTGGACTCCATGGTGAGAGTTAATCGAACACAGGGTTTTATATAAATATTAGTGTAAGCATTTTTCTGGAGAGGGATCCCCAGCTTTTATCAGATTTACAAAAGGATCTCAACCTCAAAAAGATTAAATGCCATTTATGTAAAGGTTATATTATCTATGAAGTGTTGAGTCATTATTTTATTGTGGAACACTATCTATAGGAATCTACCAGCACCAGTTCCTGAAAGCGCAAGTCCTAATTTCCTATTTATATTCCAAGCCCAAAGCCCTAAATGAAAAATCATCTGGAAAAATCAGACATCCTGTTAGGTGGAGCCAAATATAGAATGTTTCGCCGAAGTTGATTAGTAAAGAATTTAGGTTTCAAAAAGAACATTAACTTACTTGAAATAGTCCTGGAAGCATTATTATATTTATCATGCCCTGTCTAATAAACTTTGTGATTTTACTTTAAAATGTTATGATTACCAGACTCTTAAAGAAGAGGAATGGAAAACTAACAACCAAATTCTCCTATTACATCCTTCATCCTCACCTCTGGAAAGATAAAATGCATCACTTAGCTATTAACTGTTACACTTATTGCTGCCACTAGTTACAAATGGAAGTTCTTCATCTCAGGGGTAAGCATGACAATAGGAGCAAAAAAGACTTGATCATCAGCTTGAAAGATGATTGTGTTGTATGGTAGCTTCCATGTATTGAGCTCATAACCATATGTCCGGTACTGGACAAAATGCTTTGCATGCATTATCACATTTAATCATCACAATAATAATCCAGTTGTCCAACCCATTTTATAGATAGACTGAGTGCCGAGCCACACACTTGGTTATTGATAGTCGTCGGCTTGTATAGCCCACTACAGTAGAGGTCAGAAATCTCCATTTCCTGATGATGCGAACTTATGGAAAATGAGATGCCAGAGAACTTCATAGAAATTTCTTTTTTGAAGGCCAGACAGTGAGAGCCAGATCTAAATTCAACCAGCAACTTGTCTCTTTAAGAGAGAAAAGTAAGGTAGGACCTCATGGAGTTCACTTCATCATAGTTTTTTTCTGCCCTTGAAAGGAGAAACTGCTTTTACTGAGAAAGAGTCTTGTGGAGTTTCCGAGTAGAAAATTTGACAATTACAAGGACAAAAGAGAACTGTGACATCAGAGGCGAAGAAAGGTTTCTTATGGTTATCAACGCCATACGGTTTTTAAACGCCATTCTAGAAAAACAGTTCTGCCTTGTGTGGGTGGAGCCAGGGGAGGATGCATTTTGTTTCCCACCAGAAGGATGATATGAAACAGCTCATCTGTGTAAAGTTGGCTTTGGCAGTGCTGCTAGGACCAAGGAGGCCTTTAGGAATTTGCTGAGCAAATGATGGTGTGCAAGCCCTTTGCCAGAAAGCTGGGGTGTGTTTTGCACACCGGAGCTGTATTCATTCCATTATGGCAAAAGTATACAAAGAAAGCTGTAGCTTTCTTATAATGTATCAATTACTTCTTCCTCTTTTCCTCTTTTACTCCAAGTCTTTTCTATAGACTATTTCAAGAAGAGAGAGGCTTTTGACTTTTATATGCTTGAAACAGCCCCGAGGAATCTGGGACAGGGCCGCCAATGGCTGCACACCACGTGAATCTCCTGTTGTCTCTTTAATTCCACCTTCTGGTTTTTCCTGATATCTACCTGTTGCACCAACGGGCATTGTTTGGACTCTGGAGGAGTACTCAGTGTGAATATTACTGACCTATGTTGTCGAACTAGTCTTTTGTCTTTTCATAATCCTTCCTTACGACCCAAGAAGACAGGGGAATATGCATATTACTAGAAATACATGACAATGAGAGTAACCTCCTCAAGTTCACGGAATTGATTGATATTTTTCTGCTTCAAGTGAAAATTGTCATGTTGAACAAATGGAGCACAGTGTCCTTCAAAGAAGACTTGTTCCTTTCCCAACTGAGTCTTTCTGTGGTGTTTTAAGTCCTCTTCCATATTTGATTTGCCAGCAGTGAAAATTAGGTACAGCACATGCTGTCTTCTGTCTCGACCCTGGATGCTCGGTACCACGCTGCTACCTGTATTTTCAGCCGGGCTCTCTCATCTCCATTAACTCTCATGGCCACTCCTACAGGCATAAATCATCTCTTACCCTGTGTCTCTAATTTCCTTGACTTTCCCTCATTTGCTGTGATTTCTGAACTGCACGTATTTGATTTGCCTTTTCCATGCCTCTACCGTGGCTGTAGGATTTCTTTGTGAACAGTAACTCCAAGCAGGTAAGTGAGCTACTACCTACACCTTGCTTAGTGTAAACTCCTTGGCTCACTCTAAACTCGAAATGTCTTAGTTGTCCTGTTTTTGTTTGTTCGTTTGTTGTTGTTGTTCTTGTTTTAGATAGTGTAATGTAATGCTTAGGTAATTCCACAATGGGTTTCAACCCTTAACTGAATATTTAGAGATATGCCTGAAATCTCAGCTCCAGACGGTTGAAGTTTGATCACGTGGTACTTCTTATGATAAACTCCATATTATTTTTGTTTCCTAAACTCTTACACAGTTCCAGAGCTCTTTGGTGTCCTTATGTTTTAAAGCTGTGATCCATTTTTTAAATTGATTCTGACTTCTACTGAAATCAAACTTGCTATTTATCAAGTTAGTCTGTTTTCACCTGATGCCCATTTTACTCATACAGTCTTATATCTGTAATTGTTTTATGCCTTTCCCACCATAAATTATGACTGGCTATCATTGCTTACAGCTTTCTGTACAGCAGCAAAGTATGCTAGTCGTGTTTCATTGTTAACTTAAGTAATTGAACTAATACCTTGAACTATTTCCTCCAAGTTGTCCATCAGGCTCCCGGGTAATAAAAGGTACCGTCTGGACTTGGGAGCTTCCTGTTGCACATGAAGACATTTGGGAGTCTTTATTGTTCTGCTTTTTGAGTGCTCAGGATGCAAATGGTTCTGGGTTAAATGTGCCCTGCAAATGACTGGACCAGCAATGACAGGCCTCAGCTGAGCTTGATTCATAGTGACAGTTCTTCTGTCTGCTGTCCATAGGGATTTGGGGGACAAAAGGAGGGCACCACTCACTAATAATTTATGCACGCTTAGCATCTTCAACTTAGAAGCACTTTGTTCTTCCAAATAATGCGTTTTCAAATGTGGGTGGTCAGCTTTTCTTATTATTTCCCTTTGTCAACTAGATTTTAGTCTTTGTTTCAATTCCACCTCTTCCCGACACTCCCCCCAACAACCATCACAGCAGTGTGTGTGTGTGTGTGTGTGTGTGTGTGTGTGTGTGTAAACAGAAAAGAAAAGGAAAAGTATGTGTCCAAAGTTGGAATGTTTCCCGCTTGACTGTGATGGATTTCTTTCATACTCTCTATAGAAAGAAGCAGATGCCATTGATGACACACTGAGTTCCAAACTTAAAGTCAAAGAGCTTTCGGTGATTGACGGTCGGAGAGCTCAGAATTGCAACATCCTTCTCTCAAGGTATTGTTGACGCTAAATAAACATTTCTGGTAGGACCAACTTCTCTAGCATATGGTTTCAAACCACATGTTTGTTTTTGTTCTTTTAACTGGACTCTACTGAGGTACAATTTTTTGGACTCTCTTAGAGCTTAATTTCTACAGACTCCTAAATTTAGAAAGCAGAATACCCCCAAATCAATGTTTGTGTGTGTTTCTCCATCTTCCCCACCCCCCACCCCCAACCCAAGTGCCTGTAAAATGGACTTTACTCTTACTTACAGGTTTTGGCTTCAGAAATATTTTTGCTGTTGAGTAGCACTGTCAGAACCAACAATGAATCCTCTCTTTTTTAATTTTGCCTTCTAAGGTCACCTTTTTATACTTCCAGCTTATATGATTTCATGTGTTTTCTGAACCTTTTTATGACTAAAAGGATATGTAAATCTCAAACCTCAGTGAAATGCTAATTAATCCATTTCAGCACTGTTCAGAAATCTTTCTCATAATTAGTGAACCTTGGAACTTGAAAGGAAGAAAGGAAATTGTGGGAACCTGGAATCTGATGGTAGCTTCAGGCAGTCTGTCAGGTCATCTCAGGCATTTTAAGTAGCTTTTTTGGATCTAGTTTCTTCGTGTCTTCAAAAGGGACTTTAACATTGGGCAAAGATGTTTGATGCTTGTGAGGTGAATGAAGATGTAAAGAATCCTGAACTTTGAGGCTCTAAGCATTAAGTCACATTGGTTACGTTCTGGAAGAATGTGGTATGTGCATTGAGGCTGGTGTAAGGTGACTTCTCTTTCAAGGAGAGTAGAGAGGGAAAGTAGTAGTTCTTAGTTTTTAGATAGTCTTAGAGTGAGTTTCTTTTAACACAAAGAACTGCTGCTTGGTTTTCAGCCTGGGAGCTTGATTGTTAGCCAGATACATTACTTTAGGGAGTAAGTGTTTCTTTTGGTGAAAAAAATTGAGGTTTAGTGAGATCCCTGCATTTTAATACTAGTAAAGTAACATGAACCATCCTGTTAGCATTTCATTTCTGCCTCTGGAAGAATGGAAGCTATGTAAATGGCTGGTTCCTGTATTTATCTCCCCCGTTGCTCCCTGAACACATGCTCAGGAAGACGCCGTTGAAAGTAGTTTAAAGGTATACTTATTTTTCTTCTATAGTGTATACAATCTGTTTTGTTACCATTTCTTTTCACAAATAACATTTTTAATAGTGAAATTAAATGAAAATTTGGAGAAAGTTTTTTTTTCAATCCCAGAATTTCTCCCTATATTTTGTGCTTTTGCACTCTAGAAGAACACTTTAAACTTGACAAAAGGTGCTCTCACTCTGAATTTCTATAGAATTTAAATGCTCATAGGAGTAAAAACCATGACCCAATTCCTCATGGACAGATTATTCTCAGTACTAGGTGCCAAATAAGGAAGTACATCAGTTACATCTGTAGATAAGGGGACATCTCTTTCTGGCAAATTCCCTATCCCTTAATTGAAGGAATCAGTTCATATTCATGGTATGTGAGTCCCTTGTTACCTCAGAAGTGTCAGAGCCTAAAGTGGCTTAGAACTTGAATGTGTCTAAACTCTCTAGAAGACAGTTTTAAGGATTTGCCTACTGTCTGTTAGATTATCTATTAAAATCCACTTTAATGAATAAGTGTTGTTACAAAGTGCATAGTTTAAAAGGGTATGTGCATAGCAAAGTAATTCCGAGTCTCAGTTGACCTCTGGTCATTGGGCACTAACTGATCATGTTCTAAAAGGTTCTCTCCCACAGAGGATTCGTTAGCACATGCTTTTCTGCTCAGTGATCAATAGTTCTCTCTCATTAAAGAAAGCACAGGGCTTGTTACATGTACTGCGGTAAAAGTAAAAGAAATTAAGGAGGTTTAATTTAAATTTGTTTTTTATGTAGTTTTTTAACCAGTCAGAAGTTTATCTTGCTTTCATTTTCCCATTTTTCTTGGTAATACATTATTACCCACTAAAGGAGCTAGGGCCTTAAAGGAGGGAAGAGATCTTTGAGAGCGTGTTTGATACTTTTTTCTTAAAGAGTTCCACTTTGGAGCATTTATTTGCCTGGCAGTATGCTGGGTGCCACAGGATATACCCAGACTTAAGATAGCACTGCTGCCTTTGGAAGCTCATGGCTGATTGGAGAAGAAAGATGGCACAGGTGAGATGACTTGTGAACAATAATTCAGGGCTTAGACTGGTCTCACTGGAAGGAGATGGGAGCTCAGCCAAGTGAGAGTGACACCTCAGAGTTGACCAGGAAAGTGGACCTCAAAGGGCGATAACAGTTCCGCAGGCAAGGGAGACAGAGGCAGTTTCAAGGAAATGTGTGGCAGGAGGAAAGTCACCGGAGTGGTATAAGCATAACTAATAAAGAGAGCCTTATAATTGCAGCTATCAGTTATCACTTGGATTGAATGAGACCAGGAAAGAGAGCCTGTGATCCATGCCTGGTACCTTTGGAAGGGCATGAGTCAGCCCAGAATCGAGCCATACTCTTCTCATCTATAAAATGGAGATAACGAAAGCGGTAGCCTTGCAGTAGGTTTGTGAGGATTACACCTGGCAGAATGCCTGCTTATGTGCCCATGAGATCAGAAATTGGTGCAGTTTGTTCAGGAGAGCACTGTGTGTTTCTAAGGTTCCAAGTTTATTCTCTCAAGGGTTTATCACAGGTTTGAAGGAGTCAAGAACTGGAAGCAAAGGCAACCATGAGGTAGGAGGCTTTTTCTGTTGTCCAGGTGAGACCTGATGAAGGACAGAGTTGAGAGAGACAAAGAAACCCTCAATAGGACTGATTTTGAGTGTGGAGATCAAAATAGAAACATTTCCAAGTTGATGTCAAGATTTCTTACCTTTCCACACTTACTATCTTCTTCTTTTCTGCTTTTTTTCATTCCTAAAGGGTGGCAACCCTCTCTGTTTCTTATCTTGCTGACCAGGAACTTAATTCCCAGCAAATTCCACGACAGGGAAACTTGTGGCATGTTACATGGGAGGCATTTGATAAGCACATAAGTCTGCCATGTTTGGTTACTTAAAAGCTCTTTCTTACCCATATACTGCAAAAGTTTGTGGACTCTTTGGTCAGAGGCACCTGCCATGGCCTCACCTGGAGCTTAGCAGACAACTAGAAAGAAAGCCCTTCTCGTCTCAGGGGACAAGCAGGGGAGGAGGTGCAGGCCCTTTTTGTGTGCTCATAGCATGAGTGGCCAGGTTCTCTTGCAGCTTCCAGAAAGAGAGTGGCTGAAGGTGAACCAGAAGCTACAGGCTTCCAGGGACCCTGCCTTTCATGACTTGAGCAGAGTGGCAGAGGCCCTAGGCAGATTGAACAACATCTCTACTGCATGTCTAAAGATGACATGTGGCCATTTAAAATTCACTCTGCTTCATTCCCTAAAACACAAACCTCTCCTTTAAAAAGAAAAAAAAAAAGGACAAAAAGAAACTTGGAAGTGGGTTAATATTACAAAATGAACCCACCTAAAGTATACTTTTATGAAGTGTTCTGCTATTCTTTTTTTTCCAGATGCTCACTTAACATGGCAGCCAGGGTACAGTAAACCACAAAAAGCTACTTTAAAGTAGGATTTGGCTTAAATCCACTGAAGCAGAGCTAAGACCGATCTAGCCATCCATCCCTAACTTATTGTAATTACTCCAATTCTCTTGGCAAATTTTTGAAATACTTTTATAGAGCAAGGTAGAGTTAAATACTGTTTTTAAATGGCCAGTTTGTTTCCTGCCTTGTAAAGAAAGTTGAAGTGGACGTCTCAAAAGGTGCCACCCTCCAGTACACCAGACACTGCCAAGCTTTAAAAGCAATTAAAAGGTTAGAACTGGTAGGGTCATTAAGTTACAGAGATTAGCAGCTCATTCTGTGGATGACAGATGATACTAAGAACTCAGCAACCTATGGAACCATCCATCCCGCTGGGCAGCGTACCAGTCTCCTCTTTCCCCAAAGGTAGTTTCATTGTCTGCTCTAACAGGCCACGTGCAAGGCAGTATGTTGACAGGTAGATTTTCTTAAGTACTGTCCATTAAAGTCTCAAGTCTCTTTGTGAGTCACATTAAGAGAAACCAAAATTGTTATGAATTAGAGCTAGTGTTTAGTCCAGACAGCCTCTGGGAGGCTTTGAGGAGCATGAATATATACAGTTTCAAAGCAAGAAGTTCTGCACTCCATATGGGGAGCTAATGAAATGCAAATCTGATACTCAAAGTATTGTTCTCGCTCTGATTTTCAACTCCTTTTCTTTTAAATGCAAAACAGAAGGACTCAGCAGAACTACAGTATAAAGTAGTTTCTTCAACTCAGTGTGAAAAGGACACAGACCTAATTTATTTTTTTCTTATAAGTGGAGCTTTTCTCATGATGACTATAGATTTTTCCACAGTCAGTTGGTTTTCATTAGTGACAGTTTCAACCTTCCCTAATGTTCCTCTTCGTTTGCCTTCCATGGCTGTGCTGTGGTGTTTGCCTTTAATTGACTCGAGAGCCTTCAGTGTCCTAGAATCTAGGGCCCAGGGCCTGGACAGTGGAGACCTTGATGCTAGAATACAGTTTCCCCGTCATACGTTTTACTCATGCCAGCTTGGCTAAATCGTTCCATTTATGTTTGAGCTTTTCCATCTGATGTTTGGTGAACATATTCCTGAGACAGTGATTGTTGCCAAAATGACTACAACAATCTGGAGAAGTCTGCCCACGTCCAAGGTTACTGTCCACAGTACAGGAGTGATGATGGCACTGCATCTCAGACAGAGCGATAAAATGGGCCTTATTTTAGAACGTGGACAGTTGGGCCTATTGCCTAGATGCTCTATGTGGCTATGAAAACATCAAACAAAAGAGAATGATATTAATGATATTAATACAATAGGATTCCCAAATTTGTTCCTTTCCTGTCCTACTTATTAGCACACAAAACAATATGCAATGTAAATGGCAGGATGGATGGTTTTAACAAGGTCATGTCAAAATCCAGAGAAAAGGACAAGCCAGAGGTGTCCAGAGTAGGCTGTGTCTTGTCCAGCTCCACTTCCGGCATTCTTTGCTCCTTCTGTGACCTTCGTGCCCGCCCCTGCCCTCATCCAGCCCTTGCGTATCTGTGAGAGCACAGGCAACCCAGTGTGCTGTACATGCCAGTGTGTCTTGAGTGTTTCAGCTTATCATTTGATTGTCCTAAACATTGTAAACATCTTTAAAATAAACACCACATCTTCTAAGTCTTTTTTAATATTCCCAGGCCTAATAGGTGTTGTATGCAGAGAGGGAACTGGTGAAATAATAGGTGTGAGAGTGCTTTGAGAAGTGTTCATAATAACCCTAGTAAGTGCTCTTTAATGATCAAATAACCGCATGTGAATATTAAGGTTACATGAATACTACTGCTTTTTTTCTGGTGTAGAAAAGTCTGCCTTGTAGAGTAATCATACAGTTTATTGAGCCCTTTCTATGACCAGGCACTATGCCAAACACTTTATATGCATTATTTCACTTTACACACACACACACACATACACAATTCTTTTTTTTTTTTAATTTATTATTATCCCTATTTCATAGATGAGGAAACTGAGGCTTAAGAGAAACTTTTTCCGAGGTCACACTGACCAGAAGTGTCAGAGCCAGGACTAGGGCCCAGCCTGTCTGATGCCAAAGCTCCTTCTCTCAAACATTACGTGTGAGAGCTGTATGTCTTGCTCTATATTTGTGTGTTTATGTCTATCTCCAGTCCTAAATGTGATTCTTCTTGAAGATCACAGACTAGAAGAACAGATCAAATAATGTTAATATGCCATGTAAGTGTAGCTTGTAAGGAAGTAAGATTTTTAAAGTCTGGGTCTAATGCTTACAGATAGAACAAAAGAATGACTCTATTGTTACAGTTAATAATCTAATTAAATCTTTTTTGCCCTGATTAAGACTATTTGTTGTATCTACTAAAAATACATTTTTACAGGTATGTTTTAATTTCATTCCTGACATGATCAAGACAAAAATCCTTAGTTAAATTAGTAAATCATATAAATTTATGGTAGACAGGAAACAGATTTGTGTTTTTCTTAAATCCTTCCCTATGAGATATTAATTATATAAGCAATATTTAGATAATTTGGGATTAGCACTCAAGAATCTTGGGTTTGTGTTAGATACTGCCACTTTCTACATGTTTGACCTTGAGCAAATCACTTAGCCATTCCGAGCCTCAGTTTCTTCCTCTATTAAAAAAAAAAAAATGACCATCACAGTTATTTTGAAGTTCAGATAAAATAACATATGTGAGAACTCTTTAACTATGAAGCGCTTATACATTTTAGTTTGTCTATTAACTAGTGCTCGATTTTTTAACATAGATTCTAACCTTCTTAAAATCCGTTTTTAATATGTCAGCAAACGTTAAACACTTCTGATATATAAAAAAATTAAGAATTTAGTTCTCCTCTGTCACCTGCAATTCATGGATATATTAGTATGGGTGTTGTCCCCATTTCTCATCTTCCAATCTCTTGCTTAAGGAAACTAAACGAAAGAACATAACAGCTTTGTTCTCTGTGTCAGCAGAGCATTACCAAGCCCTGGAAGAATGTTAAAGCAGTTTCAAAATCCTACTCTTAGGTGTCATATTGTCAGGAAATAAGCTTTCACTGAGAGATTTTGAGCAAAACAGTAACTGAAGCAGCTAGAATAGCAGAATGAATGATTATACATCAAATTTTAATACCCAAGCCAATGTTGTTAACAACAAAATAAAATATTTTTACTCCAGGTTGAAATTATCCAATGATGAAATCAAACGGGCAATTCTAACAATGGACGAGCAGGAAGATCTGCCCAAGGACATGTTGGAACAGGTGAGCTGCCAGACATATCTTAGAGCACACGTGACAACTGATTTTCAGCAGGGAGTGAGATATTGAGAAAATCCTGTCGTTGCCGGTAGATAATTTCCTCATCTTGTGTCATAAATGGCAGTCCATTCAAAATTCTGGGGCTAGCAAATATGAGATGGATTTACATACAGTCAGCACATTCTTGTCTGTGATAATTTGGAGATAATTTGTGTCATCTATGGCAGGCAACAAGTCGAATGTGGTATCCTAGCCTCTCTCTCTTCATGCAGTATATCTATAACATGCTCTGTGTAGCCACTCCAACTATGTTGTGTGTTGTTCAGCAACTTTGTTCAGTCATCCCCCAAATGGCAGTGTTGTTAACTAGCAGATATTCTAGGGATTATCATCTGTCTCTTGATCTGGGCCTAAATCATCCTTTGCTTTGTGAAAATAGTCTTAGAATGTTCTAAGATTGTTCTGTCTGCTTTTCTCATTATCTTTGGGACAGAATCATATTTTGAGTGATTTTGGTCAAGTGGTCCACGTTTGTGAGGGCCAGGTCCATTTATGGTTGACCATGGACACAAGTAATTATGATTCCAAGCTGAACTTGCGGTCACATCTGTAGGCATGCTCAGCTCCCAAGAGCAGAGGAAGAGAATATTTTGCATTGCTAAATCCTGGGTAGCGAGGCTGCTCCAGGTGGCATGCCTGTTTGTATGCATGTACATTTTCCATGGTTCTCACTGGTTTCCTAAAGGCCTCAAACACAAAGCAGGGAGGAGTAATGTGTGCAATGTCACCACACCCAAATGGTCTTGCCCTCCGTGAAGCCACTGCAGCTGCAATTGTTCTAGGTGAAAATCCTCACACCTAGCCGTGGAAAATCTTTTCATGCTATACTTTGAAGGTTTGATTTAGTTATAAAATAGTTGGACTGTATTTCTAAGTTTCTTAGGATGCTCTGTATGTGAATAGTTTGAAAGTAATTCCTAAACCTAAAGTTCCTTTCTTAGAGCATTTTACAGCTTCTCCACACAGTCTTCCCACTTGCTATATACCGGTCAAAGCAGTCTCTGCCCCAAGACTGTGCAGCCCAGCTACTCTCTGTCCCTCCCTGGCCCCCAGGTGACCCTTTACTGCAGCTGTCTACATCAGAAGTTGCTCATCCAGAGTGAAGAAGTGTGCAGAAAGCTGCTTTAGTCCTTAGGCCTTCAGCCCCTATTGACAAGGTCATATGTTTAAAATTCCACAAGATCTGTTTACTGTGAAATTGCATCCAGTAAAATTTCTCCTTGAGGGAAAGGATTTCAAAATCCTGCCAAAAGAGCTTGCTGTGCAAATAGAATGTACTTCAAATAAATAAAGTAAGAAAATCAGTCTACTGAAGCAGAATCTGGCCAACAAGGATACTCTTGACCTGGTCTCTCCTGATAATTCTGTCTGTCTCATGCTCTGCTCATCTCTCATGCTCTTCTTTTCCTCTGAATTCTACCTCTCCTCTTGCCTTTTCTTTCATAGAGCACTCTTCCCAGACAAGCACTGAAGAAGCCAGCCTCTCCTTACTCCTGTCTAGGGTTTGCATTTGAGCCACATTCATTCCCGCTTTCCTGCTGCTTTTAGCTGCTGGGCTCAGAACTCGGTTGAGATCAATACATTCTTTCTTGCGATGTATATCTTTCTCCTATTCCCAGGTGTCTATTCTTTCCTCTTCGTACACCATCTGTTACTCGACTCCGCTTTGAGAAGGACTAAGCCGTTAGCATGTGCCTCTTGCTGTGCTCTTGTACGTAATGAAAGAGAGCTTAGTGATTGTGTTATCCTGAACAGGGGCCTGTGGGCTCGGCACAACCAGTTGGGAGCGATACCTGAGGCTAGAACTGAATTTCTTTGTCCGATAGGTAAAAATCCAAACTAAGGGGAAAAAAACCAAGCCTTCTCTTCTCTCTTCCTCTTCCCTTCCCCTTGCCTACTGCTTTCCCTCCTTGTACTGAGAAGGAACAAGAAGATTCTTGTCCTGTCCAGTGTCACTATTTGAACACAGGAACGTAGATGACTAGAAGCTACCGGGACACCAGACCGGTGAACTCCCTGGCATCCACTTCCATCCCTCCCCGTCTTCCACAACTTTTGGAAAGAGCTGTCCCTGGCCCATCCCTTCCTTATGTTCAGAGACCCAGCCAGATCTCTCTCCTCTCCTCTAGATCTTTCACCTCTCCCTCTTAACATATAACTTAAGTCTCAGCTTTTCACACACATACCTCTTAAAACCTCACACCCCCATCTAACTGCTATCCTCTCTCTTTTTTTTTTCTTGACATAGCTAAAGTCCTTGGAAGCTAGTCCCCACTTGCCTCCTGTTCATTCTTCTTCAACTCACTGCAGTCTGTCTTCTTCACCTCTCTAAAGTTGCTCTCACTAAGGGCACACAAATTTCTTGTTGCCAGCGTCAGGGGGCACGTTATAGTCTTCATCTTCCTTGATTTTTTTGGTGGTGTGTGACACTAATGGCCAATTGCTCCCTGATGAAATGTCTTCTTCCTCTGGCCTTGTGATTCTACATAGACCCTTCCTTTGAAGGTTCCTCTTCTTCTCGTCCTCATCCCTTAAATGCTGGCTTCTCTTGAGCCCTGCTTTTTTTTTCTCTTGGTGGCTCCAAGTTACCCCAGTAACATCCATGCATGTTATAACCAACACCAATGCTTTGTCTTCCAAAAAGATGCCTTTAGGATTTCAGACCCATTTATCTAAATCCCTACTAGAAATCACTACTTGATTCTCTTGCCAGTATTTCAAACACTAAACTCACCTTCTTCCCGCCACCAACTTTCTCTTCCCAGGTTCCTTGTTATACTCCACATACATTGTTGCCTAAGCCAAAAGCCAGGGCCTCATCCTTTTGGTAGACCCTCATTAACCGTAATTCATCCATCAACAAGCCAAACCAGTTCTATTTAAACCCTCTAAATAGCTCTAGAATCTCTCTACTACCCAATCTAGGCCACTATCATTTCCCGACTAGATTACTGCATCCACCATCTAATCACAACCTCCTAATACTTCCGATCTCTTCTAATCATTTCTTCATTTTGCAGGCACAGTAATCTTTTTAGAAGGCAAAGTTATTCCTCTATTTACGATTTTAAGTTATATCCCAGTGCCCTCAAAATAAAGACAACTTATAATAAGCCTTTGCCTTGACCTTGACCAGCGCTTCCCTCTCTCACTGCCAAGACTGCTGCTCTTCCACCTGCATCAATGCTGTGCTGCCCTTTTCAGACCCCAGCACTTAATATGTACTCTGCCTGGAATATATTTTCAACCTCACACCATTCACTTCCTTCCCTGTAGTTCCAGTTCTTTTTGCTCTGGTGGCACCCAGACTGACTGCCTTTTCTGAGATCCCTTAGTTAAATCCAGCAAACATTTGAAAATCTGCTAAATGGACCACACAATGCCAGCATCAAGTTATAGAAAGGATCTTGGGGTCCAGAGGGCCAGTATAATTTTTTTAAATGTCCATGGACATTTGATCTAGAAAATAGCATACAGGCCTGTGCATATACATACACATATTTTTACCTTTACAGGAAATCAAGACACACACGTACTTTTTCGACTTTAAATATTGTTGCTACTTTTTCCATATTCCATGCTCATTTCTTCTTCCAAAATAAAATGTGACATTAAAAACTTCAAATCCCATTGCATTCTTCTCATCCAGCTCTACATGGAGCAAAAAAAAGAAGTGGAATTAGATAAGCCAGAGAAAAAAGCAAACCGAGTGGAAAATACACATAGAATAACTCATTCCAGCATGATGTAATAGAAAAAAAAGCAGAGTGCTGGGAGACAAGAGACATAGGTTCTATTTCTGATGATGACAAACACTGGCTTTGTAACCCTGGGCGAGCTGTTAATCTCTCTGGGCCTCGGTTGTAATATCTCTTAATGAGAGGGTTGAACCTCCAAGGTCCCTCTAATTATCTATGCAAAGTGGGTCCTGGTAAGGAACGGCCACAATTCTGATTTGAGAGGCAGCATAGAACAGAAAAGTGCCAGGAATATATCTTATACCAAGGTAACTACTTTCAAGTGAAAATGAACAAATTTAATCATTTCTATTGTGCCTTAACAATCACCTACGAGTAGAGCTTATAACTTAAACAGAAGTTAAAATTTCATCTTGGAACAAATTAACAGAAAGAGTGAAAAACTATTGCAAAAATATACATTATAAGCCTTGACTTTAATATATGTGTGTACTTTTTAGCTCTTGAAATTTGTTCCTGAAAAAGGTGACATTGACCTGTTGGAGGAACATAAACATGAGCTGGATCGGATGGCCAAAGCTGATAGATTCCTTTTTGAGATGAGCCGGTAAGTTTAAAAATGCTTAAAAACTAAAGATGCCTCTTACCTTTCTAAGGAAATTAAACTTCTGAGTCATGTTAAAATATTTGGGTCAGTTAACCTGGTTTAACTTGAAGCCTTTTTGAACTCCAAAATCTTCTCAAGTCTGAGTTGTGTGGAATTTGTTTTTTTAACTGGGTAAGGATTTCTTCACAATTATCTCTATTTCTGGGCCTTTTGGCCCAAATGTTTTGAAAAGTCATAACTTTTCCTGGTTCCAGTCAGTATCATTCTTCTCACCACTTTGATTTCTTGGGATTATATCTCACTCCTCCTAGGACCTCAGGATCCCAAGGTTGTTATAAAACAGGGGAAAAAAAAAAAGAACAGGCTACGATGGCAGCCTGGAGCCCACATAACTGAACAGCCACGGTCTGGATGTCAAATCATGACACATGCAGACATCACTAATCGATCGTGGCATTCTTCCCACAGAACTTGGCAAGCTTTCTCAGCCCTTCTCCGTAAGTCCCTGAGACAGCCACTCCTCCTTAATTGAGTTTGGCATGTGAGCTGAGTCTCTTTGCCATCCCAGGCCTAGCAACTTAATTCTTCATTAGAGAAGGACCAGTGGTCTGAAACTCTCAGTCAATCCCAGGGCAGAGTCAAGTCCCAAAGGCTAACAGATGTAGCCAAGGTGAAACATGCCTCTCTTTTCTGCCTTCCCCAGACTTATTTTTGTTGTGCTTCTATCTTATCTTGCCTACTACAATAAGACAAAGGATGGTTTGCCCAGCAACCTTTATGTAGACAAACCAGATGGCCACCTGTAATAGCTGCCACTTAGTAATTGTGCAGATCCGTGTATGCATCCTCTCACTTAATCTTCCTGTCAGCCCTGCCAAAAGGAATGATGTGAGGTAGGGAATTATTATCTTCCATCTAATGGAAAAGTTAAGGTACCTGTTCAAAGTCACCTAATAACAGGAGAACCTGGGCTGCAAACCTAGTCCTGTCTGATTATATGGTACAGTTTTGGAGGAGTGGCTGATCCCTGGTTTTACTGGACTAAATTTTTCACCAGAGAGCAGGTTAGGCAATGATTCCAGAAGGCCAGGGCAAGAACACCCACCCTCACCCGCTCAGCAATGCAGAACTGCTAATCATGGTGGTTACCAGAGAGGCCAGTTTGTTATCTCTAGCAGCTTAGTTGCTATCTTGGAAGGCAGAGCTTGCCAGCCCCGAGGGAGCTAACTGTGGAAGAAGGAGGAAGGTTTGGGGATGTGAGGAGGGGATGACATGAGGAGAGAATGCTGGAGATAGTTTTCCTATACAGTTTTGCCAAAGGCAAACTTTGTGAAAAGTTAAAAAGCCCAGGGTGAAGTACAGGGAAGAGCCCTTTATTTGCAGCAGAATGAGGAGTCTTTTCATTTACATTCTTTTTTTTATCCCTTCCCTGTTCCCAAGAGCTGCTGGGACTCTGAGGAAGGGAAGAGGCCTTTAATCCACAGCAGCCAGCTCTCACTTTCTTTTAGCAGTTGCCTAATCTGATTGTAGCTAAGGACCCTGCTGCAATTGCCCAAATATTCTCTGTAGGTCAGAGGAAAATGGACCCTCCAGGCGAAGATGGCCTGTGCCGGGTGCTGCTGTCCGGGAGAGGAAGTTTCGCGCGCGCATGCATGTGTGCGCGCGCGCGTGCGTGCATGCGTGTGTGTGCGTGTGTGTGTGTGTGTTTGGGGGTGGGGGAGCACTCTGAGCTACCTCCACTTCTATATCCACTGAGTGACTGTTAAGTCAATGCTCATTAGTTTATGTTTGCTCTTACAGAATTAATCATTATCAGCAAAGATTACAGTCGCTGTACTTCAAAAAGAAGTTTGCAGAGCGCGTGGCAGAAGTTAAACCTAAAGTAGAAGGTAAAGTCAAGACACCCAGATTGGAAATGATGTTCGTCTTAAGTGCCCATGTACAAGTGCAATCCGAGTGCATATAGTAAACGGAATTCCTTTGGTGATTTTTTTTTTTTTTTTTTGCTCGAAGTCTTTTGGAATTCTGATGGATAATTACTTAAAGTGGGCACTTGGCTCGCTGGCCTGGCCTGGGTTCTGGTTGTCACAGCACACCTCCTGGGTTCCCCCACAGGATTGGGCTTTTGACCACATGGGTGTTGAGGAGGAGTTTATTGGACTGCTACTAGCATTAAACCTGTACTTAGCTTTCTTGCAACAGGGACTTACTAGATTTTTCTAAGGAAAGATTTGAGGCTGTTACATTTATAAGTGTTTGAAATGAGGTCAAGGCAATACAGCCCCAGAATACAGTCTGGAATTGGGATCCTGCTTGAACCCTGATC
Source organism: Pteropus vampyrus (assembly GCF_000151845.1). Taxonomy (NCBI): domain Eukaryota; kingdom Metazoa; phylum Chordata; class Mammalia; order Chiroptera; family Pteropodidae; genus Pteropus; species Pteropus vampyrus. The sequence goes on along the minus strand of NW_011888796.1, from coordinate 7,873,408 downwards.
CCTGATGATGCCTGCAGCTGTAACCTGTAACACATTTGACCAGTTTTTCTATCAATGGAATTGATCAGTAATCCTGTTGATCTGACTCATACCAGACAAGAAAGTATTTGCAAAGGAATGTGGGAAATGTACTTGCTGTTCTGTGTATTCCTAAGTACATTCAGTTGATGAATCAGCCAAGAAACGGGCTGAAAGGATGGGATTGTGTGGCTGCCACTAGGTCTCCTGAACAACTTTAGCTGGCTCTCCCTGTCCTCTTGCTTCTAGTTCAGGTGTTTTGAAAGTGCTCCTGGTCATTCAATCCAATCTTGCACCTTCAGTGGATGCTATCAGGTGTGTGGACTTACCACTGAAAAGTCTTGGTTGTAATAGTTGTGTTTTTGTATGTTTTGTTTGAAGCAATTCGTTCTGGCTCAGAAGAAGTGTTTAGGAGTGGTGCCCTGAAGCAGTTGTTGGAAGTGGTTTTGGCATTTGGAAATTACATGAATAAAGGCCAAAGAGGCAATGCCTATGGATTCAAGATATCCAGCCTAAACAAGATTGCTGACACAAAATCCAGTATTGACAAGTAAGTATGGGATCTTCCAACACTTGGAGAATCCAGGTGCTTAAGTCAGGGCTTAAATTTGTCTCCCTCTGGTCCTCCTTGGCCTCCATGACACTGCAGTGTCTGCTCTGCCCTCACCTTGCTCACTCCTCTCTCTCACCATGATTATCCCCAGGTTCCCGTTGGGCCAGTTATCTTTCATCCATTTTCAGGCCACAGGAATATCATCTAGTCCAAGCCTTTTGTTTTGGGGGTTTTCTTGGATAAATTTTTTATTTTAGTCTTTAGAACTAAAGACAAGTTCACAAATTATAAATGTGTATTTTGATGTATTTTCACAAATTGAACACATCAGTATCACTGGTCCCTGGATCAAGAAACAGAACCCTACCAGCATTATGGTAGCCTGCCCAAGACCTCTTCCAGCCACAACCCACCACAGAGAACCAACTGCGTTCCACTGAAAGGAAAAACACCTGGCAGCTGATGATAGAATCTGGAGCTTGTTGGGTTTTTAGGTTATGTTTTCCTTTATACATTGAAGCTAGCAGCTATGTCAAAAAAATGATGCGTAAATGTGTTTTGGCTGTTGGTATTCAGCTGCTCATCCCAAGACTCATTAAAATGCTTCCTAGAAAGTGCGTATTAGGTGAACAGATTCTTGTTAGAGACACCGAGATGTGAAAATGCTCTGGTGTCATTAGCAGGTAGGGTCATTAGGCATATTAACTCTAGTTTCTCTGAGAACTGAGTTTCTATAAAGCTCTCACTGACTTCAAAGGACTATGCACAATTGTTTCTAGGATAAACTTCTCTGTACCCGAATTCTTTTTTTAAATATAGGTTATTCACCCTAATTATTCCTAACTAGTGAGGCTTTTTACTCTATATTTTCTATGGGGTTACTGAGGCACAGTTTAATTGGCCACCCGGAACCCATCCCGTAAGAAATAAGCAATGCGTTAAATTGTAGAGCTAAACTTTATTTGTGTATCACGGAGAGATAGATGAACAAACGGCAGCTGTTATGTTCTGTCACTGCCATCTTAGTTTTAATGTAAGCACTTGGTCCTTTTTTAGGGCACTTTCACATTTGATTGTCAAAAACGCCTGTGAAGTACATAGGCCAAGTGCAGTATCACCTGTTGTCAGATAAAGAAACTGAGGCAGGGTCAAGTGGCTCATTTAACTTGAGTAAGGTCACAACAAGCAGGGTATTTGGCCTTACCAGTGTTTTACACCTACCAAAAAATGGATCTTATTTGGAGGTTGTAGTAAATTACAGCCAGCATCTTGCATATAAGAACAGCTACCTTTTTTACAGAATCAAACCAAGCTGCATAAGCATGGAACAGTCAGCATGAAGTGTGTATTCACTCTGCATTAAAGGCTTGTTTCTGGTAATGACAAGAGAATAATCGAATGAGTGCCATAGTTCTTTTTCATTCTTCAAGAACTTATATTCAGTCAAATGAGCTATTATTTGGATAGCAAACATGTGCAAGCTCTGATCTGGTTTTACGTCTTTCTTCACTAAGAAAGATATATGGTTAACTAAATTTAATTCCTCTAAATAACAAGGCGTTTCTCTGAAATAATGAAGGAAAATAGCATTGCTCTTTCTTTGATGGTAGTTGGGACTTCGTCCCCTCACACTGCCCCTCATGCAGCAGGCACGGTGGCAGGCAAGTAGATTTTGTGAACGGCAAGACCGAAGTGCAATGATACAGCTGAACATCTGCAAAATAAGTGGCCAGAATTTTTAGCCACTACTTTACTTTGCTGAGCAATTGTTTTCTAATTATTGAGAATAAGAAAACTAAGGGATTTTTAATTTTTTTTTACATGTGGGCCAGTTGACTCAGGAATAGGATTGCATTGACTCACTGAAGCTGCTAGAGTGACCAGAAATGGTTTTCATTGTTATGGAAAAGAAAATTGTTTGACAACCCTGCTTCATTTTAGCTGGAGATGGGTGGAACTGTGTTATGACTTAGCATTGTGAATTAGCAAACTGCGTAAAAATTATGGAAATGTTTTTAAAGAATGTACTGTGTCTTCCTGTTTATGGTAACTTTCAACAGACTAGTGATTCTTGATCCTAGCTGTTTGAATCACTGGGGAGTTTTAAAAAAATATCCACACCTGGCCCCTCCTTGCAATTAAATGAATCTCGGTTTGGCCCAGGCATCTGGAGTCCAGGTGATTATAATGTTCAGTAAACCCAGGGGACAACAGGACCAAACTACCACAGCTTTGCCTAACAGTATTATCAAACGCCCGCCTTTTCAACCCAGGTCAGTCAGGGTTCAGCTCTGTCACCACCAAAGAGGGAGAGGGGTTATGCAGTTAGGAGCTGAAGTGTTGCTAAAATTAGGAAGTGGATTCTTGGCAGCAAGGATATCATATTCATGATGGCACAGACCTGGCTCACTTCCAGGCCAAGCCCTGAAACGGGGGGCTTTCTAACTTTCCGAGCACCCTGTGCCGTAACAGCAAAACAAATGAGTCAGAAGGGAAAAGGGTTAACAAAACAAATGAGTCAGAGAGGAAAAAAGTTAGAGTTGAAAGAAACTTTTAATGAGTATTATCAATAATTGTCATCAGTGAGTTGCTGCTCTGTTATTTTTAGAATTGAAAATAGCTGTCCTCGTTAGTGGATTAAACATCCCTCAGTCCCCACCCCACCCCACCCTGCTTGTCATGCACTCTCAGGGCACACCTTTTCTCTGGATGGATTCACTGTGACAGTATGTCCGCATCGGCAATGGTCCAGGTTCATTTCCATCACCCATCGCATTACCCAGATTTTGAAGGATGCTCATTATGGGCCAAAGAAGTAATCTTATCTCCTTCCCTCTCCTTTTAGAAGATGTATGCTTCCTTTTTGATGTATATTTATGTAAATCCCATGTAGACTCTCCCCTTCTCTTGAGAACCCTTGCCTTATAGGAACCTCCAAATTTTGAAATTAATGCAGGAATGTAGCACTCTAGTGGGTTCAACCACTTGAATATACAAATCATATGCAGATATTAATGATTGTTAATACTCTTTCCTTCTTTAACTGTAGGAACATTACACTTTTACACTATCTTATAACTATTGTGGAAAATAAATACCCCAAGGTTCTCAACCTAAATGAAGAACTACGAGACATTCCTCAAGCAGCAAAAGTAAAGTAAGTACCTACAGTGAATTGCTTTCATTTTTTTAAATCATTTGGACTGTGCTTTAGCCATTGAGATAATTAGCTTTGCATGAAAAGGGTCCTTCTGTTTGCTTTCCCCTGGATACTAGTATATGAAATAAAGTTTGAATCTTATCCAAATGTTATCCAAATGTGTTACATGGTTTTGAATATATGTATTTGTTCTAGCTCCTTCTGCATACTCCTGCATGTAATGTCTAACTTCCACAAAAACTTTTCTATGAGTTTATTCAGAGCACCTATTATGAATTAAGGAAGGTGGTTTCACTAGAACTTTTCAAAGGCAGTTCTGTTAAAATACAGGTAGGAGGACCCTTAGTTAAATGAAGATAGATGATTAAGCAAATAGAAGACCTCATGTGAGGAAGTAGCTAGTAATTTTCACATGCGCACACACTCCCAGAAACCAAGGCAGCCTTTTAATGGAAAGCAGTCGCTATGCAAATGAAGAAACTAAAAATAAAAAATGGAAAGCTGCCAAACTTTCACCACAAACTTCACACCCTTTCCTTGCTATTTTCTCCTCCTTTTGGCCTTTAAAAAAAAATATATATATATATATACATTCTATATATAATATTTATATATATTTATATGTTATATATAAATATATTAACTGCATCTTTTGGAGTGAATTTGAAAAGTATGATAAGTAGGCTAATTTTTTTCTTTCTGTTTTTAGAGTTTGGTAGAAATGTACCATGTGAGACATAAAATGTTAAAGTAAATGAAGCATTTGTGAATTTGTTTACATGTGAATTATCTGCAAAAATGAAATTGTAATCTCCAATGTTTAAAAGTCATCAAATAGAAAGCATCATGAAAGAAGCCCAGGAAATTTTCTGTTTAAAAAAAAAAATGAAAATAAAAGCTAGTTAGTACAACTTTAAGAAAATCCATAGTTGATTGAAATTTAAGTGATTACCTTGTAATTTTCATATTACCGGAGCTTTCATGAAAAGCAATACAATAATTATGAAAAACACAATGTGAATATGATTATGAATAAGCCTGTTTCTTTTACTTATTCAAAGGGAGCTACACGTGGCAAGATATTTATTTCCACATATAGTAGTTTACTTAAGTGAGATTTTTGTGAGATTGAAACATGAAATATATTTGTACAGATGGAAAGATATTTTTATTCTGATTTTAACCTATAAAATATACCTGCTGTCAGTAGAAAATAAAAAACATAATTCCATACTAAATTCCATAAGTTTAAAAAGTTGTTGTCTTTCTATGAGATCTGAATATTGAAGGGAATTTTAAACATTTAAAACAAACCAGTTGGACTTCCAAGCGTAAAATATTAAACTCATATATTTAATACCCATAAGTCACATGTTGGTTACTAAAATGTTGCTGTTTACAACAGCATGACTGAACTGGACAAAGAAATAAGTACTTTGAGAAGTGGCCTGAAAGCAGTCGAGATGGTGAGTATTTGTTTCTTGTTCTAATTCCCGGTCTCATCACTGTCTCTAGTGCTGGTGATGTCCAGCAGTGAGTTGCTGGCTGCCTAGGCATGTAGTATTCCTGGATAAACATTTATTGATTTAAAAAACAAACAACAAAGCAAAGGCAGGTTGCATTTAGCCAGGCAACTCAACTGTTGGCAGTAAGATGTCATGGAGGTGTCACTGTCACAGGAGCTGGGAAACTGGACCTAAATTCCAGCAATTTCCTGCTTGTGAGGCAGGACTCATTAAAATGCATTGGGTTAGATAATCTTCATAGATCCTCTTGGTATTCATGTTCTATTAGTAAATGATGTCTACTCTCTCAGTAGAGCAGTGGAACTTCTCCATTGTCTTTGAGTCGACCCAAAGGGGAGTATTTATCAAGAAGACACTTGGGTGTACAGTCTGTTCTCAAGGCAAGAGGTCACTATGATTCAGAAGCCTTGCCTTATAGGTGTTGCAATGGCCAAGAGCAGTCAGTCTAACAAATATTCACTTAGCCCAACCACACCCAGATAAAGTTGCCTACCAGAAGAAGGGTGGATTTAGGTAAGCCTGAGGCTTGTGGAATGACTGGCATGTGTTGGAGGAAGCTCTTCTTCTGGAGGAGATGAACTCTGATCTGTGGCTGAGAAAGAAGGTGAGTAAACTTAGGTGCGTAGGAGAGAGGTTGTCCCAGGTATACAGACAACTGGGGCCCAGGCCTCCGCTGAAGGAAAGCAGGTCAGACTGCTGGAGGCAAAGGAGTTGGTAGAATTAAACATGACTGGGATGGCACAGTGCCACATGAGTACTGCCCAAATACTGCCACCAGTGAGGAGACGGGTCAGGGTATGAGAAACCTAGCTCAGGAGAGTGGACATTGCTCTAGTGTGGCACTTGGTAAAGGAGACTGATGCACAAGCAGCTTGGAAATGTGCCCCTTTCTTAAATATTTTTCAGATCATTTATCAGTAATGCCATGAGGACCTTCCTTTTTTAAATCACAAAACTATGCCATACAAAGTAGTCAACTTCATTAAACACATACCTCTAGTAAAAATTAAAGTTATAATGTCTAATCTTTTCTGTTTGTTTTTAATAAATTAAGGAGCATGTAAGGTTTTCTTTTTTCCCCTGGGGGGGAGGGGAGGGGAGTGGTGGTGCTGTTTAAAAAGAAAAGAAGATGAGCTAATTGAGAGAATCTTTTTCTCCCAGCCCCAGTGGGCCAAGAGACTGAGTGAGCACGTAGGACGGTCCTCAGCTCTCAGAGGCCAAACTGAAGAAGGGCAGTTTGGGACGAGGCTTGTTTTATTTCCTCCCCATAGAAGGCTTTCTTCAGGACAACATGGCAGTTATGACAGCCCTAACACCTAATAATGAACGTTCTGATCCTTGCATCTGAGCCAGTTCACAGCAAAGCGTGAGAAAGGGAGCCCAAGGAAGTTTTGTGTGTTGGGTTTATTAAAGGTAGTTTTGCTGAAATCTCTCCAGCCCCTGGGTCACGTATGCTATAACACATTCTTCATAGGGAAGGGGCTACAGAAGCCCCCCCCTCCCCTGGCAGCTTAAATGTCAAGATATAGCACGGGAAGGAAATATCGGGAGGCAGACCTTGGCTTGTCTAAATATTCATGTTTTCTGATTGTGATTTGCACAAATTGATTAGATTGTTTGAAGAGATCAAAGATGGACTTCTTATGAAATTATACATTAATTTCATACTTTAAAATTGCTTTCATGTCTTTGCATCTCACACATGCACCGTGCCCACTTTCCAGGCCAAAGTACTAGAATCGTGGCAATTTCTTTCAGTCAAAGCAAACTCCATAATTTATAAGTTTCCACTTCTGTCATTTCATTTGATTCCCATAGTGATGTGGATATTGCCTTCCTTTTACAAATGAAGAAACTGAGGCCCACGCTACTTGGTACAGGTAAAAACTAAATCAGTGGTGAAGCTGCTATAGCACCCAGAGCCTGTGGCCTCTACGTTCCTGCTTGTCGGTACCTCTGCCAAAGCAGGTACGAAAGAAAAGAGAGAGATCCAGATTGAGACAGTTGGACACAGCATAGTTGTTCCTGGGACTCTGGAGTCAGGCAGACCTGAGTTCACATTCTGGCTCTGTCATGTATCAGTTACTTGACTTTGAGCAAATTATACTTTAAACCCTCTAAACCTCAATTTACGTGCCTCACTCATGGAAGTGTTGTGGGATTAAATAAAGTGCATCTGGCAAGGGTTGAAATTAATTATTAAAATTAGATTTGGAAAAAAATTAGATTTGAATAACCTGCGTGTATGGAGAATATGGATAGTTAACAAGATACCAATACTCCTACCTGCCTGTTAACAAGAACTAAATGGTATGTACAAGAAGAAAAATGGTAGTTGATTATGGTGCCAAACGCTACAGTTGCGATTCTACTGACCCAGATATCATGGTTTAGGAAGTAAATAGACTTGGCTGAGAGGGAAAGAAGGAAAAATCAAGGAACCAGAATTCTAAGCACAGAATATCAACAATGAAATTCTCTTGCTTTCAGTCACACACCCTTTAAATCCAATTTGCTCTCCATTATTTGTTTAATTTCTATTCATTTTATCCAAATACTAATATGCTTATGTTAAAGCCAGTATAAGAAAACACACTGATAAAGTACTCAGATGATTGGTTAAATTGCTGTTTGCGAATATGTGTGTGCACATGGACATGGCTCTAACATGGGAAGAAGGACTGGTGGAGCTAGAGCTTCACAAAATGTTTCAGAGCAGGTTTCTATGCATTTGCCACTCTGACTTATTAAATTTTAGGCCTATGAAAATGAGGCAAAGTAAGCCTGCACTTGAAGCCTTCGCTGACATTATTCATTTCCTGTGTTAAAGGAGCTGGAATATCAGAAGTCTCAGCCCCCACAGCCCGGAGATAAGTTTGTGTCCGTTGTCAGCCAGTTCATCACAGTAGCCAGCTTCAGCTTCTCTGATGTTGAAGATCTTCTAGCCGAAGCGAAAGACCTGGTAAGTTTCCCCTTGAACACTGAGTATTGTCTGACAGGCTGGTACTTTCAGATATTGTACTATATTTTCATTTCTAGGTCTGTGTTCAATTGAAACATACCCTTTTTGTCTAGATGGCCTATGTTGCCTTTAGGTTAGCAAGACCGTGAAGTATCTGAATGGTATATAACCAGTAAATGCTCTGACAATTTTCTCGTGGTTGGTAGTGAATCAAAGTTCTTGTCTCAGAAAACCAGAAAAGACTAGATTGTGAAAACCAGAGGTGAGGGCAGGTGTGACCAAGGCCATGTACCTCAGTACCTGTAAGTAGTATGCTCTCCTGAGATAGAAAGTCAGGAGGACAGGATACTCCCTCTTAAAATCTCATATTAAATGAGATGCATTTTACTGCACAGCCTCATCACAGTAGGAATAGAAGACATTTCTTTTTTTGATTTTTGCTGTTTCAAAATTTTGTTTTCCTGTAAAGGAATAGTTTTTGTTGGCTAATAACCAAGATCTTTAAATTCTCCTGCCCCTTCACCCTCTCTCCTTGGCCCCACCATTGCTCTCGTTATTTCCACTTCCAAAATATATACACGTTCATTACATATATATGAACACATTCTCTCATTCTCCCTCATCCCCTTCTCAATATTAAGCTCCCGCCCTGCCCTACTGAGTACTTCCATACGTCCCATCTCTCAGTTGCCACAACTTTTACTTTAAATTCAACCTTTCCTTTGAGTAATGGACGCCATTTTTCTGTGGTCATGTGTTTGGTGATAGATATGAATTGTTTATGCAAGCGTACACACATACTGGTTAAAGTTCAGAAGTAGACTGTGTTAAGGTACATTAGCTAGTCTCAACTTTAAACCCTACTTCCAACACCACTAAATAAATGTAAAAACAATAGACGACTCCTGTTAGAGGTCCAGTCTCTGCTATCCCAAGATTGCAATCAGTCAGCCGTGTTAGCAGCCTCCACTGGCATCGCTTCCAGCCGTGTCTTGTGTATGCCTCACTGCTTTGGAGTATACACTTTATGAAAGAAGGGACCCTCACCCCAAACCATGCAATATAGTACCTACTCCATCAAGGGCTCTAATGTTTTTGTAAGTATCAACCGGGTAGTTAATATTTTATTTAAATACACACACACACAAAACCTACTCTTTTTCCCTTTATTTTAGCGTGGGAACTTTAATCTGGAACTAGTTTTCTTCTGATTTCTAAGACTAAAATATACATGACTTCATCGGCAACTAGAATTCCTAGATAAAAAGATCATTCAGGATGGCTTGAAGTGCATGAACTTGAATGTTTTAGAAACTCGATCGTGGGCTATTGCTGTTTTGTTCATTCCAGAACTTTTAAAAATTAGCTTTTAAAACCATGGAATAAACTAGAGCACTGTATGTGGCATGTGAAGAATGTTGTGTTCTTTGCTAAAGAGCTCTGGTTTCTAATAGAATATTTCCAAATAAGTAAAACATTGAGAACAACTCAGTGAAGGAAAAAATAGTAAAAAGAACATTTTTATTATAAATTTAAAGATGTGAAATAGTATTTATACAATGTCATATATATACATACATATATATAACAATCAAAAATTTTTATTTAAGAATAAATATTGAGGAGGAATTGAAAGAAGGGAATCAAAAGGTACAACTTTCCAGTTATAAATAAGTGCTGGGATGTAATGTACAAATGACAACTAGAGTTAACACTGCCATATGCTGTACTTGAAAAGGTATTAAGAGAGTAGGCCTAAGAATTCTCATTCAAGGGAAAAACAAATTTTTTTCATTTTTTAAATCTATACGACATGGATATTAACTAAACTTGTGATAATCATTTCATGATATACATAAATCAGGTCATTATGCTGTACATCTTAAGTGCTGAATGTAATTATATCTCAATAAAATGGAGGATGGAGACAAAAAATACAAGAGAATAAATATTGAAAACATTTCCTTTAGGTAGATAGCATCACTGAAATATTAGGACACCTTAATATAATAAAGACAAGTAATTCAAGAAAAATGAAAGCAGTTAGAAACTCTTGGGTTGGGGATATACTGCATAGACATTTCATGGTCTAAATATGAAGAAAATTATTAAAGATCCGGAAATGATTAAGTAGTTGGTTAGGCAGAGGGAATGCAAAGTTATTGGACTTTGAAGCTAGAAACACCATCCTTAGTAGCTTAGGAGGAACAGCCTTAGATCCTACAGAAGGAAGAAACATTCTAACAATTTGACCAGCATTGAACATTATTTGCTAAGACTCCTGAAGGCATGTGATCTCAAATTATGAAAATAACTACCAGAAAGACTAAAGTTAGAAACCGTTAAAACTAAAAAGACTGAAAATACTATTTTGTTATGTAAAAATATTTTTATTGAATTCTTTAAAATTCCCCCTTAATATTTTGCGTTTTAGCCATTTTTAAAAGATTTGCATTGAAAGGAGTTCTAAAACAAAGAATTTGGAATAAAATTATGTTCTCAGTCATAAATTGTGGGTTGCATTAATGCTTCCATAATCAGTTATTGTTTCCTAATTGAGGCCCAGGAAATATAACAGTACCAGCATTGTTTATGATTAGAAAGAGCATCTAAGAAGCACTGAATCCCATTTGCTTTTGATATTAACCATATGGCACTAATAAATGATATTAAACTACTTCAAAGAAAAGTTAAAAGTACAAGTTTCCCTACCCCTGCTGAGTTTGCTATTAGTTTTATGTCTTGAATGTTCTGCCCTACAATATTTTGCTTTTTTGTTTTTACTACTGTTTAGTTAATAAAATGTCATAGGAGGTAATCATAGATGTTAAGCTCAAATGAGGCAGACAAGAATAAATGGTTTCAAAAGTTGAGGAATATTAAATTTTTTACTTTAGAAATGACCAATAGACATGTCTGGCAGCTAAAGATTACTATAGGCTCACTAAAATCCAGCAAGTTATATTTGACTCAACTTGAGCTCGAGTCCTTCTAGTGAGATTTATATTTGATTATGGAACCCTCATAGAACACTGAACTTCTTAAAACCTCTTTTTTTTTTCCAGTTTACCAAAGCAGTGAAACATTTTGGGGAAGAAGCTGGCAAAACACAGCCGGATGAGTTCTTTGGCATTTTTGATCAGTTTCTTCAAGCTGTGTCAGAAGCCAAACAAGAAAATGAAAACATGAGAAAGAAGAAGGAGGAGGAAGAGCGCCGAGCTCGCATGGAAGCTCAGGTAAGAGAATGATCAACCAGCGATTCCACCTCCTGGAAGTTCTGTTGCTGCAGCTGTGGGTTTTTAAACAGCGCTTTGGTATGCTGGCAAGAAGGAAGGCGTCAAAGTACTCTCTCTAGTGCTGCTGGGAGTTTAAATTGGTATAAAGTTTCCCGTAGGCAATTTGGCATATCCAAAGCCCAAAAAACTATCTCCACATTCTTCGATCTTAAATCCCATTTCTTAGAAATTATTCTAAAGAAATCATAAATTTGCAGGAGAGAGCAACGATCTTTCCCCAACTTGATAACAGTCTAAATGTTTACCAGCTAGGCATTGGTTCTAAATGATATAATAGCTAAATAATGGAATATTTATGAAATCCTTAAAAGTCATGTCTTCAAAAATTATTTAATAATGCAAGAAAGCTTAAAAAATGATTTCTACATGAAATCTTTTTTTTTGGTAAAATAAGTATTAATAGATATAATAATGGTGGTAGGATATTTACCTAAAACGTTCACAATGGTTATCTTTTGATAGTAGAATTGAAGATGATTTTTTTGCTTTTTGTTTCTCTGAATTATCTAAGTTTTCTATAATGTATGTGTATTATTTGGCTTTTAATTATATAACTCATATATGACAGGTTCTAGGCATCCACAATATATATAGGCTTTAGTAAGAGGAGTAGGCTGATGAGTATTTGCTTTGCTCTTTATATACCATCAAAGAAACTAATGTTTGGGGTCTATTTAATAGTGATAACTTTTTGTTGCATTATAGAAATACAAATTGCTTCAGTCGCGCTCTTTTTTTTTAATAATTTTTTTTTATTTTTTAATTATAGTGGCATACAATAGTATATTAGTTTCAGGTATAGAACATAGTGATTAGACATTTAAATAACTTATGACGTGATCACCCCAATAAGTCTAGTACCCATCTGACACTATACAGAGTTATTACAATATTAATGCCTATATTCCTTATGCTATACTTTATATCTGCATGACTATTTTTAACTACTAATTTGTACTTCTCAATCCCTTCCCCTTTTTCATCCAACCTCTTACCCCCTCCCATCTGGGAAGCTTCAAAATGTTCTCTGAATCTATGAGTTTGTTTCTGTTTGTTTATTTTGTTCTTTAGATTCCACGTGTAAGTAAAATCATATGGCATTTGTCTTTCTCTGTCTGACTTACTCCACTCAACACAACACCCTCTAGGTCCATCCATGTTATTGCAGATGGCAAGATTTCATTCTTTTTATTATTATTATTATTATTTTATGGCTGAGTAATATTCCATTGTATATATGTACCACCTCCTCTTTATTCGTTCATCCATTGATGGACACCCAGGTTGCCTCCATATCTTGGCTATTCTAAGTAATGCTGCAATGAACATATAGATGCACATGTCCCTTCAAGGTAGAATTTTAGGTTTCTTCAGATAAATACCCAGAAATGGAATTATTGGGTCCTTCTTTGTCTCCTGTTATAGCCTTTGTTTAAAGTCTATTTTGTCTGGTATAAGTATTGCTACCCCAGGTTTTTTTTTTAGTTTTGTTTCCATTTTCATGAAATATCTTCTTTTTCAGTCTGTGTTTGTCTTTTGATCTGAAGCTAGTCTCTTGTAGGCAGCATATATAAGCATCTTGTTTTCTTATCCATTCAGCCACCCTATCTTTTGATTGGAGCATTTAATCCATTTACCTTTGAAGTAATTGTTGATAGATATATAGTTACTGCCATTTCATTATTCATATTTTTGATACATATTTTTTCTTCTTCTTAAAGAAGTCTCTCCAGCATTTCATATAATACTGGCTTGGTGGTGTTGAACTCCTTTACTTTTTTATTGTCTTCAAAGTTCTTTATTACTCCTTCGATTCTAAATGATAGCTTTGCTGGGTAGAGTAATCTTGGTTGTAGGTCCTTGCTTTCATCACTTCAAATATTTCATGCCATTTCTTTCTGGCCTGCAAAGTTTCTGTTGAGAACTCAGCTGACAGTCTTATTAGAATTCTCTTGTAGGCAACTAATTGCTTTCCTCTTGCTGCTTTTACGATTGTCTCTTCGTATTTATCCTTTGGCATTTTAATTATGATGTGTCTCTTTGGGTTTATCTGGGTTTATCTTTGGGCTTCTTTGGGTTTATCTTGTTTGGGACTCTCTGTGCTTCCTGGGCTTATATATCTGTTTCCTTTGCCAGGTTAGGGAAGTTTTCTGTCATTATTTCTTCAAATGGGTTTTCAATTCCTTGCTCTCTCCTCCTTCTGGTACCCCTAGGATGCAAATGCTATACATTTGATGTTGTCCCAGAGGCCCCTTACACTATCCTCATTTTTTTAAACTCTTTTTTCTTGTTGCTGTTCTGATTGGGTGTTTTCTGCTACCTTCTAAATTTCTGATTCAGTCCTCTGCTTCATGTAATCTACTGTTGATTCTCTCTAATGGACTCTTCATCTCAGATATTGTATTCTTCATTTCTGACTGGTTCCCTTTTATGTTTTTCATCTCCATTTTTATGTTTTCTGTCTCTGTTAAAGTTCTCACTGAGTTCATCTACTCTTCCCGTAAGTTCAGTGAGCATCCTTCTAACTAGTGTTTTGAACTCTGCATCTGGTCTCCATTTTGTTTAGTTCTTTTTCTGGAGCTTTGTTCTGTTTTTTATGTGGGACATGTGTCTTTGTCTCCCCATTTTGGCTGCCTCCCTGTGTTTGTTTCTATGTATTAGGTAGGGCTACTAAGCCTCCCAGTCTTAGTAGAGTGACCTTATGTAATTGGCGTTCTGTGGGGCCCAGTGGCACAGTTTTCCGCAGTTACTTGAGCCGGTGCTCCAGGTGTGTCCCTCATATGGGTTATGTATGTCCTCCTGTTGTAGTTGAACCGTGGTTGCTATTTGCATGTTGATGAGAGGGATTGACCCTTGGGCTGATTGGCTGTGAGAACTGGCTGGTGAGGGGCCTACCTTATGGAGCAGGATTCACTTTAGCAGGGCTAGGTGCCTGCCCAGTCTGCCCTTTGAGTGTGTCATCCTTGAATGCAGCCCTGTGTGGTGCTCCAGCCCTGGGAAGAGCTCTGCAGTAGTCTGTGCACTGCCCAGGGCCACCAGGCAAGAGTCACCAAGCAATCTACAGATGGCTGCCACCTGTGCTGGGCTTAGAAGTGCCTCAAAAGACCAAGCTGGGAACCAAGGCCAGCTGCTGCTAGTGCCGCGCTTGGGGCTGCTCAGCACACGGTAGTGGTACTGCTTGTTTGGGTTTTATGAACCTTAAGAAATTTCAGGAAAGTCTACAAAATGAGCCAAGACATGCCATTTGTATGGAAAAGCCACTGGAGGCGGCTTGAGTAACCCTACAAGTTGGGAGGGGCAGAGTCTCAGGAAATCACCTGTACCTGGTGACCTGTGTTAGCTAGGTTGATGGAGATTCAGATATGACGGCGCCTATGTCGGCACACTGGGAAGTGGGAAGGGCTCAGTAAAGGAACAATGGATTCTACCAGCACTTCTGTCTGGGATACAGCTGCCCCTCCAGCCCTCACCCTGAGGCCAGACCATTCACTTCCTCCTTGTATGTCCCTGGCACTTTTCAAGCAGCTGCCCCAGTGCTGGAGCTCAGAGTGAGTGAGTCTGTCAGGTCAGTGAGTAATTTTGTGCGTAGGCCCTTTAAGAGGAACATCTGCGATTCCCACAGCCCTCCTTCTCACTCAGCCACAATCTCCACTGGTTTTCACAGCCGGAAGTAGTGGAGACTTCTCTTGTCAGCACTGGAACCCTGGGATGGGGAGCCTAGTGTGAGGCCAGGACCCCTCGCTCCTCCAGAGGACCTCCACAGCCAAGATATACCTCCCGATTCTGAACTGCCATAGGCAGTTATGGGACCAGCCCATTTGGCCTCTCTGCCACTCCTGCCAGTCTCAAGTTTGTTTCTTATGTTGTAGGACTTCTGTTCCACCAGACCTCGGGTGACTCCCAGTGGTGCTTCTACTGTAGTTTCATTATAATTTTGATGTGGTCGTGAGAGTTGGCAAGCACAGTGACTACCCACTATGCCATCTTGACCGGAAGTTGCTCTTTTTTAACTAGCCTATCATGAGGTTTACCTAGCTCCTGCATGGTGAGAGTCTAATCACAAAGTAGTGGTGACTTTATTTCATTATTCATTGCTTCTACAATGAGACCTCTTATCCCAGTTACCCTTTTCTTGTGTCATCAAGGGGGTTAGCAGCTATAGACGAACATGGTTTGGTATGACTGAAATCTTGTCATGTTTCACAGAATTCATCACCACTGAAAACAAAATACAACACTTTGACACTTCTCTAAGATGTTGCTTTCTATTTGTAGCTGAAAGAACAACGTGAAAGGGAGCGTAAAATGAGGAAAGCAAAAGAGAATAGTGAAGAAGGTGGAGAGTTTGATGACCTGGTTTCAGCTTTACGCTCAGGAGAAGTATTTGACAAAGACCTTTCTAAACTGAAACGGAATCGCAAACGCATTACCAACCAGATGACGGACAGCAGCCGTGAGAGACCAGTCACGAAACTTAATTTCTAATTTTCCTTGAATACTTTTTTTAGAACGCTCACTAGCAGCCCTTTGAAGTGACTAGAACTTTTCATTACACTGCCTTGCAATCCAAACAGTGGCAATTTCTTCTTTCATCCGTGAGTGAATGTGTGAATGTGTGTGTATGTAAATGTATGTGTATATGTATACTAAAAAAAATGTATATAGAAGTCTGAGTGTTGTCTGGAGACATATCTGTATGGGTAAAAAAAAAAAAAACTTTGTTAATGTATGTGCTCAGAAACCCTTTGTATATGCATTCATATTGAGTGTGGCTCATTTTCTTCCCCTGAACACCATGACTGTTCAAAAGCACAATACTATCTCCTGAAAGAGATGACATTCTCTAGAGTGAAAACAAAAATCAAAAGGAAAAAAAAAAGCTTGAGAAATATTTTGTGGTTTCCAAGCTTGGTATACTTTGAAATTATTTTCACTGGTGGAACTGGTGTCGGAAAAATATAGATTTAAAGTGGTTTTTGATAGTCGACAATGTGATGCTGGTACATCAGTAACTGAAAGGACCAGCTCAGAATTTCTGACATTGATGTGGGGATTTGGTCTGTTAATGTTTATTGAGAACATCTTGCACACAATCTAAATTATGTAGACTCTCAATCAGAATTTTTTTATATATTTAAAACTTGGACATCAATTTTTTTCCTCCTAATTTCATCAAGTTTTCTGCCAAGCGCTCTTGATGATTTCTTTACATTGCTTTTGGAAAGAACACTATTTATCTAAATACAATCTATGCTCTTGTTAAAAAACAAGATTGCCAGAATGTGCTTGTTCTAATAATATAGATATATAAACTTTAAAAATAAAATTTCCCACTCAAGACCTAAAAGGAAGAATTCTCTGAAGGGATAAAATTATTTTTAAAAAATTTTTATGGGGTGCCTTTTTTTTTTTTTTTTTTTTTTTTGGTATTTTCTATTTTCTGTTTTATAGGACAAGCTGCGTCTTCTGTAAATATAGGTCTGGACTAAAGGACACTTAGTAAATGCACAAAATGTCAACAATACCAACAGAGATGCCAAGATCTATTTATCTCCAAGTATGTTTGAAGTGGTTTCCTGTTTATATGTTGTCATTTTAAATTGTGTGTCAGTAAAACTACCTGTAAATTTTCAGTCCAAAAGATAAAGCTCTCAGGGAGAAATGAATAAAAACAACGAACATTAGAAAATAAAATATAGATGCTTACCATTAACCTACCAACTCTTAATATCCTTAAATTATATGTAAAGAGGACTGTTACTCTTCTTTTTCTTTTTTTTTCTTTTTTCTTTTTTTTTTTTTTTTTTGCTTTGCTTTATTTATTTGTAGTGGGGGAGGGGGACTAAGGTTCTCTCTTTTATTTCCATTGATCCTGTTGTGGTTAGGTTTCCTGTGGAGAGAGTAGTTTGTCCTGTTGCACTAGAACATTATCTACTCATTAAATTGAGTTTTTCAGTCAATTAACAAATATTTATTAGACACCTACTCTGTATCAGGCATAGTAGGGCTACAATGGTAAGCAAGACAGAACCCCTGCCCCCAAGGATCTCACGTTCTAATGGGGACATTAAGAGGTGAATAGAATACCAATGTGTGCGCTGTACAGGAATCGTGCTATTTAAAAATAATTTGTATAAACTATAATGCTTAGTGCAGATGGCAAGGTCTCTGTGCTATTTGAAAGCTGTGAAATAGTGCTCTAAGAGTTGTCAAGAGCTGTGGTTTTACATTTTTCCCCTCATTGCAAAACTTAGTGACTTTCTACACATTATATGGAAGTAAATGACTAGCAGATTAAACAGTCATAAATACACAGCAGAGATTGCGCTCCCCCAACCCTTAGTTACCACGGTCTGCAAATACACCATATTAAAGGTACAGACAGAGACTTCGCTCAAACAAGGCTTAGAGATGAGGAGGAGTGGGCTATGCTGATGGATTTGTCTATTCCTTAACTAAAGTGCCTCTATGTATATTCTTTTCTATTTATAGCTGCAAAAATTTGGTCTGGCTCAATTTTGGAACTATTTTGAAAATGGCTTTGTTTTACAGTTTAAGGAATGGACAAGTGGATGGAGAGTCACATAAAGGAGCAAGTTTGTGTATCATGTCCCTCTTGCCCCTTTTTAATCATCTTCGTTTTGATATGGCCATCCTGGTAGGCCATCTTTGCCATTTCCATTTTTGGTTTCTTCCCCAAAAGCTGTGTGCAGGTAATTCCATGTGCCATTGTTGAAAAAAATCTACTTTTTAGATTGGTGCTGGTATAAGTAGCCACTTTTCTCTCTTGGGTGCGTGTTTTAAATTTTTTTGTTTGTTTTTTTAAATTAATGCCAAAAAGAAAAAGCATTATAATTTGTCAACTTAATTATATGTCTTGTATCTTATTAGCTTAGTAGTTAGAACCACTTAGTGTTTAGGTGCAAGACTGTTGTTATAGTACCAAGAAAAAAATGTTGTATGTGTTATGAGATTGTACATTTTTTTAAATAGCAATATGCAATAAAGAGATGAATTCATTGACTGTATGTATATGCTTTCTATGAGTTATTAAAATAGCGTTATCAGGTTTCTTTGCACTTTCCACCACTAAATTTAAATATTGCTAGTTGTTTACTAAGTCAGAAATATATACATATTTTTTAACTTGCATATACTGGACCTAGAAGGGTATAGTTTTCTGCTATGGCTTATTCAATATGTCCCCAGACTACCATATCATCCCTCTTTCTATAACTCTTTCCATAACCCCTTTGTGTAACTCTGTGGATTATACAGTTTCACGGAGGGGCTACTGATTAAATTATTCAACTGAGAGTATTGAAAAGACTCAAGTCTCTGGACTCAAAATCTTTTTCATTTTGAAGCATTTCCTTTTTAAAAATTAATTTGTGGTATAGGTCAATATGGGGAAGTGTCATCTGTACAGAGAAAAGGTGTATTTTATCCTCTAAAAATTGGGACTTTCTTCAGCCCTATGTAATTTTGGCTGCCTGACTTTCCTCCACCCAATTTGAAGTCAAGCTGAAAACAAATTGTCCCAGTGGTTGATAGAGGACTGAAGCACTTTTGATTTTTAGACTGGACTCATGATGTTCTTGCCAACCATCTTGTTTTTCATCTAGTCACTCAATACTGCATTGTATCCAAGGGCTGCTTTGTTCTCTTATGCTTTGTTCTCATTCAGATGCGAGAGAGCCTTTTATATGTTGGACAAATTTTATATTCCATCCCACAAACGGAATGTACTATTGCCTATATGTACATCTGAGTATGGAGCTTTGTCCAAAATTACTTAGATACATCAGTTGCCCTTGATGTATTGATAGAAATAGGGGGAAATATGAAACTTTCATGTCATTACACTTATTTTTATGTCTTTGGTTTCCCCCCAGAAATCGTCACTGGGAAAAATATGCTTTTGTCAAGTGGTGAATCTATTCGATCCTCCAAAACTTTGCCCCTTTTCTATAAAGTAACATGGGTTTTTGTGAGGCAAAATAAAAATAATCTTTATTAAACTAGTTTGGACACAATTATTCAAAAGACTGAGTTCTGAAAGGAGGAATTTTTTCAGATTTTTTTCTTTAAATAACATCGGCTATTTTCTATCAAGTGGAAAACTTAAATAAAGAACTCCCAAGGTTTAAGAGTTACTTGGTACCGTTCAGTTCCATAAACATTAGCTTTGAGAAGTTAAGTTTCTCTACATTGGACTATGCAGAGAAATTTAAAGTCAAGGTTGTAGGGCTTCTTGCATTGGGGTCATTCATAGACCACCACTATGTTAAGTGCCCATTTTCTCTAAATGGTCTACATATTGGTTTAAGTCTCTATAGCCCCATTTCCCCTATAATTATGAACTCTACTGTCAAGTTCATAATTAACAAATGGCCTAAAATCTATAAATTCTTAGAGAAAGTTTGGAACCCCTAGAGAAAGGAGTTTCTTTAAGGAATTTTGCATTTTCCGTAGCAAAGACAAATCAAAATTATTTTCATCGATCTTGTGGGGAAAACATCAAATCTATTCTTTGGTCCCTTCCCTGACATGCTTTTGTCTACTATAATCAATAATGTGTTTCCACGGTATCAAACTAAAACATGAACAATAGATTGCACACTAGAGATTTTTGACAAAGGAGATCCTTATATTTATCAAAACGATGTGTTTTTGTTTCTCATGGGAGAGGGGTATCAATTTTACCACGTCATTTAAATAAAATATTTTTCTCTCTGTTTCTCTGCCTGTGGTTTCTTTCACTGAGAGAAGGAAGAAAGGAAACAGTTCAATACTGGTCTTCAGTACCATCTTCTATTTGATTTACACCCATTATGGCCATATGGGGACATTTCTGTAGCACAGGAATCTGCAGTCCCCCATGTGATGATGACCATTTCTTGTTAGTGTCCTTACCCCCATCCCCGGTCTTCAGTGTAGAGAAACTTTGTCTACTAAGACAAAGTTTGGGGACCATCTGACTCTTCTGAGATGAGAAGGGGTGCCTGGAGAGAAGGTGATTGTGCTGCTGAGCAATGACTAAGGGAAGCAGGCACAGGAGAGAAAAGCAGCTGCCAGCTGCTTGGCCAAGACACCTCCCTACCAGATCGGGTTAAGTTGTCCTACTCCCTCTCACTTACCCTCCCCCCAGCCAAACTCCCTTTGATACCTTATTGTGTCCCTTGACTTCCCCAGTTTATTCAGCTCTGAGTATATCTTCAAGAAACAGCCCAACGGGGTAGCTTCTCGTTACACTTCCTTAGACTTCTATTCCGACCCCCACCCTTTGAGATTTCAGCCCAGTCTCTAAAACCTCCTGATTAACTCTTAGACCAACAGGACCATACTACTGTCCATTCCTTAACTCTACTTTAGAAGCCGGGAAGAGAGGCAGAAAAAAAAGAAGGGTTTGTCACTAGTGAGCTAACCATACATACTTAGTTCACATTATAAGCCTTCACGGTTTCCAGTTGAAGCCAGTTTCTGCAAACTGTCATTAAAAGACTCACAAGAAGAGACTGTCCTTTCTCGCTCCCTTTCTGTCTTTTTTTCCTCAAACCTGCTTCATTCCACCATTATAAAGGCTTATTAGGAATTCTCTTAAAAAGACTTGCAGAAAACAGTCCTCCCCTGCTGCCTCAAATATGAGATACTTGACCCTGAAATGCAGCAGCTATTTAGTGGCCTGACATTTTTATGGCTGTTGAGTTCCCACTAAAAGTTTGGCTTTTGCTGTCTGCAGAGGCACCGCTGGGCACTGGGTCAGTGGGCCCTGTCTCACTGGAGTCACTGCTAAAGGATTAATGCAATGGAAAAAGGAGCCTCTACCACACAATCTGGTGAAATGATGCTTCGAGGTCAATTGGCATTGACTTTTACTAGAATGTGGCAAAGGTGACCCTGATGAATCCTAAAATAAAACCACCTATGGTCATTAAACAGTACTCCCCACAGAAGACTGCTCCCAAGCTCCCTTGTGTGCCAACTTGTAAGCAACACAGTAGAATCTAATATCTCTAAGTTCCAGAGTTGTCTATTACCATCGGACATAAGCAGTGACCTCAGGTGAGTCTCCTAAACACCTTTTTGCAAGCTGGGCAGAACAGTTATAAAACTTCCCATTGCAGAATGTAGCAGTCCCGCCTCTGAGGCTTCCAGGACCCAGATGCCAAGGAGTCACTGCAGCCAACTTACTAACTAGAATTAAACAAACTCTCTTGATTGCACTATTTTTCAGCCACAGCCAAGAAGCCCAGCCTCCACCCTGGCTGAGAAGAAGAAAAGTCGAAGGGCCCTTGCTGAAAGCAGACTCCGTTTCAGCAGAAAAGGAGCTCATTTCAGTACTTCCTTTTACCAGGTGACTGTGGTAACACAGATCCTCAGAGCCCCATCATGGCTTCACCAAAACCACAAGCATTGATTTAGTCATAAGATCAATGTATATCATTAATATGGCTTTTCTCTGTAGAGGTTGTGGTGACCCAGGAAGAGGGTAGTTGGAAGCCAAGGCAGGAACAAATCAAACTAAATGGATAGGCCCACTGTTCACTTCCCTGGAGTGCTATGTTCTCAGGGACACTGCATTTTAAGAGCAATGCTGACACACAAAAATGCACCCTGGCAAGGAGGTTTAAAAACTGACTCAGAAGCTTTCACTGATAAGAAACTTTAATTAAGCTGCAAAACAAATTATAAAGGAGATATGATAGCCAATCTCAAATATTTGAAGAGGGAGAAGGCTTATTCTGTATTTTACCAGAAAGCAAGACTATAACCATTGGGTGAAAGTCATCAACAAACAGAATTCATGTTTCTTAACCCCAAGAACTTTCAAACTCCTTTGACAACCAGCAGCTCAACACGTGCCACATAAGCACGCTCATCTTCAGAGACAGTCAAACCTCTCGACTGGATGCCCAGGGACCGATGACCATCCATCACATCAGAGATGTTGTCAGAAGTTCGGGACTAAGTGACAGGTCTGATAGCTGATTTTTTTAAACTTTTTACTTGGAAATTTCAAACTTACGAAAATTTGTAAAAATAAAAATAGTATAGGGAATATCCTATATGCCCTTTTCCCCAAGTCCCTTATTGTTAACATTTTGTCCCATTTGCTTAATCATTTATTCTCTTGCTCTCTCTTTGTGTGTATGTGTACACATAATCTTTTTTTCTCAACCATTAGTGTTAAGTTGTATACATCATGGCCCTTAATTCCTAATACACATTTCCTAAGAATAGGGCTTTACTAATATAAATTCAGTACATTTATAAACTTTATAAATTAATATTGATATTTCTATCTAATCAACTATACATGTTCTAATTTGTCAGTTGAGATAATAATAAATGTCCTTTTTAGCATTTCCTTCCTTCAGAAAAGCATCTAGTCCAAGATCAGGTGTTATACTTAGTTGTCATATCTCTTTAGCCTCTTATACTCTTTAGCCCGTCTTTATCTTCTACGACATTGACATTTTTGAAGAATAGTTCCTGTAATAGGCAGAATAATGGCTCACCAAAGATGTTCATGCCCTAATCCCCAGAATTTGTAAATATGTTACCTTACAAGGCAAAGAAGACTTCGATTAAGTTAAGGATCTTGAGACAGGGAGATTTTCCCAGATCCTCCAAGTGGGTCCAATGTAATTACAAGGGTCCTTATAAGAGTGAGGCAGGAGGGCTGGAGTCAGAGAAGATGTGAGAAAGGAAGCAGAGGTTGGAGGAAAGCGATTGCTGCCTTTAAAGAAGGAAGGGTGCCATAAGCCAAAGAATACAAGTCCCCCCCACCCCCACCTTTTTTTTCTTTAACTATAATTTTCTTTGTGTTGTTCTTGTCTGATGTTTCTTTTTGTTAGATTGAGGCTATACATTCTTGGCTGGAAGACAACATAGGTAGTATCAGGAATCACACAATGTTTGTCTGTCAATCGTAGGTAACATAAATTTTCATCACTCAGTCAAGGTGTCACTCAGTTTCTTCTCTGTATAGTTTATTCTCTTGCAATGAATAAGCTGTCTGCTCCTCATCAAAATTTCCCCCTAGATTTAGCATCCATCAATGATTCTTGGCTGAACCAATCTTTATGATAATGGTTGCAAAATGATGACATAGTTCAGTTCCAACATTCCCTCCACATTTACCAGTTGGCCTCAGCATTCTGTTTTAAGCAAAAGCTCTCCCACCTCTGATCAGTATGGGCTCATGAATTCCTATTTTTTTCAATGGCTTATAATCCATTATTTAACTTAATTCTTTTATGCTCAAATTATTCTTGATTTGAGCAGAGAAAGCCCCCTCAGGCTTGCTCCTGTGACCTTGTAATATGTCCTATTTTTTAAAACAAGCATTTCCTAACTTTTTGCATAACAAGTAGTTCCAGGTTTATCTTGTACCTACACTGTCAGCCTTGGAATGAGCCATTTTTCCAAGGAACTCTGATACTTTTTGTAGGAAATGGGATAAGAGACCTGAGATTAGATTTGCTTTTTGACCCATTTCACAGACGGTGAGGAGATATATACGTGTGTGTATACATATAACACACATGCATATATATATGCACATGTTTTAGAAATGAAAACTTCACGCCAATACCTTAAATTCTAATCTATCCCCACAGGGTGGAGGACCTTCCCGCGTTCCATATTTGTGTATCCCTTCTTCTGTAATAAGAACTCTACTTCCCAAGCACATAACACATTTATGCTTTTGCTCAATCCTATATTGAATCTAAAAGAGTTTCAGAATTGTTGCTTACAGAATACTCCAAAACAAAAACAAAAACAAAAACTACCCTAATAGAAAGTGTAAAATTTGTACTTCTTCCCTCTCTACTTCCTCTCCCATATCCCACTCCATTCCAGACTGAAGTATATAATCAAAAACTGTGTTCAGAAATTACTTGGATTGGACCTTTCTTCTTTTTGTTATCCTCCTTTTGTATGGTTATAATAATCATTTGAAATACACTTAGATTTATTTGT
Organism: Pteropus vampyrus; assembly: GCF_000151845.1. NCBI lineage: Eukaryota > Metazoa > Chordata > Mammalia > Chiroptera > Pteropodidae > Pteropus > Pteropus vampyrus. The sequence continues at coordinate 7,848,903 of NW_011888796.1, read as the reverse complement.
TTCCTTTTTCTTTCAGTTTTAATTAGGTTTTGTCCCCTTCCCACTTATTGATTTATCTTTTGCATATGTAGACTACTAACATACTTTCAAAGTCAAAACTATATAAAAAGGTATATTCATAGAGGTGTCACCTTCTCCTGTGTCCCTTTTACCTCATCTTATCTTGTAGGTATCCAACTTTAATGTTTTCTGCTTTATCTTTCCTTTCTTTGTCTTGTAATAATAAATAGATATATGTATGTTTACTTATTTTTTCTTCTTTTTTGCACAAAAGGTAGCATATTACATATGTTCTTTTGCAGTGAGCCTTTTATACTTAATATTTGTTGGAAATTAATATAGATCTTCAACCTCATTCTTTTTTATAGCATGATAGTACTCCATTGTGTGTAGATAACATAGTTTATTCAACCAATCTCCAAAATTTTCTAATTACATATAACATTGCAATGAATAACCTTGTGCATCTCTATTTATTACTGTTAGAGGTATATTTCCAAGATAAATTTCTAGAAGTGGGATTGCTGTGTCGAAGTGTAGACATATAGGTCATTTTGTTAAATATTGCTAAATTACCCTGACAGGGACTATATACCATTTTTGCATTCCCACCAGTAATGTGTAAGTGTGCCTAATGAATTCAGTCAGTTTTCACTATCGCCACTGTTATTAACCTGGACTAAGCACCATCATCTCTCTTCTGGATTGTGACAATACCTTCCTAAACTGGTCTCTTTGCTTCAGCCTTTTCCACCATAATCTATTCTCGTCACAACAGCTAAAGTGATGCTTTCAAATGTATTTAAAATCATATCACTTCTCCACGTAAACTCTCCAGAGGCTTCCTTTCTCACTTAGAAGTAAATGTGACAGTTCTCACAATGGCTCTCTAGACCCTAAATGATCTGGACACCAGCCCAGCACCATCACCCTCCTGACCACATCCTCACTACTTTCCTTCTTCCTTCTTTTGCTCCAGCTGCACTTGCTTTCTCTTCTTTCATGACCATACCAACCACCAACCTCCATCGGTCTTTGTACTTTCGTTTTCTTTGCCTAAAACACTCTTCCTTTAGATATCACTTCACTTTCTCTGCCATCTCCTCCAGCTCATTCTTCTAATGTAACCTTCTCAGTTAAAGACTTCCTTGCCATTGTTTATAATTACAATCCACAGCCATCCCAGTACCCATCCTTATTCTGCTCTATTTTTCTTCATAATACTTATCACCACATATTTTGCATATCATTTGTTTATTATGTCTCCTAATCTTACTCCACCCATTAGAATAAAACTTCCATGAAGTTAGAGATGTTTGTTTTGCTCACTGAGTATTTCCAGCACCTGGAACAAGTTCTGATATACTAGGGGATTGCAATAAATGTTAAATTGAATGAATGACTTCAATACATCACTCTCTTCTTTGATAGATCAAATATGCAAAAAAAAAAAAGACATGAATAGTGCAATTGATGAGGTTGATTTAATAGATATATTTGAAACGATAAATCTCTCTTTTCAAATGTTTACGAAAGTGTTTCTCAACAGCAACTATTACATTTTTGTGCCAAATAGTTCTTTGTTATGGGGGCTGTCCTGTGTATTATAGGATATTTAGCAGCATCCCTAACCTCGACCTGTTAGCATACCTCTCAAAGTTGTAACAACCAAAAATTTCTCCAGGCTTTGCCTAATGTTCCCTGAGAAGCAAAATCTCCCCCGGTTGAGACCCATTCGCCTAATTTGCAGTCCCCAAATTGAACCATACATATCCAAAAAGAACAGAATTAATGTTAAAAGTTTAAACACAAAATATTACAATCTCTTAGGGGGAAATGCGCCAAGAAATATTGGGTCAAAAGTTAACCCAAACTAATAGAGTTGCCAGATAAAATATATGACACCCAGTTAAATTATAATTTCAGATAATAAATCATTTTTTAGTATAAGTATGTCCCATGCAATATTTGGGACATACTTCCACTAAAAATTTATCTCTTGTTTATCTGAAATTAAAATTTAATTGGGAATATCATATTCTAATTTGCTAAATCTGGCAACTCTCATTTGTAAAATAATAAATGTAAAATCATTAATATAAAAAGACAGCCACTACACATAGAATACAGCCAAACTGTACTCAAAGGCAAAGGTATGTTTGTTAATATCTTCACTTCTTAGAAAGAGAAATGTTTAAAAATGAACTAAATGTTTAACCTAAAAGTGAGAAAACAACAACAACAACAACAAAAAAGTAAAACAAACCAAGTAATCTAAAGGAATATCTCACAGCTAAGTTAATTTAAAGGAGGCACTCTTTTCCACTCTAGTTATAGCCTTTCCAATGAGATGATAATACATACTCCATGTGCTTTGGTTCTTGGACAGAGCTGGATACATTCTAATTACACTCTACATCTGCTCACTCTTCTTCTAGATACTCATCAATATCAGCTATTGATGTCTTTTCCCTTTAAACAGATTACCACACATCTTTGTCATGCTGTGTAATGTCCTTCATATTTTGTCTGCAGCCCCTTCCCTTTTGACTAAAGGAAGCTCTTAAGTTACAAGTATAGACATTATTGCTTAAGGTGGTGACTTTAGAAAGGGCCTACTTTATGTCCACTTAGTTGATTTAGATTAGCTGAAACCTCAAGAATCTCACGATCTCTCTTATAATCCTCCAGCATCTACAGATGAGTCCAATATTTTCAAGGCATTTCTCTCATACATCATTTTAGACATTTTCAGAGAGATGGCAATACCTCTCTGAAGGCATCAGGTACACGAGATGTGAACCTGTGAGTGACTGGATTTCCTAAAGGAAGGGATTCTATCAACTAACTTTGAAAACCAGGATGTGAACAAAGAAATAAGGCCCATTGTATATGATGGGCTATCACTGTATTGTCATTTCCTGAACAACATTCTTCTTATCAGTAGTGGTTCTGTTGCCAAATTTCAATTTGAAAGAGCATTATAAGGGGGAAAATATCCAAATCTTTATGTAGTATTTCCTAGGTAGTAAACACAGGATTTCCTGCGTCCGAAATGATTTCAACAAACTGCCTTCAAACATGGCCTACTGACAAATTTAGACACTGTTCCGTTAGACACGGATAAGTTTGCTGATTGAAATCTCCTCCAGCTGAACAAGGGGTTTTGCCAAGTGTGCAGCAAAGTTCGCAAAGCTGACCATCCCCACCGAGCCTGTAAGCCACAGAAATGGTTTCTTTCTGTACTGATTCTTGGTCTTAGTATTTCATGTGTTTATATATCTCTCCAAAGTAAAATCTAGAAGTGTGACTCACTCTTTTCTTTTGAGAACTCAAGCAGGCAGCATGGTGATTATTAAAGAGGAAGTTAGGTGGCCAACAAAGGCATTTGGTTCATTAGTTTTAGAAATAATAAGATCGGGGAATCCTAGAGGATTGACGCTGAGTTTTTGAACACTGGTATTTGTTTCAGGGAGGAAAGGTCAAACTTCTCAATACACAATCTCCAGAGGAAGGAAGTGTGTTCAACAAAGGCGCAAGGAATCTTTCCCTCTCAGACATAATTCTGGTCACACCAGGATAATTTGTAAATCTGCATTAGAAACAGTTCCTTTCTCCATTTCCCATTCATAATAAGGTGCCTGTGATGAACTAAGTGAGTGAAATTTTCTCCCCAGACTTCAGTCTTCTTTGTTTTAAAATCCTACTTTAGTGCATTGCTTCCGGAAGCGTGTGGTTTCATAATACCCAGTACTCACTTTTGGCCTGAAACTCATTTGTACTTTCGTCATCATGATGATGTACCAAAGAGTCATAGCAACAGTTCCAGTTTGCCAAAGGACAGAGGATGCACAGATTTTGATTGTACCAAAATTCTACAGAAATATGGTATCTATGACATTATGTGGAAGTCACTACAGAGGAAACCTTTTCAAGAAAAGCCAGGGTAAATCTTCATAGTAAGCATTTGTTGCCCCAGTTGCTTCCCGATGATATGTTTTTTTGTGTGTTCATGGAACACAAACCTGCAGCTTTGATGAACTGCCAACACTCATTCTGTCAGTCCCTAGTTTTGATTGCTGAGAACTCAAGAACATCTATCTGTTCGCCATGTCTCAGCTTTGGCAACATAAGAAACTTGCAAACCTGTAGAGGATTTTAATGAGCTTATTTGAGCCAAACTGACAACGATTGCCAGGAAGCAAAATCTCAGTGGATTAAGAAATGCTCCAGAGAATGGCAGTTTTGCAGCTAATTTTATATATTAGAATCAAAGGAGGAGACATGTAAAGAGGGTTCATTGGCGGTAGATTAAGGGGGCAGGAGAAAGCAAAGCAAGGAAATCTCTGGGATTGGATAAAAAGTAAAATGAAGGGACACATAATACTTCTTTTACATTGGTGGGCACAAGAGAGTTCATAATGAACATTTATAGCACGCAGAGATGGTATGCAGGGGACAAGGTAACCATGAGGAGTTCTGTGGCCTCGTGCTCTGGTGCAGCGGGTTGTGCTCTGACAGGCTCACTTAAAGACTGACCTTCCTCAAGAAAGCTACAGGCCCAGGATGTGACCACCTGCCATTACCTGCTTTTGGTTAGAAATTTTTATGTTCAAACCATCCTATGTGGTTACTTTCAGTCTCTAAGTTTGTAGGGCCTGGCATGCTGGCCTCCCCTGAGCTTGTCAGGTTAGTATGTGGCCTTTTTTCAAGCACAGCTTTAACATATTTATGAAAATGAACTTATTAAAATATGACCATATAAATTTCCATAATTAATATTGGAGAGGAAATTCCCTTTAGAATAATAACAACTACCATTTATTAAGCTCAGGTACTGTAATAAGCATTTTCCATAAAAGAACCTAATAAAAACCCAATGACTTATACTTTACAGATGAGGAAACTGAAGTTCAGGAAAATTTTAAAATTTATCAAGGATTACACAAAATTCAACCATAATCTGACAAAAAGTCTGGGCCCTTAACAAAAATTCAATAAAAAAGATATGCAAAAGACACTGCCATTATCCCTCTATTTTATTTTATTTATTTTTACTTCTATATTGACCTGCTATTCTGAGATTTAAACTTGAAGTTAGAACAGAGCCTGTGGCTAGCTCTCTGGGGCCATTTTGGTTCGAGCTTGCAACTGGGAATTTTCTCATAACATAACAGTAGTAACAGAATGAGGGGCCTGAAAGGGATTAAAAAGGACTCTAGTGAACACATGTTTCAGTTTCCCACCAACTAGCTTCTTCAGCTAACCATATTCTCCCACCAGACGGTCAATCGGAATGTTCCCTTCCCAGATCAAGTGATGTACATATGACCAAGCAAGGCAGTCAGAGCTGAGGAATATTAAGTCTGGTTCTGTTAGGTAGCTAGTCAGACATGAGCAACAGGGGGAACAAAGGAATAGGGGCTGAGCCTAGAGACTGCCCAAAGAACACCCTATTATTAGTTAATCCCTCTTGCATCTCCAGAGACAAAGAAAAGGAGAGTCATGGTTTTAGCTGACCTAATCTGGCTACAGATGCCTGCATAGAAGGTCATTATAATACTATGTTTATGCCTGGAAGTTCATGAATCTAATTATAACAGACTGTATTCTGGGTAAGCACATGCACACTAGGCAAAGTTATATAGCAGCCAGGTGTCAATCAAAATGATCTCACTTGCTGATCACCTAGGAATGCCCTTGGAACTAGCCCATCACGGCCCAAATATAAGGCAGACATTCCCACTTCTGGGCCCTTCTTTTTGCCCTCTTGTTGTTGTAGTTGTTATCTCAGCATTCTGTTACAGCTCTCAGCTGGGACCGGGTGCCTCCTCGGGGTATTCTTTGTCTTTCTAAAATATACTCTTAATAAAACTATTAAATTTCAATGAACTGTGATTCTCCACTGCTGTCTTTTGAGGAAGAACCGAGGGAAAATGTTAACTACACTTCTGCACCACCGACTTTATCACTCTCCCTACCCCCTGACCTTGGAGCAACAACAAAATCCAGTGGCCCCAATGGTGACAGTTCCAATGACAATCCCTGAAGTGATAGCTCGTCATTCTTGCTACCCAGAACTCAGGAGCTTCTCTGGTTCCAGTCCTTTCTGAAGCTTAGTTCTTCAGCTTTCTCAGAGATTCTAAGAACTGGCCAAAGTCAGATTCTATTGCTTGGATCTGAAGAATACTAATTGTTGCAAATATCTAATCTAGGGTCTTCAAGGGACTGAGAGGTCAGACAAGCAAAATACCAGGTCTCCTCTTCTGCTTAAGCCAAAGGGCTCTGTTCGCTATAAATAAGAATTTTGTTATTATGGGTTGAAACATCACCAATCCAATCCAAGCATCCTCAGTCCTTGGTAGCTCAAACTGATCATCTAGTGCAGCTCTTGGGGCTTTTAATTTTGGCTGTTATATTCATTTATTTTGCAAATAAACTCAAATGTGAGGAGAGGGTAACACCTTAGGACCCCTTTTAATCTCGCCACTATTTGTACTCAGTCAAGGCCGACATGGAAATAAGTGCCATCCCAACTCACCTCCTGTTGACAGCTTTTCAAACCTGGTTCCAAATCACATCTGAACTTTCCTTTAAACAACGTATTATTGTCACCAAATCGTAAATGTACAATGGCACATTTGCTTGTGAACATATTCAGTGTGGAAGTTTTTATTATTTTCTACTCTATGCCTGTCAAAAAAAATTGTTCAATAATTTATTCTTTAGAATTATTGAACTTGAAATTTATAAAATGCTAAGGGACCATTCTGAATTCAAACCTAAATCTATAGAAGCTGACCAGAACTTTTAAGCTTTGTTCCCTATTCCTCATACTATCTCTTTCCAAAAAGGCAAGAATCTAAAGATCTTTGAGAAAAAAAAAAGGAGTCTCAAATCTGACTGTAGCTTTTTGGTTAGAGATTGAATGTAATCTTATATTTAACAGTGGATATCTGTCTTTTTTCCCTCAAAAATGGGTTTATCGTCTTTCTTTCTATTTTGTTAAATGAACTAAAATCAATGTGAAAAAATTGAAGGGCATCTGAATAGTTACATCAGCGTTGGGGTGGTTTTCCAAATGGCAGGGGGTAGGAACAGTCAGGATAGGAACCAACTGAATTCCAAATGTTCAGATGAGAATTAGTTTTTAATTTGACACATATATTCCACTGGAAATTGCATTAAAGAAGATAGCTACACCCTCAAGGTTAGCCTACAAAGGCTTTCAGACTGTTCTGACAGTGCTAGTATTCTGTTAAATAGTCCTAGTATTCTAGAAAATGGTTCTAGTTTATGTGGAAAAGTCTGAAACAATGTTAAAATTTGACAGGTCTTTTTTAGCCTCTCAGCTGAGCTTCCCAAGGCCCTCTTCTTCCCTGCGTCTCCCCTGGTATTTCCTTTCCGGCTTGCACTTCCCCCAGGGGCTGCTACTCTCAGGTCACCTGAAGCAAAATTACCTCAGGGGCTGATTAAAACGAAGATTACTAAACCCCATGTCTTACACAGAAAGAAATTTCTAGCAGTGGGGCCAAGGAATCTGCATTGTAACCAGGTCCCCAGGGGATCCTTTTACACGCTGAGCTTTGAGAACCAAAATGTTTTGGTTTCTAATTACTAATTTCCACCTCACTCCAAATCCAAGTTTCTATTTGCTCAAGCCGCCTGATTTCAACTCAAGTAAAGAGGAAGGCAAGAAATTGATGAGAGTTTACTGAAGGTTTGGGGAATGGCATCCTCAGGGTTCCTGCTCTTTTCTCTCTCCGTGGAAATACCTGATCTAAAGATAATCATTTTTAACAATTAGATAAATTTCTCTTCGGACAGAGATAAAAAAAATTGTGTGTGTTGGGTGGGGAAATTGTTACATAGAGATTTTTCACATTACTTTTTAAAAAAATCAAATACATTCTGTTAGGTATTTTGTGACGACGGAATTTTTAATGACTACTTAATATTTGAATTTTATGAATTTGATAAGTTCTCTACTTGTTGAATATTTGTCACTTATTATAAACAAGGCTCTGATAACAATTTTGAATACAAGTCTTCGACAGAACCATGTTTCCCCTGGGGTTCATTTCTGGAAATGGAATTTATAATTTCCCACAACAGATTGCCAAAATGCCCTCTGGAAAGGATGGCACCAGTTTACAACTTCCAGCGCTGGGTGTGAGAGTTCCCTTCTACTAACCACAGCATCATCAGCATTGAGTAATACCAGGATTAGAAAATTTGTAGGCACTTTTTTAAAATTAGGGATTACGCTGTGACTTCAAAGAACAAAGGGATAGGGAAGAAAAATCAGAGTTGTGAGCAGAGCCCTGGCGTGTGAATCAGGAGCTGGATCCAGGATAGCTGGACTTCGTGACTATCTTAGTCTCTCTGAGTCTCCGTAAACCACACCTATGAGAAGGCTGAGTGAAAAAGAAGGCCCCAGTCCAGGCAGAACCACTCACCTGACAGTGTGTCTTTTGCATTTCCAGGCAGAGTTACTAAATCAGTGGTCTGCACATGTTAGTTTGGATAAAAATTACATAAAGCAGAAATCAAAACTCAGATTTCTAGATCTACCCAAAGATCCTGATTCAGTCCGCATTAGGTAGGCGTAGGAATTTACATTTTTATTAAGAACCCCATGTGAGTCCAACATTGGTGGCCTAGGACCTCTCTTGGATAGCTATTAAACTTTTGATGGCACATTTGTTTGTGGCATAAAAGCAGCCCGTGAAATAAAGTCTGCAGTATGCAGTCAGGGACCACAGATCTTTTGACATCCTGTGAAAGGGTCCCCAGGCTAGGCGTCTCTGTCAGTACTGAGACAAACTAGATTATCTGCGTTAGCATCCAGGCTCTACATTTGCCAGTTCCAATTATCATCCCAATGTGAGCTTAAAGGGGCTCTGTCAACATTGCTTAGATCTGAAGATCAAGTTCAAGGAAGGTAAAGAATCTGCAGAACTGATGTACAAGGCAAGTCTTAACTTCAGGCAAATTAGATAGTTACCTACTGTTATGGACTGAAGTGAGTCCTTTCAAAATTCATATGTTGAAGTCTTAACTCCCGATACCTCAGAATTTCACTGTATTTGTACACAAGGTCTTAAAAGAGGTAATTAAGGTTAAAGGAAGTCCCTAGGGTGGGCCTCAATCCAATATGATTAGTGTCCTTATATGAAGAGGATATTAGGACATAGACACGTAGACACATGTGAAGATGGAGGGAGAAGGCAGTTTCCTAGAAGCCAAGGAGAGGTCTCACAGTAAAACTAACCTTGCCCACACCTGGATCTCAGACTTCTAGCCTCCAGCATCATGAGAAAATAAATTTCTGTTGTTTAAGCCACCCAGTCTGTGGTACTCTGTTGTGGCAACACTAGCATACTAACACGCCCATTATAGAATGATTCGAACAAATCTCTCTCCCCTCAGTGCCTGGAATACTTCCATTAGAGACAGTCAATCTTTTGACTTAGCTATGCAGCTTAATAATCTCTTACTTAATGTTAATAACACACACACACACACACACACACACACACACACACACACACACACACACACACTTCTTACTGCTCCTTCTAGGCCAGGCAGCTGGCTTACTTATCTCTGTACTCTCAGGCCACATATCAGGATCTCCATCTAGTGGAATTCCACAAACATTTTTTAAGTACTTACTATATGCCAGACACAGTAATACAGATTTTAAAATATAGATGTAATCTTTATATTTGAGACACTTACTATCCAAAGAGGAAGAATCCTGCACTGTTTAAGGACTGCGATGGAGACAGCTTTAGGAGGACAGGGGTGGAAATGACTAATTTTGCCTGAGGGAGCTAGGGAGGCTTTCAGAGAAAAGGTGAGTTTGAAAAGATGAGTAGGAGGTTTGTAGATGAAGAAGAGACAAACTCTGACTCAAAGGATTAGTATGTACCAAAACACAGGCGTATCAAATGAAATATGTTTGGAAATGATGAGAACTTCAGTGGGACTGGAGTATAAATAAGGTTGTTAGGAGAAACTCAAGTGGCCACATGCACCATCCTCAGGATGGCAGAGCAGGACCAAGCCACTCTGCTTAGTGCACATCCGTCAGCAGGGTTCTCCAGGCTTTCCAGGCTCATAACATCTCTGAAGCAAATGAATGGTCCCTGCCAAAACCATCCAACCCCTTTCCTATACTTTGGCTTTTAAGAGCACAGGGAGCCCAGTAC
>NW_011888796.1:7835211-7838636 GCF_000151845.1 Pteropus vampyrus | reverse complement strand
TAGATGAAGAAGAGACAAACTCTGACTCAAAGGATTAGTATGTACCAAAACACAGGCGTATCAAATGAAATATGTTTGGAAATGATGAGAACTTCAGTGGGACTGGAGTATAAATAAGGTTGTTAGGAGAAACTCAAGTGGCCACATGCACCATCCTCAGGATGGCAGAGCAGGACCAAGCCACTCTGCTTAGTGCACATCCGTCAGCAGGGTTCTCCAGGCTTTCCAGGCTCATAACATCTCTGAAGCAAATGAATGGTCCCTGCCAAAACCATCCAACCCCTTTCCTATACTTTGGCTTTTAAGAGCACAGGGAGCCCAGTACGAGAGCCAAAGTCCATCTCACTCTCATGGAATCAATATTCCCAGGCCCCACTTTCCACTTCTGCAGAGCTGGAAAGTAACCAAAGTAAGAGATATGATTTAAGCTAGCCCCTCTCATCTGCTCTGGAGAATATAATATCTTTATTACTGTCTCTGTGTCCAAGGTTCATTCAGCTTGTCAGAAATCCTGACGGCGTTCCTACTCCTCTCTGTGTGGTCAAACCCAAATCTGTGTGTTTTGGCAGATAACTGATATTTTTCCTATTGATATGCTGTTTCCCATGTTATTCACTTATAGGGTTTCTGTGGTCTAGTGTTCTGTCAAGTCTCAGCTGGCCAGGAGTGCATAATAGTCATTAACACTACAGCTGCTTTTTTAAAAATAGTCTCCATGTTGTTAAACGGGCTTAGATAAGTTTAAACCCGTTTGTGTTAAAACACATATATCTAACTGGGTAAAAATGCTCATTTGAGTTAAATGCCTTCTAAAAATAATAGTAAACCTAAAAATAAAAGTTCCCCATTATCCAAATTATAAAATATTTATTTTTGCCTTTTGGAGATATGGAAGAGTAAAGCTATTTTTGAAAAAGTATTTCCTGACTGACCTAACCAAAGTATAATCTTCGATTAAAATAAAATGTACAGGGGACTGAGCAAAGAACTAAATATCTTTTTCTTTTAATCTCTCTTGCTTTCTTAAAATATGTTTTAAGAAAGAGAAAGTTTGATAGGTACCTATTCAAATGTTGAATTTCCTCTTTCAAAAAGAATTTTTAGCGGCTTATGTAACCATTGACTAGCTTATTTCTTCATCTTGTAAGAATCCTTGATGTCATTTGACTGCTTTTTAAAATAACAGCTTTAGTCTATGGCCATGCCACCCTGAACAAGCCCGATCCCACCTGATCTCAGAAGCTAAGCAGGGTCGGGCCTGGTTAGTACTTGGATGGGAGACCACCTAGGAAGACCAGGTGCTGTAGGTGTAAAAAAATTTAAAAAGTAAAGAAATATGGGATTGTAAACTGACAAGGTCCTTGCGATCAGTGAGATCAAACAAGGGTTGCCTCGCCTAAAAAAAAAAAAAGCACTAAAATAACAATATAAAATAATTATATTGAGATATAATTCACATACCATACAATTCATTCACTTGAAGTATACAATTCAATGGATTTTAGTATATTCACAAATTATGCAGTCATCATCACAATTTTAGAACTTTTTCATCACTCCAAAAAGAATCTCCATACCCATTAACAGTCACTTCCCATTTTCCCCTATTTTTTTCCTCTCCAGCCCTTGGCAACCACTAATCTACTTTCTGTGTCTTTAGATTTGCCTAATTCTAGACATTTCATATAAATGTATTATATAATATATGGTCTTTTGTGACTGGCTTCTTTTACCTAGCATAATATTTTCATAGTTCATCCATGTTGTAGTATGTATCATTGTTTCATTCCTTTTTATTGTTGAATAGTACTCAATTATAGATATATACCACTTTTGTTTATCCATTCATCAGTTAATGGGTTATTTCCACTTTTTGGCTATTATGAATAATGCTGCTTAAGTTTTTGTATGGACCTGTACTTTTATATATTTCATCTGGAGTGGAATAACTGGATCATATCATTTTGACTGCTTTTTAATGTTATGAAACCCCAGGTTTCATTACTGATAAACACAGTTCAAGGTACCTGTGAGACACTACTGTGAAGGTATGAAGTAGACAACATAATTGGTTATTGTTGCTTTCATGGACTTAGAAAAGAGTCCATTTTGTTGCCAACATCCCTACATGATTTCTTGCACAAAACAAGAATTGGTGATAACTCACCTCTGACTTAAGGAAAAAGAATCAGTTGGTCAGCAACTATGTGTACTGGTCATCTAAGAAAACATCTATGTTATTCAGATGTACAAACCACAGAAATCAGGCAATTAATGTCAGAAGTCAGTCTTTCGGTAAGACACCCTCTCCTCCTTCGTGTCATGTTTAATGTCTTAGCTGCTGGAAAGAAGACCATGATTTCCAGTGAAGACACAGGGACTACACTGTAGGGAATTTCTGCCATTATTTTGCCAATGCTAGTGTTGCATTTTTCTTCATTATTTATTGGACAATTCATTGAACATCTAGAACATGCCCAGATTTGTGTTCAGTGCAGGGGATAAAAATATGACTAAGCTATGGCCACTGTCCTTAAAAACCCACAGCCCCTGTGATGAGGATGAGACTAAACAAGCTCACCAAACACTAATGCCAGGCATGTATTAGTGTGTGGCCATTAAGATGAAGGACAAAGTACCACCAGTTGAGGAAATCAGGAAAAACCTCAAGGAAGAAGTGGCATTTGATGTGTATTTTCGAGGATGAGTAAGATTTTGATGTGCAAATGTATGTGGAGAAGACATTGCAGAATTGGCTTACTCTTTCTAAGGAAAATACAGGAATGAAGGCAGGTAAGGAAGAAAGCATAGGATTTATTTGGGGAGTTCAGATTTAAATTTTCTCAATGCTACTTACTAATCATAAGACTTTGGATGACTAACCTAAATTTTCCAAAGACTCAGTTTCTTTATTTGTAAAATGGGCAAAATAATACTATTATATGTTGTAAGGATTAAATATATGATACAATATATTTGAAATGTTCAAGTAGTTTGGTTGGCTTATAGGCAAATATAAAGGAGTGGAAAGTAGATTGGACCCATCATGCAGAGAGCTTTTGGTGTGGGATGAGAAGTTAGAACTTAGATTCCCCAAGCAAGAAGGAATTGCAAAGATTTTGGAGCATCATTAGAGCTGTGCTTGGCCATGAGCATATAGAATGGGAGAAAACTGGGCTGTTCTTTGGAAGGCTTTCGCAATAGTCCTAAGGAAAGGTAATGAGAACCTGAGATAAGCAGAAAGTATAGAAATTTAAGTGAGGAGTCAATTTGAAAGGCTTTACAAAGGTAGACTATATAGAACACAGCGACTGCTTAAATTTTGGAAACTTTAAAGGAGAATCCAAATCTTTTGAGCCTGTATCTCGATATAAGAATGTCACGAAATAGGAAAATTGAGTTAAGAGGAAGGATAATGAGATCAG
>NW_011888796.1:7828351-7834346 GCF_000151845.1 Pteropus vampyrus | reverse complement strand
AGGATTAAATATATGATACAATATATTTGAAATGTTCAAGTAGTTTGGTTGGCTTATAGGCAAATATAAAGGAGTGGAAAGTAGATTGGACCCATAATGCAGAGAGCTTTTGGTGTGGGATGAGAAGTTAGAACTTAGATTCCCCAAGCAAGAAGGAATTGCAAAGATTTTGGAGCATCATTAGAGCTATGCTTGGCCATGAGCATATAGAATGGGAGAAAACTGGGCTGTTCTTTGGAAGGCTTTTGCAATAGTCCTAAGGAAAGGTAATGAGAACCTGAGATAAGCAGAAAGTATCTCTGATATAAGAATGTCATGAAATAGGAAAATTGAGTTAAGAGGAAGGATAATGAGATCAGCTTTGGCTTTGAGGAGTTTAAGGTACCTGTGAGATACTAGTGTGAAGACATCTAGCAGACAAGGAGAAATGGGGACTGGAGCACAGAATGTCTAGCCTGGAGCACTTATTATCTGTGCTCCAGGCTAGACATTCTGGAGCTACCTGCCAAGAACTATTGGTGGAAGCGAGGGTGTGGGTGATACAGATCTTCACAGGGGAGTCAAGATTGACATAAAGAAGAGAAACAAGAACTGAGGAGAGGCTGATGAAACCAGCGCTGTGTGCTCACCAAGTTTACTCATAAGAAGATCCTTCACAAACTGTCATGTACTTCAGACTCAAGTTGATGAGAAACAAAGAAATAAACAGCTGCTGTGGAGAAGGTCGCAGGGCATCCTTTCTTGAACCAGTGGTGCAAAACTGTGATTTTTTTTTTGATAGACCTGATAAACAGTCAAATGAAATAATCATACTACTAGTCCTGGGATAATCAGATGTAATAGCAAAGGAATTATTAAGCCAAGCTTTTCTGACAAGAGAATTTGCTCTTGTGTGCTTCAAATAACTGTGTTAATCATTCCAACTTTATTGATTATTCCAATTGCCTTTTGAGACTACATTTTCAGCCATGTTTCCAAATTAAGTAATGATACTTGGGGATTTTTATAGCAAGGCATTGCTATAGGAATTATGGTGCCATTACCATCTTCTTTTTCTTTAATGAAGACAACTTCTGGAACAAACTTGTTTTCTCTATCACACATTTTATACCAGGTGTTCAAAGTATAAACAGTTCCACATTTTAAAGTTTATAGTCAGTCAAATGATGACCTGTTGGTGGCATCTGCCATTTATGTTCTAGCAAAATCTTACTTGATGTCTCCCCAGATAGTCATTCGAGAGGTCGGAACCTGAAGCTAGAGGAAGTCAGGAACCATCAAAGCAGGAGACCACTGTGCACCAACCTCCTCAGGTGCCAGCACTTAACACCTGTGATCACAACAGTTTCTCACAAGGACCTTGACAGGGAATTACTTAATCTCCATTTTTCAGACAAAATCTGGTAAATGGCTGAGCTAGACTTTGAACCAATATTTGTCTGACTCGAGTGCTTTCTCTACTAAGTAACTTCTTTTTTGTTGGATTTATGAAGATTCCTACGATGTTCACCACCACGGCCCCCAGTGCTACAATTCTGACACTTCAGGTGATAAAGTAGTTGTAATTCAGGATGGTAGACCTTTTCTCCCCGCCTTAAACCATTTAACATTTCTCCATTTTATGCTACATTTACTATTCCATACATTTTTCTGGATACATTTTATTTTTGAATTCCTCTGTGATTAAATTAAACTACTCTTATTTCAGCTTAACCATTTTTCATATGCCCTTCTTAGATAAATCTGTGATGAGATAAGGGTTAAAATAAATTCCACATCAATGAAAATGTAAGTCTCAGATATAACATTAATAAATGCCTTTTTATAATCAGAATTACAAAAATGAAAAAGAAATTTGAAGATATTTAGCAATAATAGAGCTTTATTCTAAAAATACTAATAGTTGTATATTTCAGTTCTTTATGGATAATGCAAATATTACAGCCATTTTGTACAAAATATATGACAAATCATAGTAAACTAAGAATTCACGTGTAAATTAATTTATGAATTTAATGGCTTCTATGCTTCCCACAAATGATATGTAAAAAAGTCTTGTGAGCCCCAGGGAAGTACATACACAGTAAAGTAAGCCTAGTGAAGTCTGCGATTTTCCTAAAATAAATCACGACTTGCCAACATTAAGGGGAAACGGTAATTTATAGGGCTGCAGTGAATACAAGTTTTTAAAATTATGTTCTGTCCTAAGGGGAAATTACCTCCATAGAAATGCATTTACAAGAAAATAATTGGAAAAGTTAGGAAGCCTGGGCACTTAGTGTATTTTGCAGTGGCATAATATTTTATTACCATCATTATTTGCCTAAGCTAAAGTGTTTATCAGACTTGATCTGAGCCCTAAGAAAATTTAAAGTAAAACAGAATTCAAGTAGACCTACCTTGTTACAATAATATCCCTGATTCTTCATATTTGAAGACTTCTAAAGTTTTCTAAGCTTTTCATCCACTGCCTTCTCAAAAACAGTTCTTTACCTAGAATAAATGAGGAATTTTATATATGTAGATTTATAAGCCATTTGACAAGGGTAATTTGTAAATTGGTTGGACGTAAGGACGAGCCACCACATTTTATTAAGATTAAAACTAGTGTCCAGTCGCTATGAGAATTTTTTTCTCTCTGACCAGAGCACATTTGAAATAATTTCCTTTTATGCCTTTAATTAAAGAAGAGATTTAAACCCTACACACAGCGTCATGAGCTGACACAGAATTGTGTGTTTCTGTACATCACCCCCCCATAAGCTTCACTTCATTTTCTAACCAACATAGGCCTGAGGTCCTCCATGGTTAATCCTTCTCTTGCTGATATCCACATTTATTTTGAGCACTAGCAAACTCCTTCCCTGGATTAATCCCATTGTCTGACTTATGCTACTATGCCCTAACAACATAAAACAGGCAAAGAACACACTCAGTTCTGTGAACTGAAGCCACCTCAAATTCAAGTTCTCTAACTGTTCTCCTCCCCTTGACCTTCAGCACTGTCCCACAGGATGCCCTTGGCCAGCCTTCGATTCCATCCTCCTCAGAGGCTATTACAAGCCTCCTCCTCTCTCAGAGCACATCACGTCCCCACATCCTAGACTCTCAGTAGATGACCTCCCACTTGAAGACTTATCTACTCCTCATTCACCTTCACTCATTTCCTTTCATTTCAAGGAACAAGGTTACTCCTACCACTTCTTAGGAATCTTTCTCCACTAATAATTGCCACTCTGGTCTGACTGTTCTTTCTGCTCTTAGTTGATTCTTTCTGCTGGCAGATGCAAACTCTTCTGGATTCCCCAGTGCCTCCCTGGCCCACTCCTTGGGCTGATAGTCCTTAAATGTAGGTGGTCCTTTTCAAAATGCTCTTCTTTCATTACCCTCTACACTTTCCTTGGGTGCCCATATTCACCCTACAATAGTTAAAGTAACTACTTTAACCATGGGAAATTAATACAATTTAACTAGGCATAAAGTTGTTAACTAGGTAACTGAAAGGATGGCAGAGGTAGCACCCTCGGAAAGCAACTCCGCCTCTAGGGCTGAAAGAACAAAGGAAGAGGTTGGAATTATTGAAACTAGAACTTAGAGAAAGAAGCCTTCCAAAGGGGTGGGACTCAGGCCTCAGGGAGGGGGCATAGCTGGGCACTGCTGTTGTCTCTCAGTGGGGGTAAGAGGGAGTTGTTTCAGCAAGTGTTAGGAAAACTGCACACTGGACCCAACAGCTGCTACTGGAATCGGCTGCAGCAGCTGGAGTGAAGAAGCGAGGCTGTAGGGGACTCACACCCCTCTCCCTTTCCAGCTTTGCAATGATCTTTCTCCCTCTATGGGCAGAGCCTAAGAAGGAGGCAACTGGCAAAGCAGAAATGTGGTTTGCAGAGTCCCAGCTCCAGCATCTGAAAGTGAGTATTAAAGAGTGGATTTGGATCAAGAGATAAAAATTGGCCCAACCCCATAACCTCGAATACCACAGGAGGATTCAATAGCTCATTTCCCCCAACACAAGCTTCTCTTTTGAGCTCTAGACTCATTTAACCACGCCCCTGCCAGATTATATGGATGCCCCATAGTTACTTCAAACTCAGTGTGTTCTAAATTGCTCTCATTATCTTTCTTGTCCTTCTCAGCCCTGTCCCATTCTTCCACCCTGCTTTCTCTAGCTGAATGAATACCAGCATCATGTACGGATGAAATGCATAAATGTTATTTTATCATTGACACTCCCTGTCCCTTACTCTCCACATTCAATCAGTCATTGGCCTCCTACCACTTCCCTTAACATCTCTCAAGTCAATTCTCTCCTCTCCATCCCCATTGCCACTCTCTTAGTCTATATCCTTGTCATTTTTTACTAGACCAAGGCACTATCTCCTAACTAGCCTTCCAGTCTCACATTTGACTCTGCTGCCACACCCTGGGCCCTAATTTCTTGCCAGGGATTCCCTATACAGAATGATCTTTCTAAAACACAAAATTTGTCACCCTGATCTCTGCTTAAAATTCTTTACTGGCTTCTCTTAACCTTCAAAATCAAATTCTTTTTCTCATGACTCAGAAAGCTCTCCAGTATTAATTCTTAGGTCTATTTCTGCTTGCGACCCCCTTGCTCAGTTCAACCAAAATTCAAAGATCCTTAACCTTGCCCTGTTTCCCTTTGCCTCTGTGTATTTATATATCTCATTTCCCTTTCTGGATTAAGCTTCCCATTTTCCACCCCTTACCCTTCTTCCCCTATCTAACTCCTTCTCTGCCTTCAGGACTGAGCACAGGTTTTGGCTCCCAGGAGAATTCTCTCAGTTCCCAGTCTATAAATGTCTCCCCCATGAGTCCCTATAACACTTTGCGGTGGGTCTTCTAGGTGGTATTGCTGAGTGGTTAAGCGTAAGAGCACTGGGGCCAAACTCTATGTTTAATTCCCAGCACTTCATCTCACTGTCTGTGTGACTTTGGGAAAGTTATTTAACCTTATCACCCCTCGGCTCCCATATATAAACTGGAGCTTATAATAGTATCTTCCTGATAAGTGGTTATGAAGATTAAATGAGATATTTGTAAAAGCCCAACCTCAGTTTTTAATCATTCTTTCACAGTGTCTCTCTCCTCTGGCTATTGTTGGTACCTATAGATTATTTTGAGTCCAGGACACAACTTGATAGTATACTGCTTTAGAACAACAGTGGTCTTCTGCTAAAACTCACAACCACATTTATTTTGGAAGGGCCAGGACCAGATGGATACTATAATTGTCTTAATTCTATAATTATTTGAGGATAGGTTCAAGTCTCAGATTTTCTTAGGCATTTGGGCCTTCTTCTTATTCTAGGATAAAGGAGTGAATGCTTTGCCAGCCTTGGATCCTCTGGTTGGTGGTAGAGTGAGTTTGGTGGGAATGTCATTAACTTTTTATGGGAAAAAATGAAATTGGCCACCACCCTGTTTCTGCCTTCCTGACTGGACCTGGAGAGAGGAATCCAGTGAAGCATGAGCTGAGGTAGCACCAGTTCTTCCCCAGGGTCCAGTCAGCCAGCAGGCCTCTGTTCTACCTTGATGCAAACAGTCCTTCTAAATATTTACTTGTGCTTTCGAACTTGAGGTCCAATGGGATCATAAAATATATTATTCCAAAAGAGATTACCTCCCTGTCCCCCACTAATTCATTCTACCACACACAGAGAAAAAGAAAACCACACGCAAGCCAACAGCATGGAACTTCTCCAGAGAGCTTCTGACCACCATGTCTGAAGCCCTCACATATAGCTGTGGGGATTACAGTATTTGAGGAAGATACATGTGTAAAATGAAGACACACGAATAAGTATTTTGTTGTGATTTTCTTTTCACCAGACTGATCCTTCACTTTTCACAGATTTCCCAATGGAAGAACTGGAATGGATGATAACATGGGAGGAAAATGTTCTACCCTGGTTTGTGTTCCTCTGGAGGGCTGTTTGCATGCACGTGGATGGTCAGCCCAGGGCCCCAGTTGGCT
>NW_011888796.1:7823079-7827491 GCF_000151845.1 Pteropus vampyrus | reverse complement strand
GGCCTCCTACCACTTCCCTTAACATCTCTCAAGTCAATTCTCTCCTCTCCATCCCCATTGCCACTCTCTTAGTCTATATCCTTGTCATTTTTTACTAGACCAAGGCACTATCTCCTAACTAGCCTTCCAGTCTCACATTTGACTCTGCTGCCACACCCTGGGCCCTAATTTCTTGCCAGGGATTCCCTATACAGAATGATCTTTCTAAAACACAAAATTTGTCACCCTGATCTCTGCTTAAAATTCTTTACTGGCTTCTCTTAACCTTCAAAATCAAATTCTTTTTCTCATGACTCAGAAAGCTCTCCAGTATTAATTCTTAGGTCTATTTCTGCTTGCGACCCCCTTGCTCAGTTCAACCAAAATTCAAAGATCCTTAACCTTGCCCTGTTTCCCTTTGCCTCTGTGTATTTATATATCTCATTTCCCTTTCTGGATTAAGCTTCCCATTTTCCACCCCTTACCCTTCTTCCCCTATCTAACTCCTTCTCTGCCTTCAGGACTGAGCACAGGTTTTGGCTCCCAGGAGAATTCTCTCAGTTCCCAGTCTATAAATGTCTCCCCCATGAGTCCCTATAACACTTTGCGGTGGGTCTTCTAGGTGGTATTGCTGAGTGGTTAAGCGTAAGAGCACTGGGGCCAAACTCTATGTTTAATTCCCAGCACTTCATCTCACTGTCTGTGTGACTTTGGGAAAGTTATTTAACCTTATCACCCCTCGGCTCCCATATATAAACTGGAGCTTATAATAGTATCTTCCTGATAAGTGGTTATGAAGATTAAATGAGATATTTGTAAAAGCCCAACCTCAGTTTTTAATCATTCTTTCACAGTGTCTCTCTCCTCTGGCTATTGTTGGTACCTATAGATTATTTTGAGTCCAGGACACAACTTGATAGTATACTGCTTTAGAACAACAGTGGTCTTCTGCTAAAACTCACAACCACATTTATTTTGGAAGGGCCAGGACCAGATGGATACTATAATTGTCTTAATTCTATAATTATTTGAGGATAGGTTCAAGTCTCAGATTTTCTTAGGCATTTGGGCCTTCTTCTTATTCTAGGATAAAGGAGTGAATGCTTTGCCAGCCTTGGATCCTCTGGTTGGTGGTAGAGTGAGTTTGGTGGGAATGTCATTAACTTTTTATGGGAAAAAATGAAATTGGCCACCACCCTGTTTCTGCCTTCCTGACTGGACCTGGAGAGAGGAATCCAGTGAAGCATGAGCTGAGGTAGCACCAGTTCTTCCCCAGGGTCCAGTCAGCCAGCAGGCCTCTGTTCTACCTTGATGCAAACAGTCCTTCTAAATATTTACTTGTGCTTTCGAACTTGAGGTCCAATGGGATCATAAAATATATTATTCCAAAAGAGATTACCTCCCTGTCCCCCACTAATTCATTCTACCACACACAGAGAAAAAGAAAACCACACGCAAGCCAACAGCATGGAACTTCTCCAGAGAGCTTCTGACCACCATGTCTGAAGCCCTCACATATAGCTGTGGGGATTACAGTATTTGAGGAAGATACATGTGTAAAACGAAGACACACGAATAAGTATTTTGTTGTGATTTTCTTTTCACCAGACTGATCCTTCACTTTTCACAGATTTCCCAATGGAAGAACTGGAATGGATGATAACATGGGAGAAAAATGTTCTACCCTGGTTTGTGTTCCTCTGGAGGGCTGTTTGCATGCACGTGGATGGTCAGCCCAGGGCCCCAGTTGGCTTGCTCAGTGGGTGGGGAGGTCATGCTGCTCCCTGGGAGCTGGGATGGAGTGACCTCTGTCTTTCTGTCCTCTGGGAGGATGCAGCTCACACTGGCTCATGTCCGGCTGTAAGCTGTCACCTCAGATGGCCTCATCAAGGCAAACTGAGTTACTGGCAAGTTAGCATCAGCCTGGCTACATAATGCCTTCTTGTGTCTCTCCTCTAGGAGCACTGACCTGATACTCCCACCACTGGGCTGTGGAAATTATTAGGAAAAGTGTAGTAGGGATAGTGTGGTTTTATTTTGTTGTTGTTTTTTTAATGTGACAAGTGTTTTGGCCTTGCTCAAAAAACGTCTCTCCTTAATGAAAAAGCAAGAGGGCCTAAATATGGGAAGAAGAGGCTAAAAACACTGGTGTCTCTAGGGGAACTTTCCTCCCAAAGAATACAAGATTACAATGTGACTATGTTCCCTGAGAATGGTTTATTTTCTAATAACTAATCTATAGCATCACAAAATCAGACTGTATGCAAGCATTTTGCATAGATTCATCATCACCTTTAGATGTTACAAGTATATTATATTCATATCTAAGGTATTACAACCAAATTAATGAGAGCCTTTACTTACTTTTTATTCTTCCACACTAGTTCCCCTCCTGTGAGACCTGTGGAAGGATGATTGATATATTGATATGCTGGTCCTGCATGAAAGCAAACTGTTACAGACTATAGATGAGCGATGTTTTAGCCATTTTTAAATTGCGAGAGATGTAATTTTCATGTTTAAAAATTAAAGTCATCGTGAAGTCATTTGCTGTAAAGAAATAACAAATTTAAAAAGGAGCACATATTGGTTTAAGTAATGCTTTTGAATATATTTTTATATAAATATATTTTAATGTATTTATTTCTAATTACAAATTTAGTTTTTGTCTAGGATTGTGGGAAGTCATTTCCCACAAAATAACCTGTAAAATAGATGAAGTTAGATGATTTCACACTTTTTTTTTTCCTTTAGCAAAGGAAACCTTGTTTAAATGAAATCTTGCTTAGAAGCCCAATACGTAAAATAGGTAAAAGAAAGTAATAACGGAGCAGTTTTGGCAGAAGCAGAGGCTCTCTTGGCTGTCATGTCCACCTCATACTGACACCAAGGGCACTCTGGAAATAGCATTTGAAATAAGCAAATAAGCATATGCAAAGATGTTTACCATCATTAGCCAATAGGGAAATTCAAATTAAAACCACAATGAGATATCACTGCATACCTATCAGAATAAATAAAATTTAAAAAGAGTGGCCATACCAAATACTGGCCAGGATAGGCAAAAACAAGAATCACTCATACATCCCTGATGGAAATATAAAATGGTGTAGCTACTCTAAAATAATGGCAGTTTCTTAAAAAACTAAACATGCAGTTACTCTACAACCCAACAATTGCACTACTGGGCATTTATCCCAGAGAAATGACAACTTATGTTCATGAAAAAGCTTGTACATGAATGTTCATAGCAACTCTATTTGTAAAAGTCCCCAAGTGAAACAACCAAGATGTCTTTTAACAGATGAATGGTTAACCAAACTGTGGTACATCCACACTGCAGAATAGTACTCATCAATAAAAATGAACCAATTATTAACATATGCAACCGAGATCAATCTCCAGAGAATTATGCTGTCTGAAGAAAGCCAATTCTAAAAGGTTACATACTGTTTGATTCTATTTATATAATATTATTAAAATGACAAAATTATGGAAATGGATTACAGATTAAGTGGTTTCCAGGAGTTAAGGCTGTGGGAAGGGAATGGATATGGCTACAAAAGGGTAGAATAGGGGATTCTGATGGTGATGAAAATGTCCTGTATCTTGTTTGTATCAGCATCATAAGTCTGATTATATTGTTCTATAGTTTTGCGAGATGTTGCTGTTGGGGAAAACTGGGTAAAAGGTACATGGGGTTTCTCAATTATGTCATACAACTGCATGAGAATCTATAATTTTCTTACAATAAAAAGTTTAGTAATAATTTTTTAAAACTACTAAAAAAGTTGATCTCTCTAAATACTATGTCTATGATTTTGAGTAACCCCATACAGTTATGACTTGGATGTCACATGCCTGTGGTTTTATCCTGTACAGGATTGAACCATGTATCACTCTGGAGGTGGTCATGACGCCCTCTCAGACAGATGCCAGGCACCAGCTTAAGCTCAACTTTCCTCCTTTCCAATGGAGTCAAAAGCACTTACTTTGAGTAGATACCATGAATCAACACAGGATTCAGTGCTGGAAATGAACCTGCTGGGGTTTTAAGTTAATTTCTTCTCTTAACTGGATAGGAATTTAGGCGATGAGGCAATGAAAGTAAGCAAGAGATAAATAATATCAAAAAGAGATGATTGGTTGACTGGTTGGTTGGTGGTATATACCTACCTAACTTAAAAAAAATAATGATTTAGGTTATATTATTTTAAAAATACTTATTATATTCTGTGGTAGGCTGAATTGTGGTCCCCCACAGCAGTAAATGTCCTAATCCCTGGAACCTATGAATATGTTACCTTTTATGGCAAAAGAGACTTTGCAGATGTGATTAACTTTAAGGATTTTGAAATGAAGAGACAATACTGGATTATCCGGGTGGGTATGATCACAAGGGTCTTTACAAAAGGGAGGAAAGAGGTCAGGGA
>NW_011888796.1:7803816-7822849 GCF_000151845.1 Pteropus vampyrus | reverse complement strand
TATATATACATCATACAACTGTTAAAGTAAAAGAGGAGAAACTACAGAGAAAGAAATAAGAGAAAGCAAGAGCTTACGCTCTCTTCTTTTTCATTTTATTGAAATATTATTTTAAAGGCAAGATTTTGTTCTTATAAACTATATATATAGACCGTATACTTGGAAGCTTATCAAAAAAGCGGTCAACTCCCATTGCAAGACATTGGATCATCTGTAATAATTAACTTTTTTTAACTCTGCTAGTAAACAAGTCCATGTTAGGAATTCTTTTAAAAAATTTGTCAGGATTTCTATCATTTGTTTTCGCCTCCGTTAAGAGTTGAGCTCAATATGTTCCCTTTCTGATTTCCATTTTGGAAAACCAGGAGTCAAGTAAATTGGTTAAACATCCATTTTTTTTCTTCACTATTTTCCACAGGACATTTATTAGTTGTTAGGGAAATGGAAATCAAAACTACAATGAGATACAACTTCACGCCTATTAGGGTGGCTAATCTTAAAAACAAAACAAAACAATAATCCATAACAAGTGTTGGTGAGAATGTGGAGAAATTGGAACCCACATGTGCTGTTCATGGACATATAAAATGGTGCAGCCAACTTTGTAAAAGTTTGGCAGTTCCTCAAAATGTTAAACATAGTTACCATGTGACCCAACATTTTACTACAAGGTATATACCCAAGAGAAATGAAACCATATGTCCACACAAAACTTATGTTCATAGCAGTACTACTCATACTAGCCAAAAAGTGGAAACAACACAAAACAACCTATTCATTAACTGATAAATGAATAAACAACGTATTCATTTGACATATTCATAAATGACATATCCATACAATGGAATATTATTCAGCAAAAAAAAAAAAAAAAAAAGAATAAAGCAGTAAAAAGAATGAATACTGATACATGCTACAATATGGATAAACCTTGAAAACAAGATTTGTTAACATGCTAAGTGGAAGAAACTAGTCACAAAAAAGCACATATTATATGTTTCCATTTATGTAGAATGTCCACAATAGACCAAGTCATAAACACAGAAAGTAGAGTTTGCTAGGAGCTGGCAACTAGTGGTTGCTAGGGCCTGGGAGGAAAAGGAAACGGGGAGCTACCTACTCTACTAGTGGATACGGGGATTCTTTTTAGGATGATGAAAAAGTTTCACAAGTTGTAATCATTTACTATCCCTCAGGCATCATTAACATCAGTGAGGTTGTAGAATGAACTTTTCAAGACATCTAATGTAGAATCTCTCATTTAGAGAAATAAAATTTCAACAAAATAATTTTTAATAAATTCTGAAACTTGTTATATTAGACAAATTAAACCAAACTATTGAAAGCATAAGGTTGAAAAATAATAAACCTTAGGCTTAAAAATGTGTTTCATGACTACAAAGCTTAGTTAAAATTTTTTTTTCGATAAACTAAAAACATGGAAAAGTGAAAGCTTATCATCACTGTTTATTTTATTAACCTCAAATGTTATGAAAAGAACTTAAGCAGTTTATTTGATTTGGCTGAACATATATTAATTACTTAAAAATAAAGCATAGCCTTAAAATAGCTTGTTTATAATGCCTGTCCAGTGATTTGGAACTAATTACTAAATATTATTCTGTTGCTAAGTCTTTACATTTGTTTTACTGAGGTTTGCTAAATGAGTTAACATAAACTCAAGCATAGCAAATTTCTGGCATATTTTTGATAAAATGTATCACAAACATACACTTTTCCACGTATGTTTAGAATAGTTAATAGGAAACGCTCTTACATCATATTTCCAGGAAAGGATTTTTTATACAAGAAGTTTATTGTAGAGTAGTCTCAAGAATAAAAATTACAAGGGGCTAAGGAAGCAGGATTGGGCAAAAGAAGGTGAACTGTGATGAAATTGCAAGAAAGGCCTCAGCAGATCTCAAAAGAGCTTGGGGGCTGGGGTGGCCCTTCAGAGCTGTCCCAAATTAAGGTAAGAGGACTAGATTTTTGTATTCCCACCTTGAGCAGTCATTGGATATGGCCAACTCTCAGAGAGTGGGCATAACCTTGAGTAAAGCAATTCCTTTTATCTGAGGGAGGGATTAGCTATAAGCCATCAATAGGTAATACTTCTGCCAGCTGCATAATATATCACAGCATCCACTACAGTTCGCCCCTTGCACTGCCTTGATTCATTTGCTTTGTATAAATCATTAATTCCATCTGTGTACAAAATCCTTAGGATTATAGTTGCTCTCTTCCTCAAGAAATTCACTGGAAAAGTTAGTGGGATGACGTATAATCGCCATGACTGCAGTTGATCTCAGGACTGTCACTAATATGCAACATCTTCCTTCCCTAGTATCCATCCTAAATTCTCCTCACCTTTGGCTAGAATTTTTGCTAGACTAGGTGGCTTCTCTGGTCAGATGACCCAGGCCCTCATTACTATTCGAACTAAACCCCTGTTCACTATACCTGCCTCAGGACAGGTGCTGCACTTGTTCCTTTACCGTAAAATTAGGCAGGAGAATACTGAAAAAATGCCCAGTAGATCACGTGGAACCAAACCTATTCTTCCTTTCCCCAAAAGCATAATTAGATTTTCCCACCTGGGGAAGCCGGCACTTAAAGAGTCTCCACCTTTTGACCTCTTTCTCTGTGTGTCTCACAGTATGACTACTGATATTTCAGTGTATACTAAGCAAACTGACATTTGTTTTCTAATTGGATCCTTTACATCTTTCCAACAACCAGAATGCCAACACAGTGTTTTAGAAATGTTGAGGAGTTCTTCAAAAGTGGAGGTTCTGTTCAAAAAGAATGTCCTCTCCCCTTTTTCCATACTAACTTTTACTTCCAAAGGAGTAGCTTAATTTTTAGTGGGTCAAAGGGAAAGTTTTGGTTCATGCTAACTATCTACTTGTTTCCCCATAATTGGAGTATATATTTTCAGCCAAGATGCATTTTTTAAAAAAATCTTTTAAAGGTGTATAGACGACATCTGTGTCCATGCCATACTGGTTGATAATTATTTTGTTTGTCATGCCTGCAGTTTGATAATTTAAAGGTAAGTTGTAGATACACAAAGTTAATTAGTATTTTTAGCACCAAAGACAAAGAACCAATCTGGAATAGAACTTACTTGACAGCATTGACCTCAAGTTCACCTCTGTTATTGACTTAAATGCTTTGGTACGCAAGAGTATTTGATTTTTTTTTTCTTTGGTAGGCTGGTTATCCAATTCATGCTAAATCCAACATTCTGTGTTTAATTTCAGATTATTTTTTTGTCCTGTATCTGTCCTAATTACTGATTTAAAACAAAATCCACTCCTGACTCTGTGTAAAGTTATTCAGGCAGCCCAAGCATCCCTAAGGCAACCACGTTCCTCCAGGTATACAGATGGCATCAGTGAGTCTGAGATCCTGACCACTTGACTCAGGTTGCCCCGAGACACGGCCACTAGGTCTACTCTACTAGCAGGGCCAGTGAGGCACAGTCCTGACCTTTAGGACAAGTGACTGGACATTTAGGAGCTGGTTGCCCAGGTACTCAATAGGAAGCCAATTTCACTCTTACATTTCAAACATAATATTGATACTTAAAATCAACTGACTGGAAAAAAAGAGACTTATCTGGCTGCAGAGGGGCTAATGAAGACAAGGGAGGCATGATAAGAAATGTAAATCACTCCTTTTGTGAGCTCCCAGACAAGACACTACCCTCATTTCATTTCACCCCATCTCCTCCTTATTCTCAGACTCCCAGCTCTCTCCCCATCCACCCCCGCTGGGCCTCCAATACCACTACTTTCAATACCTGTTGTGGTTTAGCTGGCTATGTGATCTTGAACAAGTTATTTCTTTGAGTCTCAGTCCATTCATCTACAGATTGCAAATAGTAATATCTAGCCCACAGATATGTAATAAATGAAATAATTAAGCAAAGGACCTAATGTAGGCACTCAATAAATGTGTAGCTCTATCTAAAATTCTACTCTCTAAAGAGGAATTGTTTAGAATGTCTGTTTTGGAATAAAGTCTTAGAAGACTAAAATTCCCAAATTACAAACCGAATTCTATTTTCCACATAAAGAAATTTGCCTTATTTCTCAGTTACCCTGATATATTTTATATGTACATCATATCGTATGAAATAAATGATTTAAACACAAAGTTAACTGAACACTTATAGCACTGGTTATATTTATTCTAAGTTATTTTTTCAGAGGATTGAGGAGGCAAAAGAAAAAGTTTTAACATCATACAGTGTTATATCACACATCTAGTTTTATCATCATATGTTAAAGAAGATCTTAATTATGTAAATTATTTATTATGCATTTAGTTTATATTTCTTATTTAACTACTTCAAACAAACTTATAGCTACTTAGAAATATCATCACCAATATTTTAAGATCTTACATCATCCAATAAGAAGTATTCACTGTTTTCATTTTAAAGAATGATGTTAAAATAGGCATGACCATATGTGTTATTGATTAGGCAAAGAACTACTAAATAGATAATAATGATTTGTCTTATAAAGGGAAAGAATTTAAGCTAAAAGTTAATCTTCTTTCTTATTTGACTTATAAAACCAAAGTTGAATCTAATGTGACAACTCTTGGATCAAATGTAATAACTGAAGCATAAGGAAATGTCTTTAAAATTTCTTTTTATTATAATTATAGACATCCCACCTTCTCTCTCTGCAAAAAAGAACCTCTGTCTTGTTCTGTATTCTCAGCTTTATTTAAATTATGGATTTAATATATGATACATTTGCCTTAGCTTTCCAAAGCACTAAGATGATACATTACTTTTTATATGATAGTGAGAACCAAACTGTAATCAAGAATGTCAAAGCATTTAAAAATTTTGAAAGTTTAATGCACCATGATGTGTTGCTTTTAAAATGGTTAATACTTTTCTCTTTTTGAAAATTGTTGTACTTGATAATGGAGCCTCCTTGTGGGGAGTTAATAGTATTTCAGGCTTTCAAAGCACAGGCAAACTGTTATTCGAATCTCCTCGCCCCCACCCATCACCATGGGAACACATGTAGTAGTGCTATCAATAAAATATGGACTTGCCTGTGGACTCCGACATTCAGAAGTTGGCAGGCACATAAGTAGTGGTGAATTCTGTGCCATCTCTCTTTAATTTGTGTGTAGTCTTTGTAGATGAAGGTAAAACAGGGTTAATTTTATTTCCAGTTAAATTGTTAGTTTCTTTGGAGAGAGAACATGCTGACTGAAAATTATTTACTTCTAAACTGGCCCGTGTAACGGGATACTTGAGAACACATTAAATTAGGCAAATACATGTTTTGTCTTAATCTAGTGTAGATATTTCTCTACTTTTAACCAGAGAGCATATATTCCTCTGATAGGGAATTCAACAAAGCTCAATGCTTTGAGAGAGAGAAGCTAGCTATCCAGATCAGCCAGCTCAACTTTGTGAATGAACATGATAACAATGGTTAGAATCTGGTGCCTTGTGCTTTCTTAACCAGTGATACAGAGAAATCCAGCTGAAGGGGGAACAGTCAGGACCAAGGGAATAGAAATATAAGATTATCTTCTACTCCTCCATTCACATGTACAAAGGATATAACAAGGTATTAGATGTAAAAGTATCTGAATCTTTGGCATATTACATTGATAATAATATAACAATATGATTCAAAGTGAACTATAAGTCTGGCTTATAGCTTAACTAAATTTTTTCCAAGATTTTTCTTTGTTTCTTTTTTTAACTATGTAGACACACAACTCAGAAGCATTCCTATGGTGGTATATTTTCAGGGGCCCAGGCCAGTAATTGAGGCCTCACTGAGAGGCTAGCGGGCAGAAATGGCGGTACCTCCAGCCAACAAGTCTATAAAAGCAGAAGGCCCATTGCAGTAAATACATAGGTGACTTCACTCCATCCAGAGCC
The DNA here is from genome assembly GCF_000151845.1 of Pteropus vampyrus. Taxonomy (NCBI): domain Eukaryota; kingdom Metazoa; phylum Chordata; class Mammalia; order Chiroptera; family Pteropodidae; genus Pteropus; species Pteropus vampyrus. The sequence continues at coordinate 7,816,920 of NW_011888796.1, read as the reverse complement.
AAGTGGAGAAACTTGCCCATCGCTCCTCCCACACAGAGGGGATGCTCTTGAAGATGCTCTTTTGTGGTTTATCTTTATCATTTGCTTTTTAAAAGTAACATCTGCTTATTATAAAAAATATAATGGGATAAATTATTAACAACTGAAAAGTACCTATAATTATACAGTTTGGTGAAAATATTATTTGGTAGTAATAATATTTGGTAGATATTCTTTCAGATTTATTTCAGTGCAAGTGCAAGTTCGTTCTCCAAAAACGAGATCACTCTAAATATACTATTTTATAATGGACTTCTTTCTTTAATAAGATATTATACATATATATTTATTGATATATTTCATATTGATAAATAAAAATGTATACTAAATAAAGTATATATTTAGTATATTCTCAGCATGCTATACCGGAGGTTAAGCATCTGTCCTATGAATGTGGGTTAGCTAGAAGAAGAGAATTCCCAATCTCTTGGTAGCAGTCACCTGGGATTTAGCCTCTGCCACTTGTACTTAGAAAAATAAGACATTCTCATAAGTTGCTCCTCCCAGGAAGATCCCACAGTCCTTAGCTGGGAGTGGGAGAAAGAGGGAGCCCTACACTCTTGGCTGTACTTGCCTGAAGTGGAGTCAGGGAGTGCTAGGAGCAGGGAGAAGAAATGGGTTATAAAATTCCACAGATTCTTGCTGTTCTTACAAAGTCGTAATAGACTTTCTCAAGTAAATGTGTCTTCAATTGCTGTATACTCTTAGGACAATTTCCAGAGACTTCAAATAGTTGCTTTTTAAATAATTTTCACCAGTTATACTTGTTTCACTAGGGAGAGGATCCACAGAGTTTCTCAATGCTATTCTGTAAGTGGAATCTAAAGTGGTCTAACGCTAGAGCTGGGTCCTCTTGGACTGACTGAGTGGGGATAATCACACAGCAAGGTGACTAAAGACAGGTTGATGGGTGCCTCAGCGGATGCCCGTACAGATGGTTGACCATTGAAGACTGATGCTCACCAATGTCTAGGTGCTAAATAAGCCCCTAGAACCTGGATGCTGCTGTGTTAAGTTTCTGCCATCTGGCAGAACAGAGGAGTGGGGAAAAAATTGAGTTGCATAAAAATGACTTTCTTGCACTACAAAAATTGTGGAATAGGCTTTATATCAGCTGTAAACATGCAAGCAAATCTTTTGACAATGTTAGCTGAAAGAAGAGAGCTGAGGGAAAGAAAGGGGATGGAGGAATAGGAGAGGCTTTTTTTCCCCCTTGTGAGAGCTTGGAGCCTGCTTAAGTGCTCATGGGAGGGATTTGGTTCAACTGGAAAGGCTAAGGATACTGGGAAAAGAAAATAATTGACAGCATGAGATTCCTGAGGCTGGGGGATGGCTTTCTATACTATTGGAAAGATAAAGCTGAGAACTAGAATAAATCCAGTTTAGTTTGTTACCTTTGGTGGCTAAAATATGAGAATATATTTATCTGAGGTCTTCTATTTTCTTGGTGAAGTAGGAGTTAAGGTTATCTTCCAAAAGGGGAGGGTCAGTTAAAAGTTTGAGTGGAGAAAGTTCAAAGGGTTACTAAAAGGGGCAGAAAAGGTGAGCTAACAAGTAAAGGGGTTGAGATTGTTTGGCAAGGTGGAGGGCCCAGGTGAGGCTATGAATTCTAGGTGTAGAGAGTACTAAATTGATCTGACTCTGTAATTTTTCTCCAGCTCTACTCGGTTGCCCTGGAGCACGAATAAAGAAGATGGATAATTGAAGTCATCCAGAGCTGGGATTATATCTATAAAAAATTGATAAGAATCTCTTCATATATTTTTAAAACGCATATCTTATATAGCTGTTCTCCAAATTAAACAAATCCTTTCTTTTAAATTTTATGATATGTATTTCTCATTCCTTTATTGTTTTTATCTTCTCTGGCTCTTTTCCAGATTTCCCCTTGCCTTTTACAAATTAAGAGAAGCAGCACAACGCAGTGGTTAAGACAAGACTTCTGGCACCAATCTGCTAGCTACAAATCTTACGTCTAGCACCTACTTCTTCTGTGACCTTAGGCAAATCACATAGTACCTCTATGCCTCAGTTTTATCATCTGTAAAATGGAGGTAGTGATGAAAATAATATCCCCCTCAGAGGGTTGAGGATTAAATCATATAATGTCTATACCATGCTGAGTATGACTTGTTGCTGTTATTGTAATACAAATGAAGTACTCAAGCTGGAGCAGAATGAGATATGAAGGATTACATTCTGGCCTCTATGCCATATTCAATGCATCCCAATATTTCATAGCTTCTTTCCCCTTTTCCCACAAAGTCTTTAAAATCATGTACTCAGTCAGCATGAGGAAAGGCCTAAGCCTCCTATTATTGGAGAGTCATTATTTCTTTTATTCAAGGCATTAACTTTTGCCTCTAAGTATTTACAACTGAACCAGATTGGTAGATGGCCTTTATCTACATGTCTTTTGCTTCCAAATCCATCTCCTTTGATAACCACTTCTGAAAATGTTGTACCTTTTCTTCCCCACAGTCCTGATTATGGGCAATTTTTATAAAGTACAAGGTTCTCAATTAAGCTATAAGCCTTCTTAAAGCAAGGTACTGTGATTTCTACTTTTTAGTTGCCTGAGTACCCAGAAAGTTGCCCTATGTAAAATAGGAAACAAAACAGTAGATGATGACAATGATAATGATGATGATGATGGTGATGACAGTACCACAATTTCTCAGCCTTAGCTTCCCTATCCATTGATCTTTGTGGGGACAACATAGAATTGATAAGGGAAAATAGGGCTCTGAGGCCAGACTGTGGTTCAAATCCTAGTTCTATCACTGACTGATTGTACAGCCTTGAATTAAACAAATAGACACAACACTCAGAATTGTTCATTAACAACTTTCTCTTTTTCTCCTCCTATTCTTTCCTACCATAAATCTCAGAGCCATTGTCAGAGTGGCCTCTTCCCCAAATCAGAACTTTTCTAAAACTTTCTACTACTTCCTACCAAGAGTTAGGGTAGGAATTTCTTTTCTGCCTTAAAGTCCTTCATACCAACACTTGTTACTTTGAATCTCTCAGATGTTCCTTTCCCTCACCAGGTTTATTCCAAGTCATGTTTATTTATTAAACATATTTATTAAGTGCCTTCCTTCAATTCTTTGTCCCAGGCAACACCTATTTTGCAGCACACTTGCCTCCTTCCCCAAAGATCTCTAACTTTTTTTGCCCTTTATTCACAGTTGCTGAATTCCTATTCTGTGATACCTTTCATAATTGGAAAACTTCATCATGTCTTCCTAATCCCAGACATGAATTCCTTTTTCTCACTATGCCAAAAAATACTCAACTATTTTGCCTTTAACAGGCAAATACTGTAGATATCTGTTAACTCATTTCCTGTTTAGAAAAAAAAGTACAGCTGGCTGCCAGCATTAATTTAATTCTACATAAACACGCTCTTTGAGGCTGAAGCAAATCTGACTGGTTTTCAATGTGAAAATAAAATATAAAAACTTTACTTGGAATTATTTCTGAATAGAACTTGTCTCTAATCCTAAAGTAACGGAAATGTATACATAAATCAGATTCACCAAATGAATCTTCAGCCAACAACTGTTAGATTAACATCACACATAGGAATGTTACATTTTCTAGAAACTGACATTTTTAGCAATCGAAAATTACTGTATTTTGTAAATGGAAATACTACTACTGAAAACAGAATGCTATAAACAGAATGGTGTCATTTGTTTCCAAAGACTATCAATATACTAAAGCAATGAAAACATAATAATAAAAGTGAGATATTTCATGGCAAACTTAGGGGATAAGGTTAGGACTATAATCTGCGAGTTATCTCGGGGTAAAAGCTGCCACCGCTAGCTCCGTCAGAGACTATTCTCGGGGCGAAGGGAAAATGGGTTAAACGTTTGTTTGGCTCCATTAAGTCTGCATGTTTTATGACAAGTACTGAAAAGGAGAGATTACCTTATCTACTTTGTACTACATTGAGTGTAGCAAGATAGACACAGATAATTTATAAACTTCTGACTGTGATGATGCATTGAGAAGAAAAATGAAAACATCTTTAGTTCTGACACGAATCATATATTTCTATCTTTGATTACAAAATGACATACACCCACCTATCATACAGAAATTTGAATACAAGAAATATCGTAAATATTTTACAAGAAAAAGAGCTGGCAATTTCATACTGAAATTTTTATATGATAGTTGATGTTGTTTCATATCTAGTTTAAAGTACTTAATTAAGGCTGTGAAATATTGAAGACAAGAGGGGCAAGATGGAGGAAAAGAAAGAAAGAAAGAAAGAAAGGAGAAAACAGAAAAACACTCATAAAATTCTGAGTAAATGATTCTGTGTACAGTGGCCTTTAATGAGAAAATATACATACACGAATCCTGACTTGTGCTTTTGAATTTTTTTGAAACCATCTTTGTTTTACACATTTCTGAGGATATTTCTAGCTTGATTGAAGTACCTCTCTGACTTGCCTTATTAATACTCTATTACACATAATAATTCCATACCTCTTCTCTCTTTCTAATAAAGACTACATTTTTTTAAGGTAAATCATGTCTACAAAGCAATGATCCTTTTTTAAAAAGCAAATGTAACCAAACTGCCAAATATAGGAGAGTGTAATCTTCTTGGAAAACTCTATGCTTATTCCAAGAATAAGGCCACTTCTCAAAATATTTTTAGAATTCCTCTTAGGAAACATCTTTAGTTAGTTAAACACCACATAGTAAAGTAAAATCTTGTTACTTTATAGAACTCTCATTTTACTATATACTTTAAAAAGTACCATTACTCACCTGATTCAATCAACTTGACTTCAAATTACATTTTTGGCTGCATCCAAAAATCAATTTATCTCAAAAGACAAAGATTTTTCTAGCATGAAAGTTATTTTTTTTAAAACGTGAAAGCATTCTGAGAGTGGCATCCTCAAAATTATTAGAAACAAGAGAAAGTGGTTAGAGTAAGGGTTAAGCCTTAAAGCTTGCCAAGGCAAATAATGTTGGAGTTGGGATGAAAAACATTAATTTTTAAGTATAACCTCAGAATGCTTTTTTAAACAGCCATATTTATTTTCATATTCCAGATGGTTGAACTTTATGGTAATAAAACACATTTTCAAAATCCTAAAATGGTTTTAAATGGAATATGAATTTTAAATTTCCTGGAAAGATTTTTAGAAGGTTAGAGTATGGAGGAAGTGCACCAAAGTGTGTAAAGATAAGAATTTTTCGCTCCCAACCTAAGCACCCAAAGCATGTGTCAGAGGTGCAAGTTCTAGAAATGTGAAGTTCTGTTGAATGCTGGTGATTTAGAGGGACCTTCAAGCAATTCCGAGGGTCTCCGAGATTCTTTCCTGAAACTCTCTGTATTTGAACAAATACTGATTGCATTCAATGATTTTGTTTCTTTATTTCACAGTGTCATTCCTGTAATATGAGCTTTTCGGTAATCGTGAATTTTATTTTACTCATTTTTAGCACAATACTTAGTTGTGTGGTTTAAGATTGTTTTAATTTTTGCATTCTACATTCATTTTGGCACTTTTGAAGAAGGGGACATCGCCTCGTGTGTTGTTTGGGGAACGTAGTAAGCCTTCTCCCTGTCTCCTTTTTTAAATGTTTGGCTTTATGAAATACACGATTCTCCCCGGAACCCTGTATCATTAAACGAAGGGGGTAAAAATTTGCCTTCGCAAGCTGTGCATTCCAGCCCCTCTTAGAGGCTGGTATCCCTGGCTTCGGATTTAGGCTGTTTGGCCACTCCTGTCACCAGCTCTGGCGGCCCTTCCCGGCAGAAAAGTACAACTGGATTTTTGTGAGCCCATAAGGCCATGTCCCCTCCCAACCCGCTGGTCGGATTGGAAGAAGGCAACCTGCCGCAGGTCCCCAGCCGGTTGGCATAGCGGTTTCGAAGGCGACTGCGCGTTCTGGCCTGCAGGCCCGGGCCCTGGTTGGGCAGGAAAGCGTCCACATTCCTAGTCCGGTAACCCTCTTCCCGGCTGCGCCCTAGGAGCATCGAAATGTTGGGGTTGCGAATGGCATAGATGACAGGGTTGATGGCCCCATTGGCCCAGGTCAGCCAGAGAGCCACCACGTTGAGAAGCGAGGGGGCCTGCGTGGCCTGGGCTTGCCGGGCGGCGGCCAACAGCACCAGGAAGCAGTAAGGCCCCCAGCAGCAGATGACGAAGACAATCATAATGAGCACGGTGGTGGCCGTGCGCACCTCGCTGAAGAAGCGCAGCACGCGCGCGTAGGTGGTCATGGGCCGCACGCGCACGTCCGACAGGCGCACCGCCCTGCAGATGTGGTAGTGGCAGAAGCACATGAGCAGGAAGGGCAGCAGGTAGCAGGCCACCACCAGCCCCACGCTGTAGGCCGCGCCCAGCTGCTCAGGGTCGGGGGACGTCCGATACAGGCAGCCGTGGAAACTCTGCGCCGCCGGGGACTCCCGAGGCGCGCGGAGCAGGTCCCAGGGCAAGGAGAAGCCCAGGGCCACCAGCCAGGCGCCCGCCAGCAGCTGCAGCGCACGGCGGCGACCGATCTTCTCCCGGGGCGGCCGCACGATGGCGCAGTAACGGTCCAGCGAGATGAGGGCCACGCTAAGCGTGGACACGATGCCGAAGCACGAGCTGAAGAAGCGGCTGGCCGCACAAAATCCGCGCCAGGGCCCCGCGGCGGCGGCGGCGGCGGCGGCGGGCGGCGAGTCCCCGCGGGGCGTGAAGAGGTCCAGGAAGGCGGCGGGCAGGCAGAGCAGCGCCGTGAGCAGATCCGACAGGGACAGGGACAGGATGAAGGCGTTGGTGACGGTGCGGAGCTGCCGGTGCTTCACGATCACCCCCATCACCGCGCAGTTGCCCAGGCTAGACAGCAGGAAGATGAGCAGGAGGACGAGCGCCTGGGCCGCCACAGCCGCCCCGTGCGACAGCAGCGGAGCGGCCTCGGGGCCCAGCGGCGGCCTCTCCGCCTCCCCCGCAGCCCCGTGCGGGCCGAGGCCGCCGCCAGCCCAGGCGCCAGTGCTGTCGCCTCCGCTCCCGTCGCTCTGGTTCCCCAGCGCCGCAGCCGCCGCGGGAGCCACGGTGCTGAAGGAGAGCACCGCCGCCGCCGTCACCGCAGGGGAAGTCCCGCCAGGTGTGGCGGCTGCGGAGGGGGAGCCGGGGTGCGGGCTGCCCGACAAGGCCATGCTCACGGGCGGGCGGCCCGGCGGCGGCTGGTCCTCCATGGGGCCCCGCGGGTCTGCTCATCCCGCACCAGGGGAGGCGGCTGCAAGCCGGAGGGTGGCTCGGGGCCTGGGCGAGAGGCCGCAGCCGAGAGTTGGGCACGGGCACGGCCACGGCCGGAGGGGTGGCTGTCGCCCGCGACCTGGCGGAACCTTTGACGTGGGTTCCAGGCGTTGCCGAGGGAACCGCGTGTTTACGCAGGAGCGCGGGGCGGGACGCCCGCCAAGTACTTTCCGGAAAGCCAGCGTACAACATCACCCCTCTCCTACTCCCTCCCGAGGATACCCAGCCAGGAGGGTCTGGGATCCAGAAAGGGCCAAGTCGATCTCCTCAGGGACCACTGCTTGGCCAGATAAAGAGGGACTGGGACCTCATATAAAAGACCAAATTCGGCAAGGGTTCATTCTCAAGCTCTCCTGTTGGATACAAATGCCCTACAGGGAGGCCTTTGTGGGGGACGCTTTGCTCCCTGTGGGTGTTTCTGGCATATGCAGGTAGGGAAGGAATCAAGAACCTGATCTAAAAAAAACTATCCAAATCCAGCCATCTGAAACTTGAGGGACAGAATAATTTAAACCAGGTGTTCTCAAACTGGAGCATGCAACAGTTACCTAAAGGGCTTGCTAAAACACAAGTGACAGGGGCCCAATCCCAGAGTGCCAGATTCAGTAGGTCTGGGGTCCTGTCCTAGAATTTGCATTTCTAACAAGTTCCCAGGTGGTCATGATGTTGCTGGTAGGAGGACCACACTTAAGAGTACCACTGATGTAGTACGCTTGTTAAAATGCAGATTCACTGGCTGACTCCCAATATCACCCCGTAGGTGATTCTGATACAAGATATGCAGCTCAGAAAATGACACCACTTTCCATCTAGCTTACAAGACAAAAACTTAGGATTCTTTTTAGATAAATTCTTCTTCCTCACAACCAGTCCATGTCCAATTGCCAAGACCTGGAAATTTTACTTGTTAAATATCTTTGTATCCATTTACTTCCTCTATTACTTTATCCTCCACCTTAGCTCTCATCCTCTCTTCTTTGGACTACTGCTGTCACCTCCTGATTGGGTCTCCCCACATCCAGCCCCTTCTTTACACTATAGGTAGAATGCTCTTTAAAATAAAATAAATTTAATCATGCCATTCGCTTATTTAAATCCTTTGAATGGCTTTCTCCATTTAATTTAGAATAAGGACCCCAATCATTACTTAATGTTTCCTACGAGGCACTACATGATTTGACATCTGCTTCCTCTCTAGTCTCATTTGGCTCCATTTTCTTTCTTTTGTGCTCCATTCCAGTTACACTGGCCTTGTGCAAGTTCCTTAAACCTTCCATCTTAGGGCATTTGCACTTGCTATCCCCTCTGCCTGAAAAAACTCCACCCACCTCCCCAATTCTCTTGCATCACCATCTTCACATGAATGTTAGTTTTTCAGGGGAAGGCTTCCTTGGCTGGTAGAACATACCACTGTCTATAATTATTATTTTTTTATGATTAAGCATTACTTGCCTCCCACTGTAGACCACAGACTCTGTGAAGCCAAGAACTTTGGTTTTTTTGTTTGTTTGTTTGTTTCTGTTTTTGTTTTGTTTTTAGATCCCTAGCACTTAACACTCTGGAAAACTGCTAGATACACAAAAAATTAATTTTTGAGTGATTGTAGGAGAATCTGGCAACTGAGAGACCAGTTGACCAGTTAAGAAAAGACATTGTAATAGCACAGGGAAAAATGAAAGAGTCTGAAATAAGGCATTTATAGTGAAGAGGGGAAGAAATTGTAAAAAGGTAGTATATGGATTAGGGACTTTGGATATAAGGAATACAAACAGAGCACAGTCTCACTTAGGCAAAAAGGAATTTACTGAGGGACAGGAGAGTTCAAATTACAAAAAGATAGTCTAACAGCCAGCCTTTTCCTCCAGGTGGGGAGCTAACAGGCTTTTCATGTATTTCAGAGATAAAAGAAGTTGCCAGGGAGTGGAGACTCACCTGTAACACCTGGGCCCAAATGAGTAATTAAAATAGATTAGTTAAAAAGTTTTTCTCCTCAAATGTAGTCCTACCAGCAGCATCAACATCATCTAGGAGCTTGTTAGAAATGCCCCAAACCATGCCTAATAAGTGAAAATCCACATTTTAAGATCCCCGGGTAATTCATACATACGTTGAAGTATGAGAAGCATTGCCCTAAAGAGGGAGGTTATGGAATTTGTGGGTTTTGAGGGATGAACAGAAGAGTGCCATAACTCTTATGGAGTCTGGGGGACTTGGGGCAAAATGCATTGCAAGTTAATGATGAAGAAGAGGAAATGGGTTTGAGCCCACACAATTGCAGCACCTGGTGGGTACTAATAGGAACTGGGTACTAATATAATTGGCTTTGAGAGCCTCAGTGAGTTGCTCTGTGGCTGAGCTCAGCACAAAGGGAATGGAAGTTCTGCCTCTAAAATGTACCATACTTGCCTGCCAGGAGCAAGCAACAGTGTCCACCATGGATTGAATAAACTCTTGGGCGACCATTAGATTTGACAGATCAAGCATAGTTTCCAATGAGTAATGAGGTAGCAACTAGACTGCAATAGTTAAATAGAAAAAGGAAGACGAAAAAATGTACCCAATGAGCAAAGAGTCAGGAATCCAGAAGCCTGGCTACAATGGGAAGGAAACAGGGGTAACAGCAAGCTAGAGTGGGCAGATAGACGAAGGATGTTTCTGTCATTTTGTTTATGATGAACTCATGTCAAGACTTAGAGGAAAGAACCAGTGAGCAGAAGAAGGTTGCTTAAAAGAGGTTAATTGATGAAGCGAAACCCTTACCAAAGACGAGAAGGGATAAATGTGAGCAATTTTTAGAAGATGGAATCAACAAGGCTTTGTGACTGATTAAACACATGGAGGTGAGAGGAGGAGTTAATTTCCTTAGTATTTTTGACTCTAAGAGAGATGGGGCAGAGTACAGAAGGAATGAACATTATTGCAAGAGTTTGTCTCTGGTTTGGATTAGAATTCAGGAAGATTTAGGCAATACTTTTTTTTTTTTAACATTTAAGAAGTGTAACATTTTTGTTAAAATATGTATCTTAGAACAAGCTCTGTCTATCCTATCTTAGAAGTGGAGGAAGGAGGAAAATACAGGACTTGGAGTCAAAAGTACTAGATTTACAGCCTTTAATGTGACCTTAAGAGAGTTATTTAATATGTCTGACTTGCATTTCCCTCATATATATAAAGGGGATAAAAATAGTAGCACACCATGGGCAGGGCAGAGGGAAAGGTTTGCCCTGGAGTTGATAAGGGGTGCACTGTCTGTAGACAATTTTAAAACAATGATAAAATTGGCTAAAAGTGAGTCTGCTTTTTTATTATTATCATGTGCTGACAATTCTAAACAATCAGTGATGAAATACTTTATTCTTGGTTGCCATGGGATAATACACATTCTGTAGTGTACTTTACTAAAGTAGAAGATATGTGTGTGGCAAAATGCTATAAAATATAACTTTTAAAGTATGTATTTTCAAATCAATGTGGCTTGAAATTTGGAGAGAAAATAGTGGCTCTGTTTTTATCTTTGAAAGAAGCACTGCAAGTCTCCCTAATCTGTAAAAATTTTCTTGGTCATATTGTTAATGATAGCATCATTTTTAGAGGAAAATGATTTGTTTACCAGAGGACTTTATAGAGAATGAGTGGAAAACATTAGTGTTTGTGTAATTACTAGGGAAATCCAGAATATTAATTTTATAGCCTTCATTTTGGTCAGGTAATTCAGTCACAGACCTAATAACTGGGTCTATGCAGACCTGCTGGATGACAAAGCCAGTTAAAATGAATGAATTAGGTCAGTTTCTGTATGTTCATAAAACAAATGTTATTACTTCTTACCTCAGAAAAGTACTGAATATGAGCATCACACATCAAATAATTTTTTAATACTTCATTTTATAATGACTGATAATGATCAAATTTATTTTTAACAGGTTCACAATTAACTAGCAAGAATGCCAATAGTTACATTTCTCTCATGTTTTAAATCTACCTGGCATGTAGTTGGTAGAGTATGAGGCTCATCCCACTGTAGTGATTCACTGATTTATTTCTTGTGTATTTATTGTGTATATATATTTCGATAATGCAATACACAATCCCTTTCTTAAGAGCCTTAAAGATATATCAAAAGTCTGACTGTAAATTGGTCTTCTCATATCAGTTTATGAGTCTTCAGGTACCTGAGGTAGGAGGTGGGCTTTGTAGCACAGACAACATCCTGGCAGCAACTGTAACAACATCTACCCAGAAAAGCTGGCCCCAGGCTATGTATGCTGAGTGTTGAGTACCTTATAATAATTCATCTTCCTTACAACTTGCTTAGAGAGAGGGCATTATTTTACTCAAAAACTAGAAGACTTGTAAGAGTCATTATTGTGAGGGCTACAATTTAAGCTATTATTCAAAGAACATTTAAAACAAAATATTATAGCAATTATCATAGAGTAGTATTTTAAAATAAGAACTAAGGCTTTAATTTTACCTGATATGTTAATAACTAGAAAAATATTCTGAATTTTTGGCATTGTATATACTAGACATAAGTGAGATTTATACCTGTATATACATGTACGTGCAAATATGAGGTATAATGACTTTATATTTAGCCACAGTGTACCATTTTAGAAAGAACAGGAGTTAGCTTACATGTACAATTTGGATATATGTTTTTACATAATTTATAGTAAAATTACCTAAAGATAATTATTGTTTTAAAAGAAAGCCCTTAAAAATCACAGAAGTCACTTGAGAAGAAATCCATCCCTCAGTGGGTCATCGTCTTCCACTATAAAACTTGCCGTACCTGTGTAATGGGCTCGTCCAGATACTTCCACTATAACAGCATTAAAATCACCACATTTTGCTTCCTGAGAAAAGATAATGAAAGGAGTATAATATTAAACTACTACACTCACATTATATTTGGCCTAAAAGTCATATTCTTGATATTTATCATTTTAAAGAAAACCCAAGAGTTAATCCAATAGGCAATGAAAGGTTTTTAAGGAGAGCAACCTGATCAGATTTGGGTTTTAGATAAGTTTAGTTGTAAAGTAGGGGACAGATTTGAGAGGAGAGAGACTAGATACTCAGAACCCTGTTAAGAGGTAACCTTACTTAATCCATTGATTGAATCTAGAGTCACTAGTATAGTTTTTAGTGAGGGTGGAGAAAAAATACAGAGATACTTCAGAGGTAGAATTGACAGGCCTACATACTGATATATACAGAAAGTGAGGAATAGGAATAAGTTTAATATGACCATAGCTTCTAGCTTGGAAGTGAAGCTGGTGCTACCATTAACCATGATGGGGAATGAGGCAGAAGAGCCACATTTGGGAAGGAAGGGAGAGAGGGAGGGAGAGAGGACTTTTTAATGAGTTGAGTTAGAGATATCTCTGGAACAATCATTTAGTGATAAGTTTAAGTAGACAATTGGGACTACAAGTGTTAGACTCATCATCAGCGGATGGTTGAGAGCTGAAGCTTCAGAAGTGAATGAAATTGCCCACTGGCAACAACTTGCAGATGAGATGAGAAGGAAGTTAAGGATAAAATACTGGGGACCCCTAAATGGAAGGATAGGAAAAGGAAGCTGGGGCAGGGAAAGAGATGGAGAAGGTACTATCAGAGAGCCTGCAAGAGCCCTGATTGAGAGAGAAGGAAACTGGTGCAATTGAAAATGTTCTGGCAAGTACAATTAATAACACACTGAGAACTAATATCCTGGCTGAACAGAAGTTTTATAGGCCTGTTTTAAAATTCTCTTCTGAGAGCTGAGTAAAGAAACTTA
>NW_011888796.1:7788331-7803766 GCF_000151845.1 Pteropus vampyrus | reverse complement strand
GGATGGTTGAGAGCTGAAGCTTCAGAAGTGAATGAAATTGCCCACTGGCAACAACTTGCAGATGAGATGAGAAGGAAGTTAAGGATAAAATACTGGGGACCCCTAAATGGAAGGATAGGAAAAGGAAGCTGGGGCAGGGAAAGAGATGGAGAAGGTACTATCAGAGAGCCTGCAAGAGCCCTGATTGAGAGAGAAGGAAACTGGTGCAATTGAAAATGTTCTGGCAAGTACAATTAATAACACACTGAGAACTAATATCCTGGCTGAACAGAAGTTTTATAGGCCTGTTTTAAAATTCTCTTCTGAGAGCTGAGTAAAGAAACTTACCTAACACCCAACTCATACCTTTTCATCTCAAAAGTAACACATTTACAAGTAAGAAGCTAAGGGTGTCACTCACCCTCACAGCCTTCCCTGTGAATACTGAGCCAGTTGTACTGCTTTTAAAGGCTCTTGTCTGGTTCAGTTCCAGAAGCCCTTTGTGATACTGCAAGGCAATTCGAGCTGTCACTCCTGAGCCAGTAGGACTTCTGTCAACCTGTACCAGAATAAATGAAGATGAGAGTGTTCACAGTGTTCTAGTTCCATATTACCAGGTTTTTGTGTCTAAAAATTGCAGTTTTAATACCTGTTGATCTGCAAACACACAGATGTTGGTGGTTGGTTCTTCACTATAAGCATCTTTTCCATCTGTTAATATAGTTCCATATAGAAAGCCAAGGTCTTCACTATCAGGATGAGTAATTTTAAACTACAAATGACAAAAAATTATCAACCACATGTAAAATAAATATTTTGATTAAAATTTATCTTTTAAATAACATATATGGGGTACTCTGTATGACTTCTATCTTTATCATTTTTAAAATATCTTTTGGATCAAGGCACTAAATACTAGAAATTATGTCTTTGTCTAGATGAATAAACATAGTTTGACTGGAAGCTATGATTCTTACCATACTTCGAGTCCTTTTTAAGGAAGTTGCTCTGCACATAGCCTCTACCAAAGGAATAGTCCTATTTTATACACACATACTCAAACCCACACACTCTTTGAATCACTGACCCCAGGACGGTCAGTCCACAGGTTGGACATGGCTGCGCAAACAGGAGGAGCTAAGGCAGTTATATCCTCACTCTCAGGAGCTTGAAAGGGATAATGTGGAAAAATCAATCAGTATCTAGAGCTGAAGTTAATACCATTGATAGACACAAGGACAGTGAGAGGCCATGAGCAAGCAAAAGTTATGAGAATATAGAAATAATTAGTAAGAGAAACAATTGGATGAACAAAAAAAAAATGTATTGAAGAATGAAGATAATTGTTATCATGAAAAGCAGCAGACACACAGAGAAAAGCAGGCACTGATAGTGAGGCTAAATCACATCAATGGGAAAGCATAGGCCCAAATGTGAAATGTTTCCTGTTCTCGGAGGTCTGGTTGTTCAGTTTTTCCTGGATTTCTATAATGTCTGATAGTTTGACCAAGATTACTATAATCTTACTTCCATGTGTTTGTTTAAAAATGAATGAATGAAGATGAATTTATGTTATATTAACTTTACTCCCCACCCCATGGCCTTTCCCTAAATCTGCATCAGCAGTATGGATGGTCAGGAATTCACAACATAGTTCCACTGCCTGATTCATCCCTAATAGAACTTTTTCTCATAGTTTTCTCAGAATCCCTTCTCCTGCAAAGACCACCCTTTGTGACCTTGGTGAGAAGTTTAAGCTTCAATGGAAAGTTCAAAATTACTCTTTCTATTAAGAAAATTATGCCTTTTCCTCTTGATTTCATTGAATGTAAGGTGAAATTATTTTATGCCAAATTGTTAACTCAAATTATTAGCTGTCTGCTTAATGAAACAAAATTGATGTAAATTCAGAGCTTCAGAAGTTACTATGATAAAATAACTCCACATATCGATATTGACAGTACTGGAAAAATGATAATTTAGAACAGAGATATAATATATTTTTTCATTTTGTTAAGTTATAAATTATGTTAAATTAAAACATCAGTTGTTAATTAGATCCATAAATAATTATTAGTAAAAGTATATTAGACACTTTTTTCACAAGGAATTTTTTACTTAGAATGATAATTAAATTTTCATATGCTAAAACATTCAAATACTATATTTGAGTTTTATTTATAGGTCCCAATTTCAATGGCAGACTGGTGATGCTAGAAATGAAAGAATATTCTAGGCTCGTTTATTATCAAAATTGATTTTATCAGAATAGTTTTCTCAAGCCAAAACTAGAGTTACTTGAGTAGTTATTTAACTTTGTAGCAATATAGGAAAAAAATCACTAATTAGGAATTATTGTTCTCTGTGAAATAAGAGAAAGTCTAATAAAATTTCGTGAAATCCATTTTGTAAGCTATATTTTACATTCATTATTTTCAAGTTTTGTAGAATGACTACACATAGCAAGGCATATGCATTTTGAATTAGTAGAATACTATATGATACCTTTACTATATGTTTAAATAACCACAAATTATATTAGTATATATATATTATTAAAGTTAGTAATAGTTATCATTATTGAATATTTATTATGGGTTAGGCATTATTCTAAGTCCTTGATCTGTATTGACTTATTTCTTTCTTCTAACACCCCGTGAAGCAAGTATTTCATAATTTCCATTTTATAGATAAGGAAAACAGGTACATGGAGGTTATGTAATTTGTTCAAAGTTACAAGAGTTACAAGCAGCAAAGCTAGAACTCATTGGTAGTCTTGCTCTAGAGCCTAAGATTCAAACCCTGTTCTTAGTATTACTAATAATTTAAATATGTAGATATTTAATTTTCTGTATAGATGTGTAGTTTATATTCCCTCCATGCCACAGAGGAAGGCGTTTGTTACAATGGCAGCAACTGTACTGACCTGAGCTGTCACTGCTTTCGTCACTGCAGTCGCTGCATCCACAAGGTCCCT
Source organism: Pteropus vampyrus (assembly GCF_000151845.1). Lineage (NCBI taxonomy): Eukaryota > Metazoa > Chordata > Mammalia > Chiroptera > Pteropodidae > Pteropus > Pteropus vampyrus. Next base: position 7,800,810 of record NW_011888796.1, on the reverse strand, counting down.
TGTCTTTGCAGAACAAACATCAAGTCCTAACTTTTCAGCACTAACAAATGCATAAAATGCGCCACCATATGCAATGTCCACTACCAACTTTTCATGACCAGGAACATCCACTGAGAGATCTGAAAAAGATGTGTTAAATAAATTTGTTTTAGTATTTTAGCAATAAAGTTCATAGAATTTTTAATATGTGTATTTGGGGGATATTTCTTCCTATGATGAAAAGGAAGGAAACAAAAATTCATCTTTAAAATGAGTAGGCATCAGGTAAAGAATAATAGACCTTTAGCTAAGGGCATCTTTCTATCTTTAACTTGATGTTTGCATAAATTAATGAACATATCATTACCATGTTTTCCCTAAATCATACATACATATTTGTTAAGTATTCTGACGATCTTTTCTAGGAAATATCATAGAGGCAGAGAGAAGGAAACCCCTGCGACATCACATGTGAAAACTATGAAGGAAAATGTTGGTCCCCTCTCATGCCACTAGGAATGGTTTAAAATAGTGAAGTTTTCAGATTCGTATTCACAAATTGGTTTTTGTTTTCAACTGCCATGTCAAAACAAAACGAAAAAATTTTTTTTCATGTATAAATTTTTTTTTCATGAACGCTTATTATGTATTTTCATCTCATGAAAGTATCCTGCAGGCAAATACTCAGAATAAAGCCATTGTGGAATCACTGACCTTTATGGTATCATTTCGCATCAGGGTTTTTGAGTATTCTAAGTCCCCGACAAATCCAGAGTTTCCCTTCAAGATCATTTGTTTGAAACCCTAAACTGGTATTTCCAAATAAATGGGGCTGGATGATATTTTGAAACATTAAACCTGTTTTCCCCGTCCTCAAATTTTCCTCTTTCTCCTCCCCAGTTCAAGTGGGCTTGGCAATTACAGCCTCTGGGGAGAGGCATATGGCAGGGGAGAAAGCAGGTTTTATGGAAAATCTAAGATCTCAGGGGAGAGATTTGTTGGCAAAGGAGTATCCCAAAGAGGAATATTTCTCCTGGTCAATAGAGAAATTTTTTCTGGATTGAGGAAAGACTGAAGGTCCTGAGTGCAGAGGACCTGTGTTGACTTCCCCACAGCACCATGAGAGTCTTTGGGGTGGGACAGAGGCAGCAATGGGGCAGGAGCAGAGGCCACGTGAACAGGGCAAACAGCGTTTCACTGGTTACCTGTGTAAGCTGAGGACCAAAAGGTTCTCTTCTTCAAGGCCTTGGCTCTTTTCACAAAACTTTGCTCACATATATGCCAAGAAAAGGGGTAGCACATGGAAGGATCAGGCTAAGTCAACCAATAGGACAGAGTGAGGTCTCAAATTCAGAAATTAAATTGTGAAAAATAAAAATTTTATTGCATTCTTGAATTTACACAGTCATACAAAGGTAACAACCAATATGCTCTCAGTTACAGGCTAGCCCACAGAGACGTTTTTTACATGTGATGTGTAAAAACACAGCAAATTTATCATCAAAAGAGTAAAACATGCCTGTGGAACTTAACAGTAAAACTGAATGAAAAAGGTCTTTATCTGGATGCTGATGCAACATGAAAAGTATGTTTAATAAAAGGAAAATGAGGAATTATATGGAAATGAGGGACTGCTAGAGAGCTAAGCCAAGTGAGGCTTCTTTGGTGTTCTCATGTGTAAAATGGGCTATTACCTCCCAAAAGCGTTCTTTTGAGAATTCCATGTGATAATGTGGCGGGGGTGGGGTGGGGTGCTTGGCATAGATTAAGAATGCAATGTTAATATTAAAGCCAAAAGTTTAATTTCCAGTGAGAATAGGACTCTTAAGAGGACAAGGTATTTACATTTGTCCATCAGCATATTCTTTTCCAAATTTCATTTAAGTTACTCATTCAACGAATATTGACTACCTACTGTTCTAGCATTTGAATACAATGAACAAAACTCAAGAGTTTTCATTTTAGCAGGTGGAATGCAAATGGCCTCAACAATCCTCTGAAGTGTTGTCATTTTCATTTTACAGACATGACAGTGAGAAATAGAATTCACAAAGTTACCAAGATAGAGAGGGGCAGAGCAGTGATCTTGGTTGAACACTGTCAGTCTGTCTTTTTTGCATTTTCCCAAGTAGAGAATTTAGGATTTCATTTTCTTAATGACTCAAAGTGAGCATTAATGCCCACTGATTATTGTACAGTCATGCAGTGATGCTTTCAGGAACTACTGTGCTTGCCGAGTTGGCTGCGCCTGTCCTAATCAGCCTGAATTGAGGTAGTTGGTGATCCTGCTGCCAGCTGTCATTTCCTACAAAATATAAAGTGCTTCCCATTTGCTGCTGGGGTGGCTAGGTAGTCCAGCTAGTTAAACTGTTGAGGTTTTTGAGATGCAATCCTAAACATAAACTCCTGTCTCCCTCTAGTGTCCTCCCATTTGCAGATGTGACATCATTCTCTCCTTAATGAGAAAGTGGCACCAATTTCCCAAGTGGCATTCTTCATCAGCTTGAGTGTTTCAGCTGCCTGAGGTTGCTCCAAGACTGACATATGCCTGGGCCATTACGGCATCATTCACAATCAGGCTAATCTGGAATCCAGATCCTTGAGGAGGATCAAAATCAAACTAACAGAATGATATGCATGGCTTGAAGACTCAAAAAAAAAAAAAAAAAAAGAAAAGAAAAAAGAAAAAAAAGAAAAAGAAAAGATGCAATAACCTTATTCATGGCTGGACTAAATTAGCTCCCAGTTCAATTCCAGTCATGACTACTATAGCAGCCTCACTGATAGAATTCAGCTCTTTAGAGGGATCTCCCTCTATGTAAGGATAATAGTTATAGACAGCTGTTTTACATGACATACAGGCTCTGTACTAGGGAACCGTCCAAAATCTTTTGAAGGCTCAGCACACCTAAAGAATTCTAACTAGCAACCCTATATATTCTGTAGTCTGTCCATAGGAACATTATATATACACGCACACATACATACATATGTATATGTGTGTATATAAGTAGTGCCTTACATATTCTTTTAATTTTCACAAAAAAAAATCAATGAGTCGACAAATGAAGCATAGGCACAGAGAGGTTAAGTAATTTGACTAAGGTTGCACAGCTTTACGGGGTTGTCAGGATTTGAGCCCACGCAATGTCTGTCCCTGTTTTAAAAAATAAGAGCAGCAACATTGTTATCTTCACGATTTATAAACTACTTAGTTCATTCTCATTTACTTTTTCCCCCAAGAAGTGGGGAAGCACTTTTTACAGATGAATTTTAGTAACTTATGTTTTGTAAATTCTCGGGTGATTACCTCCCGACAATTTTACATGTACTCTGAGCCAGCCTGTAACTCCGGTACACTGGCTGTTTTTTACTCTTTCCCTGACCCTAGTGGACCTTGCTTTATTCAATTGTAAAATCCCTAGGAAGGCTTGTCAAGTGGAGAATGAAACACGGAGCAAGAGAAACGCGAAATTCTTTACTTCTAAGGCCTCTTTCAAGGCCACAAGAGGATAGATCTGCAGCATAACAGACTTGCATGCACCGCACAACCCCTCAGGACTAAGATTCTGGCACACATCCGCAGTGATTTAGAATTACCTTTCTATTAACGGCAAAGGCTGTGGGGGTGCGTTAGTTGCATAGCGTGGCTTTCAGCCCAGAGAGTTAGTGTAGCTAGTTTTTGCCTCCGGCTGCCGTCCCGCCCGCGGCTGGGAGGGTCCCACCGTTTGTTTACCTGTGGCCAGCGCGAAGGCCGGGACACTATGGAAGCGCACCGGGCCGCGACTGCGGCCGCCTTCGTACTCCACGAAGGCGGCCACCAGCCCGCATGGGCAGTGGATGTTCACGCGGGCCTCGCGGGCGCCGGCCGAGGGCGCGGGCACCAGCCCGAAGTCGAGCGCGAAGCGGCCCAGCGCCAGCACCGCGTGTCCGCACATGGAGCTATAGCCCTCGTTGTGCAGGAACAGGACGCCCAGGTGCGCGTCAGGCAGCTCGCTCCGCACCAGCACGGCCCCGTACATGTCCCGGTGGCCCCGGGGCTCAAACATAAGCCGTCGCCGCACGTGGTCAAGGTGCTGGCGCATGAAGCGCCGCTTGGCCAGCAGCGTGGGGCCGACCACTTCGGGGCACCCTGCCATAACGATGCGCAGGGGCTCGCCACCAGCGTGCATGTCCACCACTGACAGCGCCGGCGTCCCTGGGTCATGGGGTGGCAGTAAGGGCACCGGCCGCGTGCTCTCCACTGTCTGCATCCAGGAACTCGACCACCCACCCGTAACGCCGGCGTCAAGCCCCGGGCCTATCTGTACTCGATGTGAGAAGAGCAGGACGCTTGGCCTCTCTCAGGGGGCGGGATCTCGGGCCTAGACAAGGAAGCGCGAGTCAGGGGCGGGGTTTCGGCATGGTCACCCGGGTTACCAGGAGGCGGAGCCGCCGAGGTGGCTGTGGCCCGGATGTCCGGGCGCTGCGGCTGGATCCGCTGATCCTGGATCTTCTCCAGGGGAACTTAAGAACGGCCAATGGGTGAGTGGTCACCGGGGTCCAGGGAACTGTTTGTCTTAGTCCCTTTTTCTTCTCTCTGCTGTTGGCTCTGGGCTCGGCCCGGCAGGCCGCTTCTAAATAGAGGCTCATCCCCGCCCCTTCCTCCCACCCATCTTCTGGCCAGGCCTCCTCCAGACTCTTCCCAGGTTCTGGATAGTTTTGGATCCTGACAAGCTGCAGAGGGGAGGCCAGCTACGTGCTGGGAGTAAGGCCAAGCCTTTGTTGTTTTGTTCGAAATGTCACTCTGTCTCTTTGTTTCAGTACCTTTGTTTATTTAACATTCATGAGGATTGACTTCACATTTTTGAGTGCAGAAATACAGTAAGGGAAGCAGAAGCTAATTGCCGCATAACTATTGTCTCCTGCTTCGGTATCTAACATAGTTGATAGGCCCTTCATAAAGAGGCAAGATGGTTGCAAAAAAAGCCAAAATTTTAGGCCTAGTTTACTAAAGGAAATGAAAGAGTAGAGTGAAGGGACACTGGGAGTCAGGGTTTTGTTTGGTTGATGATAAACTATTGCTTTCAGTTTATCATACTGGTTTTCAGGCCTTGGGTTTTAAGAAACTTCACCTTATTTACATTCAGATATATTTATTAAGCATCTAATAGGTGCAAAGCCTGTACAGAAAAAGCTTCCAGTTCTTTAACTTATACCTTCTCAAAAAATTCGAGCAATTCATTCCATCTATTAGTTTAGAACATCGTGATTACAGTTGGTTTAAAACTAAGTGCCAAGTAAGGTAAAGAAGCCCCTTGGTTTATTAAAAATTCAGAAATTTAATGAAAGCGAACATATTAAATGAGGCATTTTAGTCAGTGCTATTTCTGTTTTTTCTCAGCAGCACAAGGAGAAAGAAATCAAAAGTCTACTCGAATTTGCAAGGAGAAAGGGCATTGTGGACCAGGCAGTCTCTAGATTGTTAATTCATGAAGAATTTGGGAAATGATCGTTCAAGAATAATCATAAAATATATCATTCTTAAATTAATTCATATTTGACCACAGTTCTTTTGGATTTATTCCACACTAGGCTGTAGATTTCTTGAGAGCAAGGACTCTGTAATGTTCCTCTGTGGCTCTTTAGTGGTCCCTAACTAGTGGAATCTGACACTTTAATGCATGTTTACTGAATAAATGAATCAGTGAATGAAGGGTAACATGTCACTGATGAAAAAAATCCTCCAGTAACTTCTACCTGTTGATGATATCAAAGACAATCTGTAGGCCCTGAATTTTTCTTGTAAAGAAGAGCTGCTTTTTGTTTTCTTTGAGGCTTAAGATCAAGGTAGTTGATTCTAAGGCAGTGGTTTCCAAATGTTGGTCATTGTGGCCCACTGATACAGCTTTGATGAAATTTTCACCTGTCCTTGACAAAAATGACAGAAGTTAGGACAATGTAATAAGCTTTTTATAAAGGTGAATTTATTTACTTAAAAGTTTTCCCTTTATTCTGAAATTATGTCCTTTCTGCCCTCCTGATGTTATATAATGAAAGGTAATAACAGATTGTACCTATGTGTGTGTCACATAATGTCCTGACTGAGCAAAATAAAAAGTAGTGATTCTCTACAAATTCTCTTATTAAAATTAACAATGGAACTTCAGAGGTCTAGACCATCTAATAAAGGGAAGTGGCTGGAGCCATCGGAGTCATGCCAGATTAGGCTTTGAGTTCTGGGGATAGACCCCGCTCTGCTGGTTGAGAACCTTAATCATAAGGAACAGTATGAACAACGAGGTTCCAGTGTAACTTTCTGCAGTGTCACAGTGTAAAAGGAGAAATTTAATTTTTAAAATAAATGCTTTAAGACTTGTCATTATAATACATACCATCTTTTACTTGAAACTGTGTTTCAAATATTCAACTATTATTGCATAATTTTTTTAAATCACAAAAGATGTTACTGTACTGGCATTTGTTTTTAAAAAGCTGTCGATATTCAACCAGCATGCCTTGGACTTTACTGTGGGAAGACCCTACTATTTAAAAATGGCTCAACTGAAATATATGGAGAATGTGGGGTAAGTCTTAATGTTGTGTATTATTTCATTTGTAAAATCTTTTGGCTTTTGAAGTATTTTCACATGTAGAATATCTTTTTTCTCCATTCTGGTCATTAAAGGAATATGGAAGCATTAATAAAATCTTTGTTGTCATATTGATTGTCTATAATCTTGACAGTCACAGATAGCAATTTTTTAAACATTTTATAATTTTATAGTAACTTCTAATTATTTTTTATTAATGATGTAGTACAGTGACTTGGACTTAACATCATAAATGTAGAACACTTTGCAATTATTTTTACATGATATTAATAAGTTTTTTGTTTAATGTTACTGTTTCAGTAAATTAGTAAAAAATCCTTTAAGAGCATTTTACGGATATAGGCAAAAACAATGTATTTTATTTTTTTATTTCTAAAAGACACACATGTAAACATATTTAAACTCAAATGGGATATCTTATAGAATGATTTTTTGAGGGGAAGGTGTTAATATTCTAAAATAATATCTGTACATAAAATATTGTTTTTACATATTGTAGGTGTGCCCAAGAGGGCAGAGAACAAATGCACAGAAGTATTGTCAGCCTTGCACAGAGTCTCCAGAACTTTATGATTGGCTCTATCTTGGATTTATGGCTATGCTTCCTCTTGTTTTACATTGGTTCTTCATTGAGTGGTACTCAGGGAAAAAGAGGTTAGCACTTTCTATGAATGTATCTGGATGGAATGATATTGGAATAATTATCATTTACAAGACCTTATCAAGTAATTATACTTCTGTTGTTTTAAAAATGGTACACCTGTTTTTGCTTTATATTCTGATTACTTTTGACTGTGGCAAGAAAATTTAATGATAGGGCATGCCTCAGTAATTAGTAAAGGAAGTATACTATATCTGTTTTACTCTAAATGATCTTGAAAGAATGTATTTTTAAATTTTATCAATTATAATCTTTATTGGTTTTCTACAAAGAATTGCTTATGATTACAAACTATTGTTCTAGAGCAAATATATTGTAATTTAATACTACTAATCTATTATAATGTTAAAATGATATAGCTGCAACCTAATTATGAAAACTTATACTAACACATTACATCAACAAACATTTATTCAGCACTGTGTTTTATGTTTAGAAGATCAGGAGAGGAAATACAAAAATAACTGACATGGTTTAGAGCTATAATCTTGTAGAGAAGACAAATATATATACAACTAATTGTAATATAAATCAGTCTTAAAAAATGTATAAACAAAGTGTATAAAAAGGATTATAAACAAAATGCTCTGGAATCACAAAGAATGGAAGAGATAAATTATGCCCGGTGGAATCTGAAAAACTTCAAAAAAAAGAACATTTTAGGCAGAGGAAACAGCATAAACAATGGCATGGAGGCATGAAATGTGTAATCTGTTGTGGGAAGAAGGGAAGTTTGGGTGGTCAGAATGGGGACTGCATATGAAAAGAAGGTGTTAAAAAGGAGAGTGGAAAAGGTAGATTGAGGCCAGAATGTTAATGTTCTTGATGAGGATGTGAACTTTATTCTACTGGGAATGAAGACCCACTTTCTACCCTAGTACATTTCAACCCTACTGGCTTTTCATTCCTCTAATTTCTCAGCATCTTACCCACTTTAGGTCCTTTCCACACTGTTTTCTCTGCCTGAAATATTCTCTTCTTTCTCTGTGACTTTTTACCTAGTTGCCCTTTTTCCCTTCAGATAGCAGTTTAAATTATACCTACTCATATAGGCTTTCCCTGGCCCAATCTAAAGTAGATATGTCCCCCTTATTTTTCTTTCTTAATAGCACTCTTCATTTTGTTGTTTTCGTTTTATATTTAGCACTCGACACAATTTATAGTTAGTTATGTTTGTTTCCTCATTTAACGTTTGGCCCATTTTTGACTGTTAAGTTCCAGGCAGGCAGTGGCCATTTCTGTTATTCTCCATGGAATCTCCCAAGACCAGCACAGCAGCTGGCAAGTGAAAGATGCTCACTCAGCTACTATTTGCCAAGTGAATGATTTATTGGTGAAGGTTTGGGTTTAGAGAAGTTGCATCATTGGATGTTATATTTTCCGAAGATAACTCCTGTAGAGGGTAGATTAGAGGTGAGACATCCTAGAAGGCTGTTGTCCAAGAAACAGTGATGGCCAGACTCCAGTAGTGGGAATGGAAGTGAAAAAAACTGATTAGATGGAAATAGAATAAGCACTTTTCTAGATCCTACTTCATAAATCCACGGTGATTATTTATGTTGGGAAAGCATTCATTGTTTCTCAGAATATATAAATAGATTTTTTTAAAAGCAGGTCTCATCTTTTTAATTTCTGTTATAGAATGATGAGAGATGGGGGCGAGAAAGATGTGATACTAAAGCTAAATAGAATAAATGCTCAGTTAATTGTTGAAACCTCTCAGCTCAAAGAAAAAAGATGGGATAAGAGGTACCTCACCAAATGCATCAGAACTAACACATCAGGTATGTTTTGAGGGAGAACCTTGGAGCAGAGGTTAGAGCTTTGGTTTGAGGGCAGAGCAGTGATCAGTGCTTAAGCAAGAAAGGAGGCGGGTTTTAAAAGGAGTTCGCATAACTATGCTTTGCCTAGGAAATTGGTAGCAAGGAACACAAGGACCAGCCCTTGCATTTTCCTGAGATGCTGCACTTAAATCAAGGAAGCAGAGGCCTAGCTGTCTGAGGCTATAGCAATGTTTCTCAACCTTTTTTTCACTGTCACCTCCTTAAGGAACCTTTATAGATAACTTTTCCCCCTAATTCCACCTACTGCCATTAAATTTTAATATCACAGATGCCTAAATTACTTTAATAAGTTTTGATAGCAGTTTGACAAGATACTGTAGATAAATGTGGATCTAATTTCTGCTCTTCTACGCATTTAGATACTATTGGCACAGCATTATCTGGGATGTATATCCCTTTTTTGTAAACAAGGTTAAACTCTTCTTAAGTTGTTTTCTTATAGGTTTGTTTTTTCTTACCTGTTTAGATTTTTATTTTCAGGATTTACCAGTTAAAATTTTTTTTTAGAATCCATATCTTGAATCATATCCAGATTTTATTAAAGCCATTCAGCACTAAAATTTTTTTGGTAATTGTGCTTCTTTTGTATTACTAGTTCCAGTGCACTTTTCCAACACATCACTGCATTATTTGAATGCAGTATGGCAGCTATCATCACCTTACTTGTGAGTGATCCAGTTGGTGTTCTTTATATCCGTTCATGTCGAGTATTGATGCTTTCTGATTGGTACACAATGCTTTACAACCCAAGTCCAGACTATGTTACCACAGTGCACTGTACTCACGAAGCTGTCTACCCACTGTAAGTATTTAGACCTGAGATCATTTTTTCAAAAATGATAATTATGGATTTCACTTATTTCAACATATCAAGCATTGTAAAATGGCTTCTAGGTACTGGGGAAGATATATAGAAATGATTTTCTTAAGAGATACATAGCCTGATAGGAGGAAATAGAAATACATCTTGGTATAATAAAAGTGAAAGTATTTTTGTGTTGGTGTTTAGAAAGTGTGTATAAACACATAAAATAAGCCATATATGTTTCTTAAGAAAGGAGTTATAAGAAAAACCTTTTTGATATGCAGCAGAGAAGCAATATCTGACATACAGAAAAGAGTATGGGCTTTGGAGCTAAAGACCAGCTTGAGTTTGAATCCCAGGTCTGCCAGTTGTTGTGTTAACGTGAACATATTCAGAGCCTCTTATAACTCAGTTTTCCCATGATAAAATGGGAATGATGATCCCTTATAAGGTGATTGTGAGGATTAAATAAATGTGCACATATCAAGTACAGTGCAATGCCTTATATATAGGAAACACCTAATAGTAGCTGGAATTATTCAAGTGCTTGAGTAATGTCCTCTTTCTTTTTTCCCCCAAATGTTTGTAATTTCCATCAGAATGTTTGTTTTACAAATATCAAATTCATAAAGTTCTGTGTAATATTATCCCAGACTACTTCATTTTTAGTTTCTGTTAATTGTTGGTGTTCATTTGATGGGTTTTTCTTGGTAAAGGTTTAATAGAAGAGTCTGATATTTATGTTCTCATAGTTAATAGTAAGTTTTCATTACATAATATGCCAATGAAATCATCCTTTTTAAGCAAGTTCTTAATAGCACTAAGCATTAAAAATACACATGCACATATGTTAAAAAGGTAATTTTCAAAAAATAAGACCCAGATATAAAGGTGTGAAAATCTTTTACATCTTCCTACCTTTAAGGCCTACAAATTATTTATTCCATGTATAGATATTATTTTCTCTGTATCTCTATGTATATAAGATTAACATTTATGTGTAAAAGACTGATAAAGTTTTTTTTATTTCATAGAATTATACCCTCTGCCTCAATTAATGAAATAATGGCTGTATAATATTCCAGCTTGAATGTACTATAAAATTTAACCAGTTTTCTGTTGCTGAATATTTATTTTCTTGCTGAGTTTTATTATGTGATCCAATAAAAACCTTGTTCATAAAGTTTTTTGTGTATCCCCGATTATCTCCCTTTGATAAAATTCTGCAAGTAAAATTGCTGGATCAAAGGATATAACCATTTTTAGGATTTTGGATCTACATTTCCAAACTGCCTCCTGGAGAGGAACCAACGTGCCCTTTCCAGCGGTGTACGAGTCTTTTTGGCCAACCTTCCACCAATATGAATATTCAATGGGTAGACTTAATATACTTTTTAAAACTCTTATAGGATCTTTAATTTAAATTAACAATCAATGATAAAATATTTTAAAACATATTTCTGCTAATACAATTATTTTATTTTATAGGTACACCATTGTATTTATCTATTACGCGTTCTGCTTGGTATTAATGATGCTGCTCCGGCCACTCCTGGTAAAGAAGATTGCCTGTGGGCTGGGGAAGTCCGATCGATTTAAAAGTATTTATGCGGCACTTTACTTCTTCCCAATTTTAACTGTGCTTCAGGCAGTTGGCGGAGGCCTTTTATGTAAGTTTGATGAGTACATTTATTATCATATGTGATAAACAGTATTTTCTCTGAGTATAATTTTGGAGCTTTTTTAAAAAATAGTTTTTTTTAATCCTTGAAAATAATCCATAGTATATATTTTTGCTAAAACATATAATAAGCCTTATAAAAAAATCAGGGTTTCTTGGAGTGGATTAGAAATTCTCAAGAAATTAGTGGCACTAATCAAAACTGATTTATATTTAGAGAATACTTTGTATTTGAAGCTTATGACCTAAATAAGAAGATTTTAAAACCCTGTATAAATTAAAAAACAAAAATCTGGTTTTTGCATATAAAATATGGAGGTTACTCTTGATAATGAATACTATTTACCATTAAGTTAAGTCCTAGATTTCTAGTTCCTTTATGAAAACCTTTTAGATACAGTAAGTTGGAATTAGGCCTTTATAGATAATTCAGTTTCTGGCCTCTGCATCCTGAAACATTTGAAATTGTTCCAAATGGATTTCACTGCAATGTAGAATGATTAGTGGTTTCATGACCTGAGTTGAATTGTTTTAAAAGAATTGTATGAAAAATAATTCAAGATTTTTTTTCTCAAATTGTCCATCTGTTTTAGCGTGCTATAAGTTTAAGAGAAAGGTGGTATTTTGTAAGAAAAATAATTTGCTTAAAGTATTATTACTATCCTGTATTTGGAGTACAGTAGTGTCCCCCCTTCTCCACAGTGTCACTTTCTGTGGTTTCAGTTACCTGAGGTCAACCGCAGTCCGAAAATATTAAACAGTTCATACAATTTAAATTGAGTGCTGTTCTGAGTACTGTGATGAGATCTCATGCCACCCTGCTCCATCCCTCCCAGGACGTGAATCATCCCCTTGTCTAGCGTACCCACACTGTTACTGTATATGCTGCCCTCCTGTTAGTCACTTAGCTCAATTA
>NW_011888796.1:7785477-7788281 GCF_000151845.1 Pteropus vampyrus | reverse complement strand
AAATTGTCCATCTGTTTTAGCGTGCTATAAGTTTAAGAGAAAGGTGGTATTTTGTAAGAAAAATAATTTGCTTAAAGTATTATTACTATCCTGTATTTGGAGTACAGTAGTGTCCCCCCTTCTCCACAGTGTCACTTTCTGTGGTTTCAGTTACCTGAGGTCAACCGCAGTCCGAAAATATTAAACAGTTCATACAATTTAAATTGAGTGCTGTTCTGAGTACTGTGATGAGATCTCATGCCACCCTGCTCCATCCCTCCCAGGACGTGAATCATCCCCTTGTCTAGCGTACCCACACTGTTACTGTATATGCTGCCCTCCTGTTAGTCACTTAGCTCAATTAGCAGATCAACTGTTGGCAATATCGCAGTGCTTGTGTTCACGTAACCCTTATTTCACTTTGATAATGGCCCCAAAGCTATTCACATAACTTTCATTACAGTATATTGTTGTAATCGTTTTATTTTAATTAGTTATTGTTGTTAATCTCTTACTTTTCCTAATTTATAAATTAAACTTTATCATAGGTGTGTAGATAAAGGAAAAAAAAAAACCAATGTATATTGAGTTTGGTACTATCCACAGTTTTAGGCATCCACTGTGAGTCTTAGAATGTATCCCATGTGAATAAGGGGAGACTGCTGTAGAAATTTATAGAATTTTAGACATTAAAAGCACTGAATGATCTATTTATCCTTTGAGGTTTATTGATGTATAAACTTTTCTAAAGAATAATTTAAGCTGAATTACTCTTACAGCCTTTCCCAACTGAGGTTCAACATAACGCAGAAAATTATTCGAGTAATTATTTTCTAATTTCTTCCAAATTTGGTACATAACTAGTATCATTCTAGATGCATAGGAGAGAAGTTAATTCTTTACATTCAATGGATGCCTTAAGGCAGGGCTCTTCAGAGCTGGAACAAAGATAGTTTTACATTTTTAAATAGTTGAGGGGAACAAAAGAAGAGTAATATTTCTTGACATATAAAAATTACATGAAATTCAGATTTTATTGTTTATAAAGTTTTATTGGAACACGGCCATGCCCATTTATTTATGTATTGTCTGGCTGCCTTGCTCCCACAACTGTGGAGTTGGGTGATTGGGACAGAGACTGTATGGCCTGCAAAGCCAAGATTATTTACTCTCCGGCCTTTTACATGAAAAGCTTGCCGACCCCTGCGTTTAGAGCATTAGGGCTTGATTCTCTCACAGGACTGGTGGAGAATGTTTTCGACCTTGGGGAAAGTTATATTGTTTGATTCTTTTTGATGGTTCATTCAGAAAATGTATTTAATTTTTAACATTATACCAATGTTTGTTTTTCAGATTATGCCTTCCCATACATTATATTAGTATTATCTTTGGTTACTCTGGCTGTGTACATGTCAGCTTCTGAAATAGAGGTAGGAAATCTTTTTTTCTTTTGTTAAAAATTTTTTTTTATAGATTTGACAACTGACTAGGAAAATAGTTCATATGATACGACATTGTACAGCTGATCATTTTAGTAATCCTTGGCTAATTGATGTCACTCAACATTTGGTTATGTTTATAAAAGATTGTGTACTGGACCTTATTTGCTTGCAAAATTAGTGAAGTACTCAGGCTTAACTGTCTAGCATGTTGTAGAAAAAAATTATTTCCCATAATTTACCCACATAGAAAATATTGAATTATTGAAAGGTTGAAACAACACTTTTGAGGGAAGCAAAAAAATGGGTTATCATATATAGAACTAATGTTACACTTTATTTTACAATGGCAACACTGTCATCAATAATTACATCTTACATTCCAGACCCTTCTATATTTTGTCCCCAGTTTTATTTTCTTGCTTATGGATGTTTATTTTTGCCCTCTAATATCTGTAATATTTTGATGATTTGGAAATAACATTATTAGTAACATTAGTTCTGATACTGTTTGTTTTGAGATATCTATTGTGTTCCTCTATTTATTTATTTTTCAATTACAGTTGACAATATTTTATATTAGTTTTAGGTATACCGTATAGTGGTTAGACATTTATATAATTTATAAAGTTATCCCCCCAATAGGTCTAGTACCCACCTGGCACCATACATAGTTATTACAATATTATTGACTATATTCCCTATGCTGTTCTTTACGTCTTGTGTCTATTTCATAACTGCTAATTTGTACTTCTTAATCCCTTCCTGTTTTTCACCCAACCCTCAAACCCCTTCCCATATGGCAACCACCAGTTCGTTCTCTGTATCTATGAGTCTGTTTCTGTTTTGTTTGTTTGTTTATGTTGTTTTTGAGCTTCCACATATAAGCGAAATCATATGGTATTTTTAGTATTTCAGTGGAAGGCCACTGTTAGAAAGATCTCTTTATTTTGAGGCTAACCTTTAAGGAATAAAAGTGCCTTAATACTCTTCCATACTATACTTGCTAATCTAGTGCCTATGCACTGTCTTCAACTGCCCACTACAGTCGATGTACTTTCTCATGATTCTTAACATAAATAAAGCTCAACCCAGAGAAAGTAAGATAACTATTTTGGAGTGCTGGAGTGTTTGCTATTGGTACTCTATTTTTCTATTACATTAGTGAAAGAGTGAGAGGGAATGACTTTTAGGTAGAATAGTAGAGGAACTAGACAATATTTTTATGGTGATTATTCAGATGTTTTCATTTGTGTACTATCCCCATTCTCCTTTGTAATCTTTAATCAACATTGTAGTATGTTTAATTAAAGAAGATAAGCAGATTAGTTTGGGCATGTTTATCAACCCTAGGTAAAGATTTGAGGGGGAAAATGATTCGACCCT
>NW_011888796.1:7774321-7785427 GCF_000151845.1 Pteropus vampyrus | reverse complement strand
AAAGCTTGCCGACCCCTGCGTTTAGAGCATTAGGGCTTGATTCTCTCACAGGACTGGTGGAGAATGTTTTCGACCTTGGGGAAAGTTATATTGTTTGATTCTTTTTGATGGTTCATTCAGAAAATGTATTTAATTTTTAACATTATACCAATGTTTGTTTTTCAGATTATGCCTTCCCATACATTATATTAGTATTATCTTTGGTTACTCTGGCTGTGTACATGTCAGCTTCTGAAATAGAGGTAGGAAATCTTTTTTTCTTTTGTTAAAAATTTTTTTTTATAGATTTGACAACTGACTAGGAAAATAGTTCATATGATACGACATTGTACAGCTGATCATTTTAGTAATCCTTGGCTAATTGATGTCACTCAACATTTGGTTATGTTTATAAAAGATTGTGTACTGGACCTTATTTGCTTGCAAAATTAGTGAAGTACTCAGGCTTAACTGTCTAGCATGTTGTAGAAAAAAATTATTTCCCATAATTTACCCACATAGAAAATATTGAATTATTGAAAGGTTGAAACAACACTTTTGAGGGAAGCAAAAAAATGGGTTATCATATATAGAACTAATGTTACACTTTATTTTACAATGGCAACACTGTCATCAATAATTACATCTTACATTCCAGACCCTTCTATATTTTGTCCCCAGTTTTATTTTCTTGCTTATGGATGTTTATTTTTGCCCTCTAATATCTGTAATATTTTGATGATTTGGAAATAACATTATTAGTAACATTAGTTCTGATACTGTTTGTTTTGAGATATCTATTGTGTTCCTCTATTTATTTATTTTTCAATTACAGTTGACAATATTTTATATTAGTTTTAGGTATACCGTATAGTGGTTAGACATTTATATAATTTATAAAGTTATCCCCCCAATAGGTCTAGTACCCACCTGGCACCATACATAGTTATTACAATATTATTGACTATATTCCCTATGCTGTTCTTTACGTCTTGTGTCTATTTCATAACTGCTAATTTGTACTTCTTAATCCCTTCCTGTTTTTCACCCAACCCTCAAACCCCTTCCCATATGGCAACCACCAGTTCGTTCTCTGTATCTATGAGTCTGTTTCTGTTTTGTTTGTTTGTTTATGTTGTTTTTGAGCTTCCACATATAAGCGAAATCATATGGTATTTTTAGTATTTCAGTGGAAGGCCACTGTTAGAAAGATCTCTTTATTTTGAGGCTAACCTTTAAGGAATAAAAGTGCCTTAATACTCTTCCATACTATACTTGCTAATCTAGTGCCTATGCACTGTCTTCAACTGCCCACTACAGTCGATGTACTTTCTCATGATTCTTAACATAAATAAAGCTCAACCCAGAGAAAGTAAGATAACTATTTTGGAGTGCTGGAGTGTTTGCTATTGGTACTCTATTTTTCTATTACATTAGTGAAAGAGTGAGAGGGAATGACTTTTAGGTAGAATAGTAGAGGAACTAGACAATATTTTTATGGTGATTATTCAGATGTTTTCATTTGTGTACTATCCCCATTCTCCTTTGTAATCTTTAATCAACATTGTAGTATGTTTAATTAAAGAAGATAAGCAGATTAGTTTGGGCATGTTTATCAACCCTAGGTAAAGATTTGAGGGGGAAAATGATTCGACCCTTGAATAAAATGAAGATTTTGAATTTTTATTACCCATAACTACTATAGATAGTAGTTACGTTAGATTGAAACTTGTTTCTCTGCCCTTGGGAATCTCTCCTATATAAAATGTTTATGAAATAGAGACCTGAATCAGGAACAGACAGTCTAGCTTTAGGTGAGTTGATGGGCCATTTAGTAAGAGAAAACTGGTAACCTATTGCAAATTACATTTTAGTGTGTTTATTAGCATATTCAGATATTTTATAATAATTTGGTCCTTGTAATTTCTGTGTAATTGTAAAGCTGTATTAAAATAAAGATTAAAAAGAAATCAGAGTAGTCACATATTATTTCTGCTCATTTCTAATTATCCAGGCAGCAGACTCCAGGAATGCTAGAGGTTAAAGAATTTGGGTGTATATACTTCCTGTTTCTCACCTATAGACTCAGTTGCAGTGATCAGGGCAAAAACGTGGAGTTTCCCTCCTAGTCATATCTTTCAGAAGAAACTGTAGTGTTTCCAGTCTTGGATGTTGGTGTAAACTAATTTAGAGACATGGGCACCTGACCTGGTGCTGCCTCTGAGTGCTTGTATGATGTGATGGTAGGAAGCCTCAGTTTCCTCATTTGTAAATGTAGTGGCTAGAGTGGGTGATGCCTTAGGTCCCTTTTAGCTCAAACATTCCATGATTCTGACAGTATGATTTTATATGAAAACAAATAACACATTTTAAATAAAATGTAATAAACTATCTAGCTGATTCAGCCAGATAATCTGTTTTTCTCTTTTCTCTTTTATAAAATTATGTAGAATTGCTATGATCTCCTGGTCAGGAAGAAAAGACTCATTGTCCTCTTCAGCCACTGGTTACTTCATGCGTATGGAATAATCTCCATTTCCAGAGTGGATAAACTAGAGCAAGATTTACCCCTCTTGGCTTTGGTACCCACACCAGCCCTTTTTTATTTGTTCACTGCGAAATTTACTGAACCTTCACGGATACTCTCAGAAGGAGCCAATGGACACTAAAATGCCACCAAAAAAAAAAAACCAAAAACCAAAAAACAAAAACCTAAACCTAAGAAGTATTCCTTTTTTTTTTTTTTTTGAAGTATTCTTAATAAAAAAGTAAAGAAATAAAAAATAGTTTTAGTACTTTTCTGTCACACATGGAAATAACATTGTCAGTATATGTTAATGTTTTTGTTGACTTCGTTTTTGTTTTTTGACCTAAGAGACTTGATGATTAGACTTGGAAAAGACAAAACACTATAATACTCTGTTGCATAGTATAATACACTATACACTTAGAGTACACTATTATATGACACTATTCGGTCTATTAGGAAGCACTTGCCTCTTGCAACAGTTTAGTTATTCTTTAGAGCAAAATCATGTTTCTGTGTACTTAGCAATGTGTTGTTTTACTTTTTGTTAAAATCTTTAACAAGTATAATCTGAAATCCTTGGCATTGGTATAGTTATGCATGCCTGTTATTTTTCAATTTGTTTTTCAAGTCAAATGAATTACTTACGGGGGTCTTTTAGCAAACATGGAAATAAAGTATGTTGTTTTTTGTTATCTATTTATTTTCACCAATACAGTATTTTAATCTATTACAAAAATAGAGCATAATTTATATAACAGATTTTCTCTTTACAGGTAGTTTGGTTTACGATATCTTCAGATTATTCCTGTAAAGAAAAACAATAGTTAAAAGCTTAACTTCAAAAAGTCTCAAATGTTCTGACATTTGTATTTTGCCATACTAGTTGTGGAAATTCAAAATAGTAAATAGTAAGATTAGTGTCTTTTTCTCAAATGAATAAATGCATGTACTCACATGTTCCCTTTCTCTTACATCTCATTCTTTAAGGATAGATACACACGCCACATTTTTTTGATTCTGGGACACATTTTTTTTCACATTCTGACATCTCTGAATTAGGCTGCATCTTATTATTGATGGCTTCTTAGATTTAACAAAATACAAATATACACAGCATATAAACAGTTTTCCTGTGGTTGGTTGTTGTTAAGTGTTGCTGCTTGTCAATTTTTATTCTCTGAAGACATCAAGAGACTTATGGTTGCAACCATGGAAGCAAAATAAGACTTAGCACTTAACCTGATAATCTGACCATGTTTATCCATTTATGTTGTTTAGAATTGCTTCTGCTATTGGTGGGGGTTGTGTGAGTTTATTAAATCTCAAACTTTAAGACTTCATTGACAGTTGCAAATTATGAAAGTGTACTCACTTTTTCTGTAGTTTTGTTTATGCCTTTTGAATTCACAGCAGTTGTATCCTTGAAGTTATTTTGTTGTTAGTTTTTCTTTGTTACTGTATTTTTTATAGTACCTCCAACCACTGGGAAATGGGCTTTTTTGATACGTTTATGTTTGTTCATTTCTGTAGGAATAAAAATAAAATGTAAAAGTTGTATATGTATTTCACACAGCTTTGAATGGTTATTAGTGTCTATTAAAGTTCTAAGTTGTCCAAAGAATCCTCAGCTGGAAAGGGAAGTCTAGGGGGTCATGTAACCGATTACCAGGACTTTTCTTGTCCCACTATATTTAGAGCCATTTTAACAGTTATCTTCTCTGATGTCCTATTTTAGCAGAAAAATGTTAATGCAAAAGAAGAAATCGTACAAATAATTATGATTACAAGTCCTTAAATGCAAAGAATTTCAAGAATACTTAATACATATCTGCATTTTTTGCTTTCTTAAGAACAAGACTAGAACAATTCATAGCAATTGTGATTGCTAATGTTACTAAATAATTTGTTAAAACGTGGTTATTAAAAATGTACAAAAACTACCCATGTTCTAGCTTAACTTTGTTTTGACATGGTCCTTGTGCATTATAACTCTCATTGCTCTAGTAATTAATTTTGCTAACTAGTGCTGGATAGGCAACTTAAAAGTCAAAATATCTTGATTAATTTGGGTCAATTGATAAATTTAAGTTACATTGTTATATATTTGTCTAAAACCATTGGTTTGTTCAACTTGACTTGACTGCACATTGGAGCTAGCTGGAAAGATTTCTAAAAACATTCCCAGACATGATGGTGTATGGGCCAAACAGAATAATATTTAAAACTTTCTCCAGGTGATTCTAATGTTTGAGAACCGTGGTCTAAACTCTCTTTCTAGTCAAGATCTTAATTTTTCCAAGAAATCTTTCAACAATTTCTGGGCAAATGATTTTTTAAATTATTATTTCTTACTGAAATTTTGGTTCTGCTTGAATTATAACTATATGTTTTTTTTCTTCCAGAATTAAATGAACAAAATACAGATAATTGTATCAAGTCTTTTTCCATCACAATAACAAAAATAACTGTAACAGTTATATGAATTATTTGATCTTTCAAAGTATCTCTTGGCCTAAAAAAGTCTCTGTAGAGCATTTATCCAGTTAAGACATTTGGTTAGTACACAAATCGTTTATCGGTAACCTAAGTTATAGTATATAAATTGGTATAGTATATAAATTATAGTATATGGTATATAATTTTTGGAATTTTAAAACAATTCTTTTTAATACTTCTTTAAACATTTGTGCTCGGTTACTATTTGGTTTCGGTATACACTAAGAACTCATTTACCTTTTGTGTCCAAGAAAGAATATTTAAGGCAAAAAGTAACGATCTGAGTTTTCGGGATGAAGTCTGGTATTTCACACTGTGACAAGCCAGTCCTCCACTCTTGTCTGTTGGTACCCTTGGCAGATCTCCACTCAGCCATCTATTGCAGTTCCTGGCCAGACCATGTCTGCTGCTCCTCTGGGCAGACATCCCTGTATTTCCAACACCCCAAAGACTTAGAGGTCCCTTTTTACCCTCTCATAGCCACTGGAATCCATTGGATTCTAATCATCTCACTTGTCTCTTTCTCCCATCATGTGCACTTTGAGGTTCAGGGACTGGATTTCATTCAACTTCTAACAGCAGCATTTGCTCTGGTTCCAGACTCGAAAGGTGCTCAACATGTTAATGAAACTAGTGCAGTGATCCTGAAGGAGGGGGCCAGGACCTGCATAGCTGCAATGCCATAGTGTGTCCAGAAGAGGACAGGAGAGGGCTGTCGAGCTGGAAGAGAGCGAGGGCTTCTTTAGAAAGTCCACCTGTGAGAGAAGCCATTCAACAGGGACATTCAAAAGCTAAGAGATTACAGGTGGCTCAGAGATGGCCAAGTGATTCAAGGGGCCAAGGCTGACCTTTAACACCTCAGGAGGGTGGTAGATTTTAGGGATCTGAGTGCCTAATACAGGTCTAATGCTTTATTACCGCTGTCAGTTACCTGTATTTTACAACCAGAGAAACTGAGGAGTGGAGGTTAAATAATAGGTAAGAAGCGAAGTTGAGATTTGAGCCCAGGTCCACTGTCCGCCAAAGCCCATATGGTGCCAGTGCTTCAGGAGCAGACATAAGTAGAGCTAGGGAAGCAGAAATCATCCTTCAGATCTCAGCTCCATTCCCAGTTCTTCAGAGACCTCTCCCGATTCCTTAACTAGGTCAAGTCTCCTTCTGAGGTTCTTAAGTTCTTATGCCCCACCTTCAGTATACTTATGACACTTGAAATTTTACATACATTACATAATACCTGATTCTCCCACCATACCAGGAGTGGGCAATTCTGCTACCATGGCAGAGCTGAGTGGTTTCTACGAACACCTTTTGTGGCTTGCAAAACCAAAAATATCTGGCCCTTTAAAGTTTGCCAACCTCTGTACCTGTGATTTCCATTTGAGCAGGGACTAGATCTGTTTTCATTCACTATTGTAATCCCAGAGCCTAATATAATACTTGGCACAAAATAGGCATTCAATAAATGCTTGTTGATTACAGTTTAGAGTTAAGAGTGAAACATGGGTGGAACCTAAAATCAGGAGGAATTTCAATTTATCAGTATGTTCAATTGAAAACATTCCGGTGGCTGAAAATGGTACTGATTTTTAATTGAAATTCTTCCAACCAATAATTTATTGACTGAAAATATATTTTCAGTAAGAATATGTATATATAACGTTAAGTGACACTCTTTTCATTTTAAATGAGGAAGGGGAACATTTTAATTTTTTCCAAATTATAGTAACAGAGTAACAGAGTAACAGAGCTCATTCATCATTATGTGGCCTAGAACAAAGAAGTCATCCCTTATTCTCTTATTTGGCTCAGTCTATATGATTCTTAGACATTGCCATACTGCCAACGAAGTTCACCCACTCCTTGAGTGACCAATGGAGAATATGATGTCAGTATCAACACTATAGTTCAGAGGTTGGCAAACCTATTCTCTAAAGGGTCAGAGATTAAACATTTTAGGCTTTGAGAGGCACACGATCTCCGTCACAGCTACTGTGCCACTGTAGCACAAAACCAGCCATATGTAATATATAAATGAATAAGCATGGCCATGTTTCAATAAAAACTTATTTATGGACATAGAAATTTGAATTCCATATAATTTTCTGGTGTCATGAAATATTATTCTTTTTATTTTTTTTTTCTCCAACCATTTAAAAATATAAAAACCATTCTTAGCTCTGGGCCTTATAAAAACAGGAGGGAGCAGGGTTGGCCTCCAGCCTGGAGTTTACTGACCCCTGCTGTAGATAATAGACTTGCTCAGGGATCTTCATACCATCCTTAACATCTGGGAAAATGGGGAGCAACTGAGAATATGGGGTAGAATTCAAAGCTAAATGCCTCTAAGTTTCAATTTCTCTATAGTTTTCATCAGTCTATAAACTTTCCTTAAGGTCTGCTGTTTGGTTATGTTAATGACAACTTGACCAGAAATTGTGGTCACAAGAGATGTACATAAATGGTCCCCAAACTCTTCTGATCTTTCATTTATGTCATGTGTCCCAATTTATTTATTCATTTTAAATTTATACACACATATATGGTCCCCAAACTCTTCTGACCCTTCACTTACATCAAGTACCCCAGTTTACTCATACATTTTAAATTTTATATACACACATAATATGTACAACATTAAGCATAGACAAAAATAGATATTTTAACAGATAACAAAATATTAAATATAAACAGGACTTTTAATATCTGCTTCCTGTGTGTAGAGTGATCGTCATGACCCACTTTGGAGATCCTTGATTGTTCTAGAATCTAGACTCTGTGATCTAGAGTCTACATCATAGCCAAATCTCAATGCACTGGCCTTCAACTATAGTCGGAAGAAGTAGGAGAGAGCTCCGACGTGGTCACGAGAGAGCACTACTCCCCATGTGCGGTATCAGCCAGGACTGGGCCTGGGGCTGGAGTTTTAGATCTAGCCACCTCGTTACTTAAAGGGGAAGAGGATATCTTGCTGTATTGTCCAGATGGGAAGATCTGAAAAGTAAATGTTCATTCATTCTCTAATTTTACTAGTATCTATTAAGTACCTATTAAAAGTGGGAGGCACTTTTGCTATACACTGGCAATAAGTGGTGTACAAACAAAATGGTCCAGGCCTTCATGGAGCTTATGATGTTGCAGGAGAGACAGACAAAACACAAGCAAACGGAAATAAAATAACAGCTAGTTGTAACAAATCTCATAAGGAAATAAATAGTATGTTAGGATAGAGAATAATTTAGATTGGAGGTTCTTGTAAGATGTCTCTGAGGAGTTGACATTGTCAGTCTAGATCTGAACCCGGTGCCCCTCGGAGGAAAGAGTATTCCAGGCTTATGGAGGTGATAGGGTTTATAATGCAGGAGGCACTGCTTAAAGCACAATTGTTACTAATGATAAATATTTCACCTGAATTGTTAGCTTTGGTTTCTAGAAAAAAATGAGTAGACTAGATAATCTGAAAACCTTCTTTGTATTGTAACACACCTAGACACGTAGGAGAGAGAACTAATTTTTTCTGCAATGCAGAAGTTGCAAGCAAGCAAGGGAAACCCTCAAGGCTCTCCAAAAGAGGGAGTAAACTCCTGAGCAGTGAGAGTGAGCACTGGCTTTGTCTGCAGCCTGGAGAGGGAGACTAGGGAGGGTGGGCTTCCTCCTAACTCGGAGGGGGATGCCAGAGAGAAGGCCTTGAGTTCCTTCCAGGCATGCAGCTGGGACAGACAACCCTTCATAAAGACCCTATTTACCCCTCTGGGAATGAAGGAAGGAGGGAAATGGAGCTGGAGAGCAGTATGTAAGAGAATTTCATTGTATCATGTTCTAGTTCTTGGGGGGAAAATATCGTAAGTAAATATAGAAAAATGTTAATATTTCACAATGCTTGATGCTGGATATAGAGATATACAGGGGTGTGTGCGTGCGTGTGTGTGTGTGTGTGTGTGTGTGTGTGTGTGTGTTTATACATTTTACACATGCAACATTTCCAAATATTAACTGGAACTTGTTCAAGTTATGTGGAACAAGTGCAGTTTAATTAAGAGTCAAATATTTACTTATACTGATTGCCTATCAAATGAACTCAAATTTTAATTAAATGACTGTACTGTTTAGATGGAATAAAATGAATGGCACATACTATATTGTCCTATTATTTAATTTTGAGGGGTTTATTTTCATTCAAAGCAACTGTTACTCTATTCTGAATATGATACTTTAAATTGAAAATAGACGTAAAAATTGAAAGTCCTGCTGAGAGACTGAATATTCAAACTGACAGTGGCCAGACCCTATATAATAGAACTCTGACCTCTGCAGCTGGCCCAGAGCAGTCCTAACTTGGTCAATGGCTGACATCTTCCTTACTTTTTGACCCTTCTAACTCAGGACCAATCAGAGAAAGCCAAATACTCTCACTAATGGATCACATAGAATGTCTTGCTTCTAGTTAGCCTGATGCCAGCTTCCCCAGGCCGACAACCTCCGATCAATGTGCACCTGAAGGCTTCTCTTCTTTTTCACAATAAACCTTTTCCACTACCCTGCCCGCCTGTGAATCTCTGCCAAATGCAAGTAATGGTAACCCTGTCTCCCTTGCTATACCAAGCTTTATGACTCTGCTTGTTCCCATTTAGGTGGTCGTCCTTTATCTCTACACTGCAATTCTACGCTTTCCATAGGTTGTTAGTCAATGAGACAGTCCTCAAAATACATGAAAAGGGGATTATGATATTAGTTATTCAGTGGGCTTAGCTTTTCAAAATAGTTTATTTAAATTTGCTCCAATGCAAAGATTCCGTCAGGTTTCAGACAATAAATGGAAGATTCGCTCATATGAAAATAATGCAATTAACATTTAGAGATGACTTTGCTCTTAAAATACTGCTTCATCTACAGTTGCAAGGATGGCCTGGCCTAGCAAAGAAAATGCGAAGTGAAGCAAGGCCCACTGGGACCTATTATGCATTATACATAATAAATATCACCTGGCACCAGAGGGACCACCGAAATAGCTTTTTGGCTGATAAGAAGGCTTACGCACAAAATTCTTCATTGGCTGCAAAAAATATTATTTCTCCTGTCAGCAATATCCTCAGAACATTGTTTTAACCAATTAATTCTATCACTTTATCACATTTTACTTTTATTTTTATCTCATTTTGCTTTCTAAAGCTCACCTTTATAATTACTGATGTAATGATATGCTCTTTAAAAGTAAACCTTAATAACTTTTAACAAGCTCATACGCTTGCTCAACAATATTGTTTTCATTTCACCACTCCATCTCTCCCCTGCATACTCTTCTCCTGCCTTCTCCCCAGGCTTCTCTATCTCCACCATCCCACCTCATCAAGGGATTCCACCTTGGGACCCCTGGGCAATACCTGTGCAAGGGCTCGCCTCCATTTCTCACTGCAGCATTAATTTGAACAGAGCTCTGCGGCCCTAACATGACAGAGTAGGGATTAAGGCTGAAGTTGATATTCCCTTGGAGAGACCAGGCTGCTTGCTCACAAGGCAACCCTGTTATATAGGCTGTATGAACATCTCAGAAGCCTCAGAAGCATCATTAGATTTTCAGAGAAGGTAATAGTTGTTTGTTTTTAATGCTAAACTCACCTTTGGAAGAAAAGATAAAATGATGCTCAATATCTTCTGTTTTAAGAAGACAGGAAAGTACGTAAAGCAGTTTTCAAAGACTTCTTTGAGAAATGTTTAAAATAAGAGTTTTTTAAAAATTAGAAAAATAAGTTAAGATTTAGTTACTTAGAAAACTCAAGTAGGAGGGAGACTGATCCATCCAATGAGAATCAGTGTTCAGCTGAATGTCTGTGACATGATTTAGGGATGAATTACAGGGATAACTAAATTATTTAGTAGGCACTCTTTTTTTCGGGGAGGAGGGCTCTTTTGATGTCACCAGCCACAGTAAAAGAGCAGGAAGTTCTTTGTTACCCAAAGCTCTTGAGATGCTACTTACGAGGATGGCCCACAGCTAATCCGTGTTCCGTAAGAAGACGCAGCTCTGCAAGATTCCCTTGTAGCCAGTTGCTGATATGCTCAATTTTTTCATCTCTTTCACTTAGCTTGTCTGTTAGATTTTTTAT
>NW_011888796.1:7772075-7774271 GCF_000151845.1 Pteropus vampyrus | reverse complement strand
ACTCTGCTTGTTCCCATTTAGGTGGTCGTCCTTTATCTCTACACTGCAATTCTACGCTTTCCATAGGTTGTTAGTCAATGAGACAGTCCTCAAAATACATGAAAAGGGGATTATGATATTAGTTATTCAGTGGGCTTAGCTTTTCAAAATAGTTTATTTAAATTTGCTCCAATGCAAAGATTCCGTCAGGTTTCAGACAATAAATGGAAGATTCGCTCATATGAAAATA
This sequence comes from Pteropus vampyrus, assembly GCF_000151845.1. Taxonomy (NCBI): domain Eukaryota; kingdom Metazoa; phylum Chordata; class Mammalia; order Chiroptera; family Pteropodidae; genus Pteropus; species Pteropus vampyrus. The sequence continues at coordinate 7,774,042 of NW_011888796.1, read as the reverse complement.
ATGCAATTAACATTTAGAGATGATTTTGCTCTTAAAATACTGCTTCATCTACAGTTGCAAGGATGGCCTGGCCTAGCAAAGAAAATACGAAGTGAAGCAAGGCCCACTGGGACCTATTATGCATTATACATAATAAATATCACCTGGCACCAGAGGGACCACTGAAATAGCTTTTTGGCTGATAAGAAGGCTTACGCACAAAATTCTTCATTGGCTGCAAAAAACATTATTTCTCCTGTCAGCAATATCCTCAGAACATTGTTTTAACCAATTAATTCTATCACTTTATCACATTTTACTTTTATTTTTATCTCATTTTGCTTTCTAAAGCTCACCTTTATAATTACTGATGTAATGATATGCTCTTTAAAAGTAAACCTTAATAACCTTTAATAAGCTCATACGCTTGCTCAACAATATTGTTTTCATTTCACCACTCCATCTCTCCCCTGCATACTCTTCTCCTGCCTTCTCCCCAGCCTTCTCTATCTCCACCATCCCATCTCATCAAGGGATTCCACCTTGGGACCCCTGGGCAATACCTGTGCAAGGGCTCGCCTCCATTTCTCACTGCAGCACTAATTTGAACAGAGCTCTGCGGCCCTACCATGACAGAGTAGGGATTAAGGATGAAGTTGATATTCCCCTGGAGAGACCAGGCTGCTTGCTCACAAGGCAACCCTGTTATATAGGCTGTATGAACATCTCAGAAGCCTCAGAAGCATCATTAGATTTTCAGAGAAGGTAATAGTTGCTTGTTTTTAATGCTAAACTCACCTTTGGAAGAAAAGATAAAATGATGCTCAATATCTTCTGTTTTAAGAAGACAAGAAAGTACATAAAGCAGTTTTAAAAGATTTCTTTGAAAAATGTTTAAAATAAGAGTTTTTTAAAAATTAAAAAAATAAGTTAAGATTTAGTTACTTAGAAAACTCAAGTAGAAGGGAGACTGATCCAACCAATGAGAATCAGTGTTCAGCTGAATGTCTGTGACATGATTTAGGGATGAATTACAGGAGATAACTAAATTATTTAGTAGGCACTCTTTTTTTCGGGGAGGAGGGCTCTTTTGATGTCACCAGCTACAGTAAAAGAGCAGGAAGTTCTTTGTTACCCAAAGCTCTTGAGATGCTACTTACGAGGATGGCCCACAGCTAATCCGTGTTCCGTAAGAAGACGCAGCTCTGCAAGATTCCCTTGTAGCCAGTTGCTGATATGCTCAATTTTTTCATCTCTTTCACTTAGCTTGTCTGTTAGATTTTTTATTTCTTTCAAGGTCTCTTCACCATCACATACCAAATTCTAAAAATAAAAGATAACATTTTGGGCGTGTGATTGTAAATTGCAACAAAATAAATAAAAACCCTATTCGATTGAGTGAATCATATCCAAGACAAAAATATATATGCAAAATTGGTATTAGGCATGCAAAATAAATGGGTGTACACTGCACATTCACAAAGTTCTATAAATTATCTCAGAAAAATAGATTGGTAAATGAGAAGATTTAAAAGATTAAATCTCGCTGAACTAAAATTATTTTTCAAAGGTTAATATTCTTTTATTGAGATATAATTGACAATATTTTAATTTCAGGTATAGAACATAATAAACCAATATTTGTATATATTGTAAAATGATTACAATAAGTCTAGTTTAACGTTATAACCACATAGTTACAAAATATTTTCTTGTGATGAGAACTTTTGAGATCAACTCTTTTAGCAACTTTCTAAAATATACAATATAGTATTATTAACTATAATTGCCATGCCCTACATCGCCATGGCTTATTTTATAATGAAATTTGTACTTTTTGACAAATTTCACCCATTTCATACCCCAGCCCCTGCACCACCACCCCACACCCCTAACCACCAGTGTTCCCATAGTGTTCTATGAGTGAACTCAAATTTTTAACTGCATCAGACAGCAGTGGTGGTAGCATGAAAAGCCAGCTCACTTTC
>NW_011888796.1:7758944-7770735 GCF_000151845.1 Pteropus vampyrus | reverse complement strand
ATCTTACAAAACAGTTAGCTGAGTGAACGAAGCCAGGTACCAGTGTGCATACTCTATCATTCCATTTATATCCAATCCTTAGTGATGGGAAGCAGATCAATGGTTTCCAAAAACTAGAGGTGGAATGGGACCCAACTACAAAGGGACACAAGATAAATTTTTCAGGGATGAAATGTTCTGTATCTTGCTTGTGGTGGTAGTGGTTACCATGGTATGCACACTTGCCAAAACTCACTGAATTTAAGACAGATGCATTTTATTGTATGTGAATCAGTAACATTTGATTTAAAATGATTTAAGCAAAACAAAAAACTTTATTTTTTGTACGTGAAGGTCACCCATGACACATTACTTACTCTGATGAGCTATCAGATTCCAAGACAGGTTACTTGAGGTGTGTGTGAAGTCTTCTTCTCCCTGTTTGTATTGCTCTATCCTTTTCTTCAGATATGCGATGTACTAGAAATTAAAGGCGTGTAATTGCTTTAAGAAGTTTAGTTACTGTAGGTTAGTTATCCATGCAGTCACTCAGCAAACATTTATTGATTCCTCCTCTGTGCCATCGACTGTTCTAGGTGCAAGGGTAACGCTGATGAACAGAACCTTTGTCAAGCTTACATTCTGGTGAGGGAGATAAAGGATCCTGCTTTCTAGTAAGCACTTCAGCACCCAAATAGACATGGCATTCTGAATATAATTTTCCACAAAAAGAAATTTAAAAATATTCTGCCTAATGCATTGTGTCCACACACACACACACACACACACACACACACACACACACACACACAAATGTTCCTTATACAAAATGTGTATGCAGGGAGTGTCACAAGGCAGCAATTCTGCCTGACTGGAGGAGTTGGGCATAAGATCTCCGAGGGAGGGTTCATCGAGTCAGGAGACCCCATGGAACTGCTCACTCAAGTCGAATGTTTCATTGGGTTGGGTGATGGTGGTAGTAGTGAGTTGGGTACTACAGTCATGGCTTTCTGACCACCCAATGCTCAGGAACTCTAAGTCCCTGAGAACTCTGAAAGTACGGGCTTGGGGATATCAATTTGCACTGGCCCAGTTTTAAGGGAGAAATAGTTAGATACTAGAAACTACTGATAAAAGTCGAAGAAATGGCAGCCAGTACAATAAAAGGAGTAGACATGGAGCTGTTTATGTTCCATGCACATGGTACAGGGTCTGCTCATGCAGCCTTGAGCTTGTGTCAGGCTTTTCATGGTTTATTGGCAGGTTTTATTGTAAATCAAAGTGAAAGCCACCTTAATCCAAGTCCAAGTCATCATTCCTGCCCCTCTTTGAACATGGACCACTCTTTGTAGATTTGTCTATACAGCTGGCCTCTCATAACTTTCAAATGTGTTAACACATTGAATTGTAATTATCTATTTATAGACCCACTCCTCAGTCAGACGGTGAGATTCCTAAGGGTTTGGTTCAGCATCTTATTCATCTCTGTATTCACTGCATCTTCCCCACGATTTGGGACTCAGTGGGTGCTTAAAATGTCTGTGGAATGAATGGATGTAATCAGCAAAACAGAAAGTGGTGAGTGAACAAAATAACAGCACAGGGTCATCCGGGGATAACTAGATTGGACACTGAATCCAAAAGCAGAACTTTTAGAATCGGTCTTTCACATAGTCATTCATTTGCTCACTCATTACCAAGATAGCAATAAAATTTCAATTATTTTAATAAGTAATCTACATCATCTCAATAGGAAGACAGTATAGTGGAATATTTCCATGGGTGGATGCAATTCCTTACAGGTTTGTTTCAAGGGCCAGAAGAATGAACAGGTATTGCATGTGTGTGGGTTATTGTTGATGGTCCCCAGGCTTTGTGTGGCACATTTACATTTTCAAAGTTCATTAGTACTTTTTATGCCGTTTTAATTCTACCAAAAAACCTATGCTATTGGTGGAAAAACTGTTGCCATTTAACTAATGACAACAATTACCCAGAGAGGTAAAGGGATTTGCCCTTACTTAGAGTCTTACTGCTGTGAGACTGCTTTTATTTTTCCAGCTATTAAAATATTCTAAAAAATGTAGAGCCTCAATTTCTTCATCTATAAAAGAGGAAGAATGTATTATCCACATTATAAGATTATTGTGATCATCAAATAGGACTGAATCCTCCTTACATATGGGGGATTGTGCAAAACATTTGGAATACACTGATACAGATCCTGACGTGAAGGTCATTATGGTTTACTGAAAAAATGATACGATCAGTACAAAACAGACTGATTTTTTAAATGAGCAAGAGACTCGAACAAGAACTTCACAAAGAGGGTATACAAGTGGCCAACAACATATGGATAGATGCTTCATTAATCATCTGGAATATTCAAATAAAAACCACAATGGGACACCATTGTACACCCTTCAGAATGAGTAAGTTGAAAAAAGACCAAGTTTCAGAGAGAATGTGGAACAACTGGTGCTCTCATATGCTACTGCTGGAGTGGCCATTATTGCAACTTTTTTGGGAGATGGGCACTGTGAACTCAAGTGGACCCTATGCATCTCTATGGCTCTGTGATTCCACCTGAGTGTATACCCAACAGAAATATATACATATGTTCACTAAAAAGCATGTCCTAGAATGTTCATAGCAACACTGTTTGTAATAAAATAGCCCATTAGAAACTCTCTAAACCCCCATCAACAATAGAGTATATAAATAAATTGTACTATAGTCATACAATGGAATTCTTTACAGAATTATGAGAATGAATCAACCATAACTGCATGCAACAATAAGGATGAACCTCACAAACACAGTGTTGAGTGAAAGAGTATGTATTGTATCAGTCCAGATATATAATATTCAAAAGTAGGCAAAACTAGTCTATGGTGTTAGTAGTATGGTGTTGCCCTTGTGGGGAGGTTAGTGACAGGAAGGGACATAGGAGATATATGAATATCATTAACACTTTGTTTCTTGATCTGGGTGCCCATTACCCAGGTGTGTTCATTAAGCTGTACACTTATGGTTTAGGCATATATGATTTTCTGCATGTACTTTATGCTTCATTTAAAAACTTTTAAGAGCTATTCTCTCCTTTTTGCTCATAACTATTATGGGTTAGGCAATCAACCAAAATCGCTGTGCATACTGAAGTGCTCTTGAACTTACTTCTTTCAACCTTTTATTTTCCAGAAGCAAAGCTTCTGCTTTTATGTCATGTACATAGATTTCATTTTCTAAGTTCTTTAGAATTTCAAAATGAATTTTCATTTTATGGCTTTCTTGATCTCGTAATCCTTTTAATTCCTGTTTCAGTTTATCCTGCTCAGACATAAAACCCACAGTTATCTCACAGAGTTCAACAAGCAGGGCACCAATATATTAAATTGCCCACCAATATATTAGGACCCACATTCAGAGAGGGGTCCTAATTAATTCCTGAACCATCAGCAGAGGCTACGGATACTTTCCCTTAGAAAAACTTTATATTAAAGTCAAAATCTGATTCATGGAAATTTATTCATGGACTCAGGTACATGGACCCCAAGTTAAGCTGTTAAGACAGCTTCGCAAAATAGAATATACATTGATATATAAACAATCGTCTGGCAAAAACGGAGGAGAGCAAAACTTATTGATGCTTTTCAGAGAGGATTTAATATTTTTCAAAGTAAAGGAGTATTACTTTATGGATTTTTTCAGGATTTTCTATTGTTTACTGAATTTCTATTTACTTCTTAGTTTTTATATTGTCATAAAACATATAATCTTTATTCATTGTATAATCATCACTAGCAGCACCTTATTAAGAAATAGAATTGTGCATACAGTATATTACTTGTAATTTTCCCCTTCAGATTTCTCTATACCCACAGCATGTTAAAAGTTACTTGTGATATCAAAGAATAGAATGTTCCCATTTTTAACTAACCAAGTCCACATATACATGTTTATCATTAACTATTAATTATATATTTAAAAAAGTAGTAAACATTTCTTTATCTGCTCCCATTTCATCCACTCCCTCCCCACCCTGCAACCTCTGACCACTTATCCTTGTCTTCGTAGGAAAATACCAGGATAACATATCTAAAAAGAACTTTAGAAAGCATAATCCAATCTCTACCTTACAAATAAGAGAACTGAGGCCCCCCCGCCCACTCAGTTATTTTCCCATGGTTACATGTTAGTTGCTCCTGGGGTCCCTCTCTCTCTCTCTGTTTATATGTACATATATATACACACATATACACGTATATATGTATGTGTATATGTATACTGTGTGTATATGTGTGTGTATGTTGTGACTAAAATTTCAAAACATCGGTAATAAAATGTGGGTTTTCTGAAAACGGTAATACTTACCTGGCACCATTTATAAAATAAATGTGGGTTTTCTGAAAACTCCAATGGTGCCAGGTAAGTATTACCGTCCTTATATACCAGCATTCTAATAAAAGAAAGGAGAATGAATGCATCAGCTCTTTACCATGCTGTTAAAGTATCTTGAAAATTCTTTTGTCTTTTGAAAAATGAGACTGTTCAGTAAATTCTGATCCTGCTTTTGTGCTATAAAAAAAGAGAAAGAGAGAGAAAGATAACTACACACAACGTTCTTTAGTTTAAAATACATATTAATCGAAATAAGACGTTCGCCTGGTTTTAAGAGTAAATACTACTATTAGGCTTATAACAAAAACTAGCAGTCAAGTGCTCCCCAATGCCACATCCACCCCTGTGTTTGACTCCTTAGAATCAACTATTTTTAACTAATTTTAGCTTTTTCATCTTCCATTTTCTTTAAAAATGCTTATACGGTTATTTCTTGATGTGTCATCTTTAGACAATTTCTACTTCCTAAAATAGTAGAGGAGGGCACAGCATGCTTACTCCCATCCCGGAATCCTCAGCCCACACCCACGACCTCCACATTTTCTCCCTGTAACCTCCCCATAAAGTTATGGTTGTCATTTAAGTGAAATTTAACTGTTTAGATCACTATGACAATGTTGATACCATTCATTTATGAGACAAATGGTGTAGTACGATTATATTTCCTTTCTTGTATAATTTTTTTGTTTTCTGGAGTTAAAAATTGCCTCATTTTATTTTTATTTGCTTAGTTTTCCATGTACATATCATAGTTCCTATCAAAATCTATAACAGAATTATAAAATCTTTCTGAATATTACTTCCCACATGGTCAAACACCTGAGGTAACCTATCAGTTCCATTTCTCTTCCCTCCCCCACTGCTTTCTGTACTTGTTTTTCTTTAGACGTGATGCACAGCTGATCTTCTGGGACTTCCCTTTGCATCTCTCTTGTGTTGGACTTCCTGTTTGCTGAATCTTATATCTTCCTCTTTTTCTTGATTTATTCCCTCTGTTTGTTGAAGCAAATTTTGTAGTAGTTTCCTGAGACACAGTAAATGAGGTATTTTCAGATCCTGTATATCTAAATATGTCTCTATTCTATATTTATACTTGACTGATAATTTGGATGGGTATTTAAGGCTGGAAATTAATTTCTCTCAGAATTTTAAAGGCGACGTCCTCTAACTTCTGGTATCATATTGCGGTGAAGAAATCTGAACAATCGGATTCCTAATCTTTTGTATGAGATCCGCTTTTTCTCTCCAGGAGCCTTTAGGATCTTCTCTTTCTCTTTTTTCTCCTAAAATCCCACAGTGATGTGGCTTAGTGTTCTTTCTTTCATGTATTGTACTGGAGATTTGATGGGTCCTTTCAAATTGAAAACACATATTTTCCAGTTCTGAGAAATATTTTTGCATTATCTTTAATAACTTTATCCTTTCCATGTATTTCCATTCTCTTTTTCCGGACTTCCTGTTAGATATTTGACATCTCAGAATAGTCAGATTTTTTTTTAACCCTTTTATACTGTTTCTCATCTCCTTATTTTCTGAGAGATTTCTTTAACTTTTCTTATAATCCTCTTATTAAGTTCAAAATTTTTAGTTATTATACTTTTCATTTCCAAGAGCTCTTTATCATTCTCCATTCTTTATTTTAAGCATCTTGTTCTTTTTTTCACAAATGCATTATCTCCTTTTACTTCTCTAAGACTATATCTGTGAAATATATTCTCTATAAACTATAGAGACTATATTCTCTAAGAATACGTTCTAATGTTCTTTGTGTTATCTATGTTGCCACCAGGTTCTGTTTCTCTGTTAGTGTCACATTGAAGTTTCTCCTGAGACATCTGGTAATTTTTGACTGTCTAATCCTATTTAAAAATGAGGCACTGAAAGGTTTGTTTCCTGGACAAACTTCTCTGTACAGTGATCAGGGAGGGACCAGCCATTTTTGTCGGGAGACCCTCAGATGTTAGATACTGTGGGGCTTTTCTCTGAAACTTCAGTTTCTTTAACAAAGAATCTAACCATCTCCTTTTTTGTGGTGGGAAAGGGATTACAGAAGAGTCATATAACACAACTGGCTGGGAGCCTTCAGCAAGCTGAGCAGTGAGTAGAAGGGCGTCTCAGTATGACATCTGTCTTCTGCTCTCAATGATATCTGATATCCTGCAGATATCAGATATTGGACCCTCTGGTCCAATTTCTCTGCCAGCATTGGGGAGGAATAGTCACTTAGCTACACAGGAGAGGACATTTGGCCTGGAGGTCTAACTACTCATCAGAAAGACTTTCAACCAATCTTTAGTCCAATGACTCATATCAGCCTTCACGGTATCGGGGTCTTCCAATGGCCAAGACTTCCCAGGTCCTGTGGAGGGAACTTCTTGCCTTCATGGTGTGCTTCTTTACAGGCACTTGCTATTCATATTTCTCTCTCTGCTAATCCTTCTATCCAATTACACCTTCCAAAATTTTGTTGATATTTATTATCTGCTGATGTCTTCTCTGCCAGTCTCTTGTACTTGCGGGTTTATATCTTTTTTAAAAAATCTTTAACACACATTTTTATGAAGTTTCATCAGGGAGAAAAGATAGATGCTCATGATTTATCCATCATATTTAACCGAAAGTCACAACATGGATCCTTATGTGTCCTGAGTCCTGATGTTCCATCCTCTGTAAATCTCACTGCTGGCTGGTGACATATATTTTCCTATTCTCTGAAGCACATTGCTCTTATGGCCCCTTTCCTTTCTTTCTTCTGCCTTCCCTTCCTTTCTCTCCTTCATCAGTATTTTCTCTTTTCTTTACCTTAAGAGAATCAGTAGTTGCAATATGTTGCTTACTTTCATGCAGTGTTTCTTACAACCTCTACTTAGTGCAAGGATGGATCAGAGGAAATGATAAAAAATAGAAAATTGGGAATGGAGTACATATTTATTATGAGTCTTGGTAAAAGTGGTAAAATACCAAGAAAACCCACCTGAGATGACTAAATGAAAACCTGATAAGAAGTGGAAAATCAGCTGAAGAATGGGAACCAGACCAATTACCCAGGTATTTATTCTTATTATATTCTTATGTTCTTAAGAATCCACCTCCTTGGCAATAACTATTCATTTAAAATATTTGTTTATTTCAAATGTGAACTTATTGGGTTTCCATATGATTGTCTCTTTTTGACACGGACTGTCTTAATTTCCATACCCATATTCATCTCACCAGCAGATCATTCCTGTCCTAGTGCACATTTTTTGTTCCCATTCCACTCCTTTCTTTAATTTTGGTCCTGGCCTTTCAATCCTCATGGCGCTTCCTCCATCATTGAGAAGATAGGCATTCTGGAAGCTGTCCTGCTAAACAACCTGTAGGGACTCCTTGGATAATGATCCTCAACTCCCCAAATGCAAGACAAGACTCATATCTCTAGGGATGATTCTAGATCTGTAAATTTGAGGGTGCTGCATTAGATGACCAATTCAATCTTCTGTGTGTATGGAGAAAATAATGATTTTTATATTAAACACACACATAATTGTGCCATGTAATAAGATGCAGAGCATACATACTTTCAGGCACATTTCACATTCTCTACAAAGCCCCCAGATCTGAGACAAGCTCTAATTTATCTCTGCCTCAGGTAGGTTAGTGAAAAAAAACTGAGAGGTACCTACTTGATCAAAGTCATAGCTGGGTATGAGATATAATTGGCAAATTCATGGTAAGACACAGAAAAAAAATCTCCACATGGTAGTAAATAAAGAAGTTGGTTCTACCTTTACCAAGTACAGAGAGAAAGCACATAATACAGTTGCTACTAATTCTTAATTTTAAACAGTCTTTAAAATAGAAAAGGAAAAATTTGACAGCTGCAAGAGTAAGATTCTGTAATGTGGAGGAGAGGAAATTAGTAGATGAGACAAAAACTAGAGACTAGAGAGTTAAAGGTGATGGGGGAAATTGGAGGAATGCCCATTGCTTTGATTGCTGACCTATCTCGTGCTCGAAGACAACAGTGAAATCCTTACCTGGGCTCGAGGTCAATTAGTAAGCGCTTCATATGTACCTGTGAGAATATCATTGAGCTCGTCGACCCTTTTGCTTTTGCTCTTATACTCTTCTTCTGCCATTTGAAGTTGTGGAAGACACTCAAATAGTTCATCTTCCTTTCCTTTGGTACTTTCTGTTTCTTTAACGAATTTTTCCTTCAGAGAAAGTAAAGCTAATTGTGAGGTATGATTTTAGAGAATTTACATAACACCCCAGAGTAGAACATAAGTTATTCAAGGGGTAGAGTTCTGTCTTGGTATCCTGAGGCATATGGCAAAGGTACCAGGAACATACTAGATATTTAAAAAATATTTGCTGGCTGACCCATTGACTCTCTGGCAATCTATAAAGTAAGAAGATTAGATTCAATAGCTTTCCAAAGAGTTGCTCAGTTCTATAGCTCTATTGCTATGATTCTATTAATGCTTCCATATATGTACCTCAAAATCATTTGAGAAAATTTCTCGTTTGATCGTATTTTTTTGGAAAAAAAAAAAAAAACAACCAGATAGCAAAACAGAATATACACAAGTTCTAAGAAATGTGTATGTAAGTAAGAAATGGGGAGAGGGGTAACAGTAATTGGATATAATACTATAACAAATGGGTAAGAAGTGCCCAGAGCAAAACACGAAGATGCCCGTTTAATTACTCAAACTCAGGTTTTATTTAGTTTCAGATGGAATAATAGCTGGGTCTCTTGCAGAAAGTCAGGATAGGTTTAAAATAATGACAAAGGCAGAGACAGCCAGCTAACATTTACTATCTATTCTCCCGTCCTTGAATATCAGGATTCCTGAGCTTCAGCTGAACATTTGGCTGCCAGCTAGAGTGATTGCTCTGTTTCCCTTGCAGGTGAGTGAGACCAACCAATTTGTGAGCAGAATTGTATGTGCTACTTCTAGGTCTTGCCCCTGCAATGAGAAGGGTTATGTGTTCCATTGGCCCTTTCCTCCTGCCCCTGGCTGGAAGAGGATAAAAATAGAAGCCACCACTTCGGCTCGCAGGTGTTAGCCTCATGCTGAGGATGGCAGAGCTGCCCTCCCAGCCTGGGATTGCCTATACCAAGAAAAAAAAATAAATGTCTCTTGCTGTCATGACCACAACAGTGAGGCTTCTCAACTATGTACGCAGACTCTTAAGATTTGAATAGGCCATACTTGACCCAGTTCATTCTTAAAAACATTAATTTTTTATTTTAATTTTTATCCAAGTTGTCTGCACATAATTTGAAGAAATCCCTGAGTGCTAGCAGGGCAACACCAGGCATGCTTCCCCTGCAGGAGGTGTCCTAAAACACAGTCGGCCAGAGGCTGATGCCCTTTGACTCCACCAAAGGGCTAACTCATATGTGAGAAAGAGACCCACAGCAGTGGGTGTGGTAGCCTTCCTGGCTTAGAAGCCCCATGTTCAAATAGGAACCGACATCTCTTGGGCATATCTGCTAGCACCCCGCAAGGTACGTGCCCACTTAAAGGAGGCTCCAGACCCAGGAAATCCCTATATTCTGGTTTCCCACCAGTTATTCTCCCAGTCAAGATGCAACATACCAGTCAGGGGTCATTCTATACAAACGATGTTACCTGATAATACGCATTTATCTGGCTACTAGAGGAAGAAGTCAAAATGTTAAGCCAAGGTCAATTTCCCAATAAAGGAGAGAGGGTTGCTAACCCTTTAGAACACATCTTGTTTGTGTTCACTGTATTTTGGCATCTCATTGACAGAGCAGCTTGCTCTCGCCCTAATTAACACAGTGGCCAGATATGACTCCTTCCAAATTGCCATTAGAATCCTTATAAATAAATATTCAAAGAAAAACACACATAAAACATCATAATTTAAAAATATCACAAAGCAGAATCAGGAATAAATTTCTCCAGACTGCATTGTTGAAAAACTCAACAGTGAATTATTTATATTATATTCTCTAAAAAAGAATAGCCTGGGGGGATAAGGAGGTATGCCAGTGCTTTAATTCATTCCCATTGTCTGCATGTGGCTTAGACCACCAGAGTTCCCCTGACAGAAACCATGCTCTTGTTTTATGCTTTGAGAGAGGGTTTGGGTACCAGGTGCTGCTGCAGCTCAGGTAAGCCAGTGTTTGTCTTCTGGCTCAGCTTACTGGAGTGAGGCAGCTGGTCAGGCCCGCAGCTTCCTCAGTTCCTTCAAATTCTCCATCTGCTTTCCTGATTCCTGAGCTGCATGCAAACTTAGCTCAGTGAGGACTCACTCAGAGATGAAGCTTCTGCTGCAACTCCTTGGAGTCAGAGCCTTGGAGAAGAGAGAGACCAATGCAGAATGCAGGTACCACTCCACACTCGTGAGTTCCAGCTCATCCTCCGACTTGCAGTTTGACCTTGCCTGTGTCTGCTTCCTGTTCATCTTTCTTTCCCAACTGCCTCCTTGCTGCCTTTAGGCCCCAGCTCCATATGCAAAGCTGATAGCCTCAGTAGACTGTGTCATCAGCTCCCACAACTGCAAAAGGTCAAATCCTCTAAAAAAGCCCTTTTCTGGTGGCTCTTTTTCTCCTACTGAACCCCGCCAGATACAGGGCTGTTGGACCCAGCAATCCAATCATGCTCCATATGTCTGTGATAGATCATAATGATGTAGACGCCTGATGTGAGCTCTGATTGAGAATCGGAGTGTAGGCCCCCAGTAGTGGAGCCAAGTCTTTAGAGGACTTAGTCACAGCACTACATGGGAGGCAATATCTATCAAGATCTGAAAGTTTATATTTTAAACCAGTCACTAATATTCAGCGCTGTTTTCCTTAGACAGAATCTATGTGTCAGGGGCCCAAGTGGTGGTGGGACTTCTCACTATTAAACCTAATGCTTTTGCTTTCCCTCCCCATGAGTGTGGGTTCTGTCAGTTTAGAGATCCTACAACTGATGAGAATAATGATTCCACCAAGAGTACAATATTGATTCCATAAACCAAAATCTGAAATTGCTTCTACTCTATTTTGGGCTCCTTGTGCCACTAAACTAAAGGCAGAAAATGAGATTCCAATGTGCCCAGCATTATTGATGATGATTGTAAAGGAAGAAAAAGGTAATACCATTACCTTGAAAACGTGTGTTTTCTGTTGTGTTTTCAGGGACATGACACCTCTGGGTCTCCTGGGTAATTTCAGCGCCCTTTTTTGCCACCTCCCCCAGCATCCATGCCCTGTTCTATCCCAGGTCAGCTCTTGGCAGTTTTCAAGTCAGTACAGTGTCCTCTCTCTAAGGAGGATTTCTGAGGCTGGCCTGCCTCCTTGGTCTCCTTTACCCTTTGTCAGTCTTCCCAGCCACTCTCATGCCAGCCAGGCGTGGCATCCTGCACCACTCCATCTGTCTCCATGGATTTTTGCCAATACTTC
>NW_011888796.1:7748832-7756949 GCF_000151845.1 Pteropus vampyrus | reverse complement strand
TTCATTCAGATAACATATACCATTTATAACACAAAGGAATTTTTTTTCTTTACCATCTCTGATTTTCTCTTTCCAGGTTATCATTCAGGATTCTAATTTGTTTCCGATAGACTTCCATTGTTGCTCTAAAAACAGGAAAAAATATATCGGATTTTGCATTTGTAAGAGCTGTTAGAATATATAAAAGACTTTATGTATAATTCATATGCACAATAAGGCTACCGCTTAATTGAGAGGCAAAACAAAACTTGTGAAACAACTAAAGATTTTAGTGACAGATTAATAGGAAGGCAATTACAATTTGGGGCAAGTGCAAGCTGATTTTGCAAGTACTGAGGTGTATATCCAAGGATAGAGAAGAATAGATTCTGATGAGGCAGGTGAGGAAAGGTTATTGGAGGTTAATGTTTAATAAAAGGAAGAATACGGATCGTTGGAATGAAGATGCAAATTTCACCAAGGAAAGGATGTCATCATTTGCAAAGATACAGAGGAAAAGAACTGCAAGTCAGGACTCTTGTGATCAAGGCAGACTTGTTGCATACAAAGGACATGAATGCAATATCGCTGTGACACACTGTCAACAAATTGGTGAGGAACTCTGGATTCTAGATTGAGTTATGATTTGATACATCGTATAATACAGAAACCAAACAGAGGTTCTTGAACTAGGGGAAATAGTAATTAAGGTGACTGAAATGGATGAAAATGTCAAGACTCTTATCTAGATATTAGAAGCCTTTATTATTTTTATTCCTTTTTTTCTCTATTAAGTGCTTCATGAACAGAGACAAATTGAAGACCACATAAACAAAATGTGACACTACATATTTTTGAGATGTAGAAATATTCATAAATGAAACTTAGAATATAAAATGTTGTTAAATGAACCAGAAACACAATTGTGCTTGTGGGTTTTTTTTTTTTTTCCTCTATTTGAGATCATAGTATGGGCTCTCAATTTTCTACATAAATAAATTTAATTTCCTCCCCTGGAACTGCAGGGTTCTTCACACTATACCTCAACCTCATTGATTTTATTTGTTTACATATTTAATTTAATCTACAAAAGAGTTGAACTAGTTTAAAATAAAGCAACAGTAATATAAAAAATCCTAAATGGAGGTCAATATTGGGCCAATATTTGGCTCTGAGTTTCCTGGTAATAAGAGTAATTATGACACTATAATTAATTATAAATTTGCATTAATCACAAGGAAATTAAAACCCCAATCAACCCAGTTCTATTTTCTTGTTTTTTATAGAAAAAAAGTTTATAGTTTCCTTTCTGAAGCTAACATGATGAGAAATAGATGTTTAAATATATTATTTAACAATATATGGACAAGCAAACAAAAAGCTACACTTCCAGCCACGTTTTAGATTTCTGTGTGTCAAATACTCATCACCACCCGTCTTAGTTTTATATATGTTTGTTTCTTCATTCTTCTGCATTCATAGTATTTATTTCCTTGTTTATGGTGATATTATTACCCCATTTGATAAGCAAACAAAAAATCTGACTTTCTAAAGTTTTAAATCCTTATATAACAAAGAACTCCTTGACTTCACTTTCTTTCTTCTTTCTTTGATTGTTTTTTAATAATTCGCACTCTATTCTTCAGTCATACAAAGTTCATTAGTTATTGCATGTGTGTTAGTCTTGCTTGTCTGCCCAACTAAAGTATGAGTTGCTTTATGCCTTGTGTTAGTGAGAGTGTAAAACAATAGAATATTTATGTAGGGCACTTTGATAATAATTATAAAAAAGAAAAATATGCAACACTCTTTGATCCAGTAATTCAACTTTTAGGACTTTATTGTAAAGAAATAGTCACATAGGTGGACAGAGATGTGTTTAATGAGGTTACCTTTGAAAAATGTTTGTAATATAGGAAACAGAAAAAACCCAAATGTCCATCAATAGAATACAGTATAATCTGCAAAAGGATACTATGCAGTTAGAGGGAAAAAATGAAGAAAGAGGTCTCATACATACATTTTTTTTATTTTGATATAGCTTCAAACTCAACAGGTAAGTATAAAAATTAGTACAAAAAATTCTCATATACTTTCCACTAATTTCTCCAAATGTTACTATTTTATTATTGTCCTAGGCATAATTTTTTCCGGCTTTATTGAGATATAAGTGACATGTAACATGGTATAAGTTACCCAAATATAATTGTAAGTGGAAAAAAATCCAGTTATGGAAGAGTACAATCCAAGTTTTGGAAACATACCACACACATATATACAAGTATATATATTAAAAAAGCATGTATAGCAAACTGTTAACAGTAATTATCACTGTGGAGAGATGGAGAGATTAGAGAGTAATTTTACCCTCTAAGTTATCCATTTCCCTATTTGAATTTTAAAATCAGATATAGGCATTGCTTTTTTAATCAGAAAAATTAAAATAAAAGTGATTTAGAATGGCAGAAATGAACATCATAGTGGGGGTTAGTGTTGTTATAATGTTCGGGCACTTTCTTATCACTAGACCATTAACTGGTCCATTACTCATGTTTCACAACTTGTACAGCACTCAGAACTTGCTTATCCTTTCAATGAGAGATTCAATGATAATGACTTTTCTGGACTGTAAAACAAAAAGAGCTAATTATAAATCTCCTTTGTTAGAGTATATTAGAAATTGACATCGATTTATTGTTACCATGTATTAAAAAATAAATGCAGAGAAGAATGAAGTTTAAAAAGGTCAAAGGCAACAAACATACCGATAAAGTTCATTAAGTGCGACAAGTCCTTCTTCCATATTTTTGATGTCCACTTTTCTTTGTGATAGGAAGTTTTCTTTCTGAGCAATAAATGTCATTTGTTTCTGATTTCTACCATAGAAAAAAAACAGTTGTCATACATTAAAGGTTGAAGTAGTCATTTTTAACTCTTCAGTATAAGAAAACATGCATTCACAAATAAAAATTTTAACAATAGTTTCAAACATTCGGTTTATGAACTATTTACCCAATGAATTAGTAAAAATAGAAGCAAAGTCTTCTTACTTGGGATGAGTAAATCTAAATTTATGAAAATTCCCAAGCCACAAAAAGAACGTTTACTACAATTGTAACCATGAAACAACAGGACTAGCTCCACAGGGCTTCGTCCCTCTCCTAATTATCAATTCTGCCATATTCTTTTGTGAAAGGTAAAGGAGTTCAATCAGATCAATTTTGAGTATTGGTTCTACCTCTTGCCAGGAATGTGACCTTGCAAAGAAACTTTACCTGTGAATGAGCTTATGTTTCCCCATCCACAAAATGGGGATTACAACACCCATCTCACCAAGTGTAAGAATTAAACAAGGTGTAAAGTGCTCAAGCCATTGGGTGGTACCCAAGAGGCATTTGACAAAAAGTGGTTATATTTTCTCCAACTTGCAGAAAGACTAGTGGGAAGTTTATGGTTTTGTTTACATTTCCAGACATTGACAGGAACATGCCTGCAACAGAAAGTACTCTGAGTGTCTTGTCTTCTTCAAAACTGTTATGGACTAAATCATGTCCTCCACAAATTCATATGTTGAAGCCCTAACCACCAATAGTGGTGGTGTTAAAGATGGGGCCCTTGGGAGGAGACTAGGTTTCGATGAGGTCGTAAGGGTGGGGCACTCATGAAGAGATTAGCATCCTCATAAGAAGAGACACCGGTGTGTCTGCTTTCTCTCTCTACCACGAGAGGACCCAGTGAGTAGGTGACCTTCTTGAAGCCAAGAAGAGGGCTCTCACCAGAACCTGACCATGCTGGCATCCCGATCTCGAATATCCTGCCTCCAGACTGTGAGAAGTAAATTTGTGCTATTTAAACCACCCGTATTTTGTTATGGCATCTCAGGCTGAAGAAGACAAAAGCCAATAAAGGTTGCAAACATTTTAGTGTTACAATTATATGTCAGCACATTTTATGTTTCAAATTGATAACTGACTTAGTATGGATCTGAGAAAAGTTTTTGCTTGAATACTATTAACAGTATTGTTCTCCGTAGGCTGTTCAGTTGGATGAGATAAAATGATTCCAACAACTCTCTGCAGCTAAATTGTAACAACAATGAGCATGAACTCAGCTTCATATAAGCAGGTCCAGACACTATAATTACGCTTCCATGTGATTTAACTTCAAGTGATTATTACTTACATAACTATGCTTGCAAAATATTATTCTGGAATATTTATTAAGAAAACATTGGTGAATGCCCACAACCTGTTGAGCAATGTACAAGATCTCTGGGAAATAGCACTAGGACAACAACTGCCTTGATCTGTTCATAGATCAGTAGGACAAAGGGATTTGTACCCAGTTGATTATAATGCAGTGACTGGTGAAAAGGAACAACATCAGAAGGATGTTTCAGAAGGATCATTCTGATAGAAGGAAGGTAGATGAGATAGAGGTGAAAAAGCATAAAGTGGGAAGAATTTTTAAGGGGCAAGCCAAACCAAAAAGGCTTGAAAGAGGTGAAAAGAATGAAGTTGGAGAGGAGGATAGGATATATTTGAAAAATATTTGGGAGGTACAATTAACAAGCTGTGGTGCTTGGATGAAGTCCAATGAGTAGTGAAAGAGAGGGATTTCCTTGAATAAGTTCCCAGTCTCTAGGTTGGAGGATTGTGTCAATGACCAAAGCCTTCTCTGAGACAGGGAATACAGGTGCAGAGTCAGTTTCTGATGAAGGTAGATCTCATAGTTTCTCTAGATCATCTTATAGGGTAAAAACAATTATTCCTTCAAGAATCTGATTTATAAGTAAAAACAATGCATTCCGTATTTATAGATTTGATCTGATTCATATGAAGAAAGCATTACTTAGTATTACAGAGGCAGATTAAGAGTGTGTTTATTTATTATTGGGTAAAGAATATTTTGTCATTGTCAGTAGATTTTAAAACTAGGATAAGCTTAAGTGGAGAATCATCACTTTGATAGCAAGGAAACACCCCACTAACTATGACATGTTGGTTCATGTATGGATCATGAAAAGAAACATACTCATCATGAATTTTCCTTTTCTGCAAAAAAATTTTATCTTCCTCTTGTACGAAAATCCTATATTGTCTGGTAAGAGTATTCAATTTATCTTGTAGTTCTTTGTTCTCTAAATTAGTTTTGTGTAGTTTTTCAGCCATCTAGAAAAAAAAAAAACAAAGGATTTGATATAGAGGACTTGCTTCACAGTTCCTTTAAGGGGAGTCAGGGTCAGGTAGCAACTCTCTAGGGCACTGAGCACATAGCTTAGCACACAATGACTACCATAAATGTTGAGTGATCTAATTCTATATCAAATATGCAATTTTACACTTTGGGGCCTCTTCTATTAATTATGACAAAAGTGTAGAAAGGTTATAAACACTGATGCAAAACCACAGAGAAATAATTGTTATTGAAATAAGAATTAGGATTAGCAACTGTGATCTTTCAGCAAGAACTGTGTGTCTTTTTTCCAGGAAGATAAACTACAACGGGGAAATAAACTATAACATCAACAGAAACTCTTGCTCAAAAACTCTTTGGGTATTATGCTTGCTTCTTATTAAACATTTCTATTCAAGAACAACAACAAAAAGAGTACCCATTACTGTCCTGAAGGAGACAAGAACATGGTACTTAGATGTCTCTATCGAATTGCTTCAAATGAGGTAAAAAAATATAGATTTACTATGCATGGTGGGCTCAATAATTCAAAATAAACTTCTGGCTGAGAATCGCCAACCTATCTAGATGAAAACAGAAATTTTAAGTGTTGAAGAAATAATACAGTAATGAAAAATGATTGGACAGGCACAAGAGCCCTGCTAAAGTGAATCCTGCTCCATAAGTTAGGCCCCTCACCAGCCAATTCTCATAACCAATCAGCCCGAAAGTCAACTCCTCCCATCAACATGCAAACAGCAATCGTGGCTCAGCTCCAGGAGGAGGACTCAAAACCCACACAAGGGATACACCTTGAGGATCTGGTTCAGGTGACCAGGGAAGACTGTGCCACTGGGTCCCACAAGATGCCTAATCTAGTAAGACTGGGAGACTTAGCAGCCCTACCTAATACACAGAAACAAACACAGGGAGGTAGCCAAAATGGAGAGACAAAGAAACATGTCCCACAGGAAAGACAGAACAAAGCTCCAGAAAAAGAACTAAATAAATGGAAACAAGCAATCCATCAGATGCAGAGTTCAAAACACTAGTTAAAAGGATGCTCACCGAACTTATGGGTAGAGTGGATGAACTCAATGAGAACTCTAAGAGAGAGAGATAGAAAACATTAAAATGGAAATGGAAAACATAAAAGGGAACCAGTAAGAAATGAATACAATATCTGAGATGAAGAGTCCATTAAAGGGAGTCAACAGAGCGGATGAAGAAGAGGATTGAATCAGCAATTTAGAGGATGGGGTAGCGGAGGACACCCAGTTAGAATAGCAATGAGAAAAAAGAATCCAAGAAAATGAGAATAGTTTAAGGAGCCTCTGGGACAACATCAAGTTTAACAACATTCACATCATAGAGGTTCCAGAAGGAGAAGAGAGAGAGTAAGGAATTGAAAACCTATTTGAATAAATAATGACAGAAAACTTCCCTAACCTGGTAAAGGAATTAGACATACAACCCCTAGAAGCACAGAGTCCCAAACAAGATGAACCCAAAGAGTCTTACACCAAGACACATCATAATTAAAATGATAAAGGTTAAAGATAAAGAGAGAATCTTAAAAGCAGCAAAAAAAAAAAAAAAAGCAATTAGTTACCTACAAGAGAACTCCCACAAGACTATCAGCCAACTTCTCTACAGAAACTTTGCAGGTCAGAAAGGATTGGCACAAAATATTCTAAGTGAAGAAAAGCAAGTACCTATAACAAAGATTCCTTTACACAACAAAGCTATCATTTAGAATTGAAGGATGGATAAAGAACTTCCCAGATAAGAATAAGCTTAAAGAATTCCTCACCAACAAGCCAGTATTTCAGGAAATGTTGGAGGGACTTCTTTAAGAAGAAAAAAATATGTACCATAAATACGAATAATAAAATGGCAATAACTATGTATCTATCAACAAGTACTTCAAATGAAAAAGAATTAACTGTTCCACTCAAAAGATAGGGTGGCTGAATGGATAAAAAAGCAAGATCCTTACATATGCTGCCTAAAAGAGACTCACTTCAGATCGAAAGACACACAGACTGAAAGTAAAGGAATAGAAAAAGATATATCATGGAAATGTAAACAAACAAAAAAACCTGGGTAGCAATATTTATATCAGACAAAATAGACTTTAAAACAAAGGCTGTAACATGAGACAAAGAAAGACCCAGTAATCCCACTTCTGGATATTTATCTGAAGAAACCTAAAATACTATCTTGAAGGGACTTGTGCATCTATATGTTCATTGCAGCATTACTTACAATAGCCAAGATATGGAGGCCACCTGGTGTCCATCAATGGATGAATAAATAAAGAGGTGATACACATATACAGTGGAATATTATTCAGCCATTTAAATGAATGAATGAATGAATGAATGAATGAATGAAATATTGCCATCTGCAACAACATGGCTAGACCTAGACAGTATTGTGCTGAGTGGAGTAAGTCAGACAGACAAAGACGAATGCCATGTGATTTCACTTACACGTGGAATCTAAAGAACAAAATAAACAAAACAAATAAACTCATAGATACTGACAACACTGAGAACTGCCAGTTGGGTGTGGTGTTGGGAGCATGGCTGAAAAAGGGGAAGGGATTAAGAAGTACAAATTGGTAGTTACAAAATAGTCATGGGGATGTAAAGTATAGCATAAGGAATATAGTCAATGATATTGTAATAACTACGTACGGTGTCAGATGGGTACTAAATTTATGGGGATGATCACTTTGTAAGTTATATAAATGTCTAATCACTGTGTTGCACACCTGAAACTAATATAATATTGTATGCCAACTATAATTGAAAAATAAAAAAATATTTTAAAAAAAGAATCAGTGGAGGTCTAGCCCAGAGGGAAGCCATCCTTAATGCTGAGAGCTCACAACCAAAAATAGAAAGAATTTAACTGGTATAAATCATACTTCTGGGAGAGAACTGCCTTTGATGTCC
>NW_011888796.1:7747679-7748782 GCF_000151845.1 Pteropus vampyrus | reverse complement strand
GAAGCCATCCTTAATGCTGAGAGCTCACAACCAAAAATAGAAAGAATTTAACTGGTATAAATCATACTTCTGGGAGAGAACTGCCTTTGATGTCCCTGCCTCAGGGCCTGGGTGCAAGCTTC
The DNA here is from genome assembly GCF_000151845.1 of Pteropus vampyrus. Classification (NCBI taxonomy): domain Eukaryota; kingdom Metazoa; phylum Chordata; class Mammalia; order Chiroptera; family Pteropodidae; genus Pteropus; species Pteropus vampyrus. Next base: position 7,748,660 of record NW_011888796.1, on the reverse strand, counting down.
GAGGGGGAGAACAAAACTCCTTGTAACAGAGGGATGAGAATTTGGCTATGGAGTTGTGGCGCATCCTAGAGCAAAAGGGCAAACAAGGAACTGCAGGAGAAAAACAAGATGCCTTTACGCTCTGCAATAAGATTCCTCCCTATGATGACTCAAATTTCCAGGAAAGTGTTTCTTTTAGAAACTAGTGAAAGAAATAAATTTTACACTGTGGTTGACCTGGGGACAAAACAGAGGTAGAGAATGTAGGCAGGGGGTTCCTGACACTACGGGTCCTAGACTATCGTAATTAAATATGTATATATGGATGGGAGGGGGAGGAGATGCCAAGAACATTTCACCTTCAAAGCAAGGAGAAAGGAGAAATTCAGTGATACCTGGTGTGCATGTGTGTGTGTGTGCGTGTGTGTGTGTGTGTGTGTGTGTGTGTAAATAAGGTCATATTATGTGCACAGTTCTATATTTGTCACTCAATAATATATTATGAACTATTACCTATTTAATTAAGGCCTTTCTGTTAAACTTTAATTGTATTTTCTCTCTAATTGTTTAACTATCATAATAAATGCTTTGTAGAATATCTTGTGAATAAATCTTAGTTTACACTCATGATTATTTACATAACACCTTTCCTGTTTAGAAAAAAAAGGTGCAGCTCGCTGCCAGCATTAATTTAATTTTACATAAACACACTCTTTGAGGCTGAAGCAAATCTGACTGGTTTTCAATGTGAAAATAAAATATAAAAACTTTTCTTGGAGTTATTTCTAAATAGAACTTGTCTCTAATCCTAATGTAACAGAAATGTATACATAAATTGGTTCATTAAATGAACCTTTGGCTAACAACTGTTCAAGAACAATGTTAACATCATGCATAAGAATGCTGCGTTTTCCAATATGTGACATTTTCAGCATCAAATATAGAGAATAACTATATTTTGTAAATGGAAATACCACTACTGAAAACAGAATGTTAGGACGC
>NW_011888796.1:7742897-7747364 GCF_000151845.1 Pteropus vampyrus | reverse complement strand
GTTGGGGCAAATGGGAAATTGGTTAAAATATCATATTCCTTTTAAACTAAGTTCTAATATGTCTAGATAATTCTCCTGCTGGCTAAATTTGACTCAAATATTTCACTAACATTATTAAGTACAATATGGGTTGCTACATTTCACAGCTGCCACACAATAATTTTTCTAATTAACTGACCTGAAAAATGTCCATTAGTCATGAATACTCCTAATGTAAAATAACCATACCCACATGAAAAGTTACCAAAAAAAATGACTCATCTCCACATGGACAACTTTGTTCTTTTATATATTGAAAGTGCTTTGGGAAGGAATAAAATCTTTATTAATTACTGTGAATGATCGTGATCATGATTAGTTAATGAAAAATCTACTTTAGAAAAATTCCACATTTCCCACATATATTTAAAATATTAATTACAAATAAAATATAATTACAATCTAAAAATCATCATTTATGTTTTCCTACCTCTTTTATCTTCCGCAATAATTCTTCTTTTTCAAAATTTGATGTATCATCCAGTTTTTCCCTGCTACTCTTAAAAAAATGCCTATGAACAAAGGAAGCCAAACATACTAAGACATATTTTCCAGCAAAGCCTCATCTCCCTACGTAACATATTCATTTATATATTCATTAAAATTGACACAAGATTTTACTGTTTTGAACTGATAAATTAATGTTTTGTCATTTTATTCAATCATTTGAGGAGCAATTATTGAACACCTACAATTCACAGGTGTTACAGGTACTAGAGATACAGCACAGGCAAAGTCCCTACTTTCATAAAAATTACACACTAGTGGAGTAGTCAGAATATAAGCAAGTTATCAAAAAAATAAATAAGTCATATATATCAGATAGTGGCAAGTGCTCCAAAGAACACAAAGTAGGATAAAAGATAAAGAAATCCTGAGACCAAGGATGCTACTACGTTAGACAATGGTGGTTAGGGAAGAACTCTTGGAATGACTTGTGAAAGACCTGAACAATGAGAAGGAGCCAGATATGTGAGGATCTGAGGGAAGAGTTTTTCATGTAGAAGGAACAGCAAATGATGATATCCTGAGGTGGTAACAAGCTTTGTGCATTTTACAAAGAGAGGAATATGAGAAGACTGGCGAGGTAAACAGAGGCTAGATTACATAAGATGGGTACCAATTTGCCTTTATTCTGCAAAATGCATCATGCTGGCTATCAATAATAATAAAGAACAAAGATTAAACTATCAATACATCCTGTGGACTTGTAGAGCATTTGAGTTACTCTTAACTGTCTACATATAGAATTTAAACTCATGATTGAGTGATTTTTGTTTTTCCTCAATATTTTGACATCAAAGTGGATACTAAGTTTATAAGTTAAAGATTGTATGGGGTGAAAATTATAGGCTAATTGAAAGGTTAATTGTGTAAATTATTTTAATTTCTTAAATAATTCTTAAAGAATCTTATAAAACAACACTGTTTGATTCTTCAAATCCACCAAGCAAGAACTAGGCTGCCTCTCCCCACCTCCACAGAGAAAATGAACTAAGTGAGAAAATAAAAAGAATACAGAGAATTTTTTTTAATTTGCCAAGCAATAAAGAGGAAAAAGTAAAGTTTTATTAATAAAAATGAGGGTAACCTGTATCCTCAATCACTAAATTAATGAAAAGCACTTTTCCTCAGTGAGATTCCACATGAATGAAAACACTTGAAAAGCTGGGATTGGAGAAAAAAATGAGCCATTAAAAATGGAAGATCTACAAATCCCCATTTTCCTCTTGGACATATATTTAAAAGAAGTTAGCTAATACTGGAGACTGCTTATAAATAAAACTTCATCAGTGTAGCAAGGTTTCTAATCATAATTCCTAGAAATAATTTGAGCTAATCTGTATCTTCTGCTATGATTCTGTGCTTAGTTTTTCTTTAAAACATGTGTAAACTAAATTATTGAATCATTTTCAAAGGAAAAGATTTTCTATTCTGAATTTTAATTGTAGTAACACTTGAATTTTCCTATTAAATCTGGTATTAAGCGCAAAGATTACTGCCTATTTTATGGACTGACGATGCTGGTATTATGCAATTACTGATTTGGAAGATGTCATTTTAATCATAATACATTCAAACCGTTGAATGTAGAAACGAGCCATATTATGACAGGATGCCACATGTGATGTTAACTTGCCTTTTGTGGAATCTGCTCGATTCACAATTTGTCTTTTAAACTGTCAGGGAACCCTCGGGGTAGGCCCAGAAGCTATATTTATTTGTATTACAAGACCCCACCTTCTTGTCCAGAGGTGAGCCAAACAGCTTCTGATGGGAAATCTGGGAATTCTCCTAAGAGAGAGACTGTTGGTCAATCTCTAAAGATAGATAGATCTGTGGCAGGCAAATTCAAGAGGGTTTATAATGGCCATGCTTAGCCATGGGCTCACCAAGAAAAGAACACAAAATGTAGATAAAAAGAGAAGAATAAAACACCTTTGCAAAAGAAAACAGAGACTATGGGTCTTGGGATGGACCAGAAGATTTCCTTAGGTTTCTGGTTCTAATCCTACAGGTAAAAGTTTTTTCCCGAGGCTTTCCTATGTTTTCTCAATAAGTTTTGCAAGTCCCCCTTAACTAAGAACAACTGTAACATGAGTAGGTGAGTTTGTAGCCTGTGACATGTCTCACTAATGCCTTCCCCAGGGGCATAATCATGTGCAGGGGCATAATCATGTGCAGGAGGTCAGGAACCCAGGGGCATAATCATGTGCAGGGGGTCAGGAACCCAAGTGAGGATAATACATTCCAAAGAGTCCCTTCCTTTTCCTAAGCTGATTGCATCATCTCCAATATTTTCCCTTAATCATCTGAAAGACTAGTTAATTTCAAAATGAAGAGGTGCTTCTATAAAGTTGACAATCACACGTTTTAGTAAACTAGAAGATTATAATTTTCATCTAAAAATCTTTTAAATGAAAGGAACATGACATCTAGAAATGTTTCAGTAAAAATACGGTAGCATACTTACTTTTTGTCCTTCAGGATATTACAGGAGTTCTTTATATCTTCGATCTGTTTTTCCCATCGTCTTATTGATGCCTGTAGTCGTGCTATCTCTAAATTGTGATCACTAAGAACCTATTGAAAATTTTACAAAATTATGGCATTCAATCATCATCAAATGATTCATGACAGCAGTTCGATTCACTAAATATTCATGCATCACCCTCTCTACTTTTACACTGGAAGTGTCCTTTAGTTAAAATAAAAGCCATCATTATAACTGTTTCTTCAAAACACAAATTTGGATAAAAATAATTCTGAAATTATCAGGAAAAAAAATTGAGAAGGAAGAACAATCAAATATAATAGCGAGGATGTGAAAACTCTAAGAACAACTTTCAAGACATAAATTCGTTTTGACTATCATTTAAAAAAATAAACAAATCTATATTTTCATACTCACCTTCAAAATATTATTCCATGATACTATAAATGACCATTATAAAAAAAGTCACAACAAATTAAGTCTTTTACTTTAATGAATAGCTATGTTCATGCTGAAAAGAATTTTTCTTTCTTAAGTCTTAATCAGAAGTTCGGAAATGAAAGATTGGATACTGTGAAAATATGTTAGCATGATTTTTAAAAAATCAACATGGATGAAGAAAATTCATAGTGAAATAGATATTTTTTCAATGCAGGAAGCAAACTTATGAAAGCTTTGGGTCTGCATTTTGGCTCGTGAGGGAAAATGAAACTGGTCTAATTCCCCTTCCCTCTGGCAGAGAGTTACCATGGACAGATTATTTAATGCCATTGAACCCTGCACATCAACATGGGGGCAGAGAAACATCTGCGGGGAGCATAGAGGTTCTCTCCACCATGCCAGGTGAGATAGGTGAGTGATAGCTCTCCCCAAACTATTTCTTTCTCTAAAGCACCCATGTGACTGAATTTCTCGGCCATAATTAGCTACAGAGTAACAGGGGTCTAAAATCCTAGAACTCCCATGAAAAATTAGCAGAATGTCTAAAGGACTCTGGCCAGTCATCAGGATTAGTGACTAATGGCTGAAGGCTGTTGGCTCTGACGTCGGTTACTGCTAGCCTTCAGTCCTGCCTGCCCTGGACGTGTAGGCCACTTTGAGAACCACACACTATTATTTTTTTCTGCCAACATGACATCAGCTTGACCTGGCTGCAGAGTTTTCTAAACTAAAGGTACCATATGAAGATTAATCTGAAATTCCCTATTGTCTCAGTCCACAGCCAAAATGTTTTCTAATCTCAGGCAATAACAACAACAGACTTCGCCAATTACAAAGCACTCAGCTAAAAGCCTTACAGGCATTACCTCTTTTGACCTCCACAAAAGCCCTTTGAAGAAGGCAATAATGTTACCACATTTTATAGGAGAGAAAACTGGTAGAGCCAATATTTGAACCCAGGTCTCTGTGACACTCAAGCTTCTGCTTTAAAC
>NW_011888796.1:7725879-7742847 GCF_000151845.1 Pteropus vampyrus | reverse complement strand
ACTTTTACACTGGAAGTGTCCTTTAGTTAAAATAAAAGCCATCATTATAACTGTTTCTTCAAAACACAAATTTGGATAAAAATAATTCTGAAATTATCAGGAAAAAAAATTGAGAAGGAAGAACAATCAAATATAATAGCGAGGATGTGAAAACTCTAAGAACAACTTTCAAGACATAAATTCGTTTTGACTATCATTTAAAAAAATAAACAAATCTATATTTTCATACTCACCTTCAAAATATTATTCCATGATACTATAAATGACCATTATAAAAAAAGTCACAACAAATTAAGTCTTTTACTTTAATGAATAGCTATGTTCATGCTGAAAAGAATTTTTCTTTCTTAAGTCTTAATCAGAAGTTCGGAAATGAAAGATTGGATACTGTGAAAATATGTTAGCATGATTTTTAAAAAATCAACATGGATGAAGAAAATTCATAGTGAAATAGATATTTTTTCAATGCAGGAAGCAAACTTATGAAAGCTTTGGGTCTGCATTTTGGCTCGTGAGGGAAAATGAAACTGGTCTAATTCCCCTTCCCTCTGGCAGAGAGTTACCATGGACAGATTATTTAATGCCATTGAACCCTGCACATCAACATGGGGGCAGAGAAACATCTGCGGGGAGCATAGAGGTTCTCTCCACCATGCCAGGTGAGATAGGTGAGTGATAGCTCTCCCCAAACTATTTCTTTCTCTAAAGCACCCATGTGACTGAATTTCTCGGCCATAATTAGCTACAGAGTAACAGGGGTCTAAAATCCTAGAACTCCCATGAAAAATTAGCAGAATGTCTAAAGGACTCTGGCCAGTCATCAGGATTAGTGACTAATGGCTGAAGGCTGTTGGCTCTGACGTCGGTTACTGCTAGCCTTCAGTCCTGCCTGCCCTGGACGTGTAGGCCACCTTGAGAACCACACACTATTATTTTTTTCTGCCAACATGACATCAGCTTGACCTGGCTGCAGAGTTTTCTAAACTAAAGGTACCATATGAAGATTAATCTGAAATTCCCTATTGTCTCAGTCCACAGCCAAAATGTTTTCTAATCTCAGGCAATAACAACAACAGACTTCGCCAATTACAAAGCACTCAGCTAAAAGCCTTACAGGCATTACCTCTTTTGACCTCCACAAAAGCCCTTTGAAGAAGGCAATAATGTTACCACATTTTATAGGAGAGAAAACTGGTAGAGCCAATATTTGAACCCAGGTCTCTGTGACACTCAAGCTTCTGCTTTAAACGCTATTCTCACTGGTGAAATGGGGTGGGAATTAACTAGGCCTGGGTGCTGCAGGCTAGATTGGGGGAGATGGAAAATGACACCTTCAGGCCTTGTCTCATTTGGCTTTAGGGATCTTTGGAATACAGGTTAAGGAACATGTACTTCATTTTCCCAAGCTAGGTCTGGAAGAGGGCACTTGGCTTATGATTGGTAAGGCACAAACTGGAGATACGAACTTGGACACCCACATAAAATCTATTTTACAACCCCTGTGTTCTCCTTTGAGCCCAACCTGACACATGCTTCCTTACCATGTCAGTATTTAAAGAAACAGATAATGATCTTTTTAAATGCACATATTTGATGGAAAGTTTTGATTTTATTAATGTTTTGTAATTGGATGTCATAACCGATATAGTCTAACTAAGATGATCAGAACCACCCTATAAAAAGTATAATGAAATTAGCTGAGTATTCTGATAAGTGTGATGCTTCACTATCACTGCTGCCCCATATAATTTTACATGTATTTCTCAATACAGATAGAAGAAATAAAGACTCAGTAATTCAACTAATTGAGATAGAAGATTAACTGGCCTTTCCATTTTAACTAACATAGAAGTGCCATTAACATTAACTTCCTTGATTATAATCACCTCCATAAGCTTCGGTTTTCTTGAAGAGTTATGAAGTATTTTTGAATTCAAATTGACAAATAGTCTCCTTTCCATATTAATCTCCTTCTACCTAATATACATGGAGAGCCTAAATTCTATTTTATTATCACACATTCAAAATTAAGGAATCTTTTCGTGGTTATTCATTTCGTTAAGTAAAATAAAGCAATATCAAAGAAATGTTCTGTGCATTATATGGTTCTATATGCATTGGTTTGTTCTCTGTGCATCTTTTAAAAATCATCTTTTATAGTATTTTGACCCATCAAATGCAATTTGCACCTGAGGCATGCAAAGCTTCCTTCTTTCTACCATACTCCTAAAGAAGAAAATGTGATTGCACTATAACGCTTTACATAAAGTATCAGAAAATGTTAACATGCCAGAAATATTTTTCCAGAATAGCATGAAGATGAATTAAAATCAATTCCTTTTTTTAAAAAACATCCACTATCAGTTATGTTTAAGGTAGTATATATTGAGGTGCCTGGGTCAGGCTTAAAAAACATAGTTTATTCTTTCTTACCACTGTGCTGGTAGTGACTGTTTCTTTAATTTTTGTCACTTCGTGACTTAATTTATCCAATTCTTTCTTCTTTTGACGAGTGTCCTGTCTCTTAAGCTTACAGAGATTTTTATATTCATTAATCTGTAGTGACAAACATTACAAACCAATCAAAAAACATGAGGACAACAAAATTTAAAAAATATTTTTATATTTTGTCGACCTAATTCAAATTCAATCTAAGCACACTATATTTAATCTAAATACATCAAAAATAAAAAATAAATAAATCTGGGTTTGCCTGTTTTATAGAATCACAGAAAAATTAGTGAACCACAAGGAACATTATAAAATGTTATAAAAGCAAATTTATAAGGGCAACGAAACAATGATCATTAATAGCAAATTATAAAAGCAATAGCCATTGTAGTAATTTACTAGTAAAGCACCATAGCAGTAGTTACCAGATTTATAGTGTGCTACACAGATTAGGAGAGTCAAAGGAAGGAATGAAACCTAATTCCACATTATTTAATGGGAAATAAGACAGACCAAGGTCAGAGTAAATAAAATATTGACGATAGGGCTGCTTACAATCCTGGACAACTTCTTACCATTTTACCAAGATCAAACATTCAGATCACTTGTCAGAACCTAATGGAGTAAGTCACTCGCTTATCAAACACATCAATGAATTTGTCTGGCAAAATGAATTATCAAGAAAAGGTAACTGACAGAGTAGCAAGGTCTGAAAAAGCATATTCAACTGTATATTAAAGAGTTATAAAAACATATGTTTGAGTGGCTTTCTATCAAAACCACCAACCAAGTCACCCAAAGTGGCTACACTGAATGAATGTGATCATAATCAGTGATCTCTGCACCAGAGCACAATTGAATAAAACTTTGTGATTAATAATTTTGCTGAAAATTGGAATTCTGTGTTCATGCTTTGGCCTAAGCCTTCTCCCAAGGTCTTGCAACTATAGAAATGGTATTAGCAAAAAGCATTTTGTTTTGTATTAGGGGAGATCTCAAGGGTTTGAAGACTTTCTAATACTTGTAATAGTTTTTCCTCTCTCTTAGGAAGTAAAGAGAATTAACAGGCTGTTACCACAGCCTATCGTGCCTTTAGCGAACATTGGTGGTTTACGTCTTCATATCCACTTCAGTTCGTCTAGCCCATGGCACACGACATTCCTTTAGGATCCATTACTGTTCCCAAGATGGGTGATGTCTTAACCTGGCTGGATCAGACACAGCAAGAAGACTTATGGTCTTTAGTTAAGACAAGTTTTCCTCTTTTTACTTGAATAAGGAAGCATAGAGTCCAGTTGTCATTATTGGCAGCCGCCTTGTGACCATGAGGAAAATCAAGCTTCAGAAAAAGGAAGAGAGGAAGGATGAGCCACTGCATTAACTTGTCCTGAACACTGCCCTACATCAGGAATTCCTACTGGTGCACTTTCCCAGGAAGGTAAACCAAGGGTAAACAAACTACTACCTGTGGGCCAAATCCAGCCACCACTTGTTTTTGTAAAACTGCTCTCATTCATTTAAGTATTATTTATGGCTACTGTCATGCTAAAATGTCAGAGTTGAGTAGTTGTGACAGAGACCCTATGGCCCACAAAGCCTTAAATCTTTACAATCTGGCCCCTTTCAGAAAAAGTCTGTGGACCCTGAGATAGACTATTTACACATGGAGGAACCTATTACGTTTGCAAATTCCCTGTTTTAAGCCCTTCTGGGCTTCCTTTCTTGCATTTTAACATTTATATTAAAAAAATAAAAAAGAGGAAAAAACTTCCCCATAGGACTTAAAATGAAGTTAGAAACTCATTCATTCAATGAATCAATATTATAGAGTGCCCACTGTGTGTGAGGTACGCCAGGCACTGTCCCTGGTGCTGGGACACAGCCATGAAGAACACAGACAGAAGCCCTGGCCTGCGGAGCCTTCCTTCTGGTGGGCAAAGTGCAGATCCAGTGCCACTGCTGACTGACCATATAGGTCCCAGGGGAAGTAAGGACAAAGGACAGGCTCTACATTCCTCGCCCCACGCCCAGCTGTGCCCACACAGTCATACCCCACTTTGGACCCCCGTAATGTAAGTGAGCTGCTCCAGCTTAGGGGTCTGGATTGCGCAGAGAGAATGGAGTCATGCATTCAGGAGAGGGCCGGAGACAGTGGGGCGATCTGAGTACTGCTCAGCCTCGTTCTCAAAAGGGCATGAAAACAACAAAATGCCTTTCGGCTCTTGTTCTGAAATTTCCATTTCTTTGTGATAACAGTGAAACCGAGTGAAGTCTTGCCCAGTGATGTGTGTCCCTCTCTGTTTTTGAGACATACATTTCAACTGATTCCAGCACTGCAGCTGGCTTCAACCCCCCTTCATCCAGCCCCTCTGGGGAGCTGGGCTTTTACAAATTCAGTTTAGTGGCTACAGATGGCCCAAGGAACAACTGTTCAGCTGCTTTACAAAGCACCTGTTCCAAGGCTGAGCTATCTATATTCAAGAAAAATAATAGTTTTAGTGTAGAACTATTCCAGAAGATGTAGGTGCTTCAAAGGATAGCTCAAGTTCAATTTCCTGCATTTATAAACTGAGGTTATGGCAACTCCCATCATGGATAAGACATCAGGAGCTCAACAGCAATTTTCATCATGAGGTAGGCCTCCACTACAGAGGGAGAAAGAAGACTGATACGGGGCACCGCTAATATGGAGACAGCCCTGCCTCTCCTGGGGCAACCAGAAGCAGAACAAAGAAGAACCCATGGTAAACTATTCTGATGGTGAATTTTAATTAATATAGCCTAGCAGACAGCAAGATGCAGTCATTATTCCCTCTACCCCCGCTCACAAAATTGGTGGCCTCAAGAGACTCTGTTCTCTTAGTGCCTTTGGCTCTGCCCTGCCCCTCTACTGGCTGCTTCTCTGAGATTCATTCAGTAGGAGCAGCAAGCTGTGGCAGGGCTGAACTTCCTGGTCCTGTCCAGAGACACATGGCCTCAGAACTGTTGCAGGCAACCAGATAACATGGAGGCAAATTCCTTGTCCTTGTAAGGTTGCATATGAACAAGGGGACGCCTAATGTTACAAATCTTGTCACTCATATTCTTTCTCATGAACTGAGATGCTGCTGTACAATCAAATGTCTTCCCAAAGACTCCAGTGTCCTTGAGTCTCTACTTTATTCCCATCTCAGTGTTCACAGAAGATACCATGGGAGCGCTGGCTGGCCTTGAGGATAAGTAAATGATTTCCCATTTCCTGTCCAAGATTCTGTGCTATTCTGTATTATAAAAAATAAATCGTGCCACTTACCTCTTCAGTCAACTTTTGTTTTCTTTTCAAATATTCTTCTCTTTCTTTTTCTATTTGCTTCTCTATATCTTGAACACATTTTTCTTGCAATCTTATTTCTTCTCTCTCCATATTTATTTTGGTATAAGTCTCATTGATGTAAATAGTGGTACTGGCTTTTTCTTCCATTGTGTGGTTGAGTGACAGGACAATCTTTTCATGCTGCTTCACCAGCTCTTCTTGCTCTTCACTAGGAGAAAAAAAAATTATTCATTGCATGAAAAGTATGGCTTTTAAGAAAGGAATTTGAAGTTTGGTGAGATGAACCACCACAAAGAGGGAAATCGTAAAGGATTCTGATTTTAGAGTTGTATTTATATTAGTGATTGCCTAAACTTGATTGAGATGAGGACACAAGACAAGTGTCAACCTTGTCACTGTTTACCACTGTAAAAATGTCATGTGGTCCAGCCTCACTCCCCTCTCCCCGCTATATACCGAGTAGTAACTATGAGATATTTTGGTTTAAAGAATACAATGATTCAAAAACACTTTTGAACTGGTAAATGAAATCTGGGCAGACGAATGGTTTGATACATAGCATTGCCATATCTATCTTATCATCCAGAGATATACAGGTAAGCCAAAGACAGGTAAACATCCCACCACCCTTCCAGCCATCTTTTGATGCCATCACTCAGCAGGGAGGGCCCAGGAGAAAGCTAGCCTTCCTCTGATGGACAAGAGTTAGGGGAGGAGAGCGCCAGGTTCATCTTCACTGTTCAGAGGATACTTGAAACTTAATTTGAACCCTCTTAGGTTCTCTCATCTGCAGCCAAATCTGAGTTTAAGAGGGGACATTAATGTCACACATCAATTGGTTACATCTACTGGAGGAAGATCTTAAGACTGCAAGAAACATCTACCTTGGGGCTAACAATAAAAGATTTGGAGGAGGGATAGTTGGTACCAGTTTCTTTTTTAAAAAGCTCCTGCAATATAAATTTCTTTTTCCTTTTCCTAGTCCCCAGTACTAAAGATGTTAGTTCGGGAGACTGTGTGCAAAGGTTCAGGAAAATAGAAACAGGTTGTTGGTAAGTTCAATTTCCAGAAGTCAAATCCACCACAGAAATGCAATAAAAAGAAGCCTAGGCCAGATAATGGGTCATTTATCTGACCCATTTATCTTCCTCTATTTGTTAATAGAGGAAGCGTTCTAAGAATGAATCAACCTAAAGATTGAGTAGCCTCAGGGAGGCGAAGTGAAACAAAACTTGTCAAATCAAAAACCCAAATTATGTATACTGGGATGGGTTGAGAAGATAGCACACAGCAACCTAATGCGGAACCTAAGGAAATTACACTCAAAAGCTTTCTTGTATTCAGTTTTTGAAGACTGTCAAGAGAGGACCACCTGTCAGAGTGTGGGCACCTTGACATGCAGCTTTTTTTGAAAAATGGGTGCAACAAGTGATTATAGCTTGATGAAGCTAGCTTATCAAGCAACGCACCTTATGTCTGTGATTTGCCTTTCCATAAAGATTTCTCTAGATCAGTGATTCTCAAAGTGTGGTCAGGACCTACCAGCAGCATCAGCATCACCTGGGATCTTGTTAGAAATGCAAGTTCTCACCCTCACCTCTAGACCTACCAAATCTGATAATTTAACCAAGGGTGTCCTTGATAATTTGTTTTCACAATCACTCCAGGTGATTCTGATGCACGATGAAGTTTGAGAATCTCTGGTCTGTAAGGATGTGATGATATGGCCATCTAAAATGAATATTCCAGTCTTGGTACATCTTATTTGTTTAGAAATTGATAGTCTAATTTAAATTGCAGTCTCTGGTGATTGCAGCTAGCATGCACCACGTACAACTCTGCATTGTGAGTCCCCAACAGGGGTTAGAGTATGCACTATTTCTCAAACTTATGTGATGATGAACTTTCTTTTTCATGGACATCTCTCAGAACAGGTGTTCTGAGAGCCTACTTCAGGAAAGGCGTCCCTGGACTCTGATGTCTCCTCCTAATTCCTTGTGCTGGATTGCTTCAGGAATTTTACAGGTCTCCTGGCTGCAGTGGTTGAAAATTTTCTGCTCTCCTTCTCAGCTCTCTATAGCCATCACACACCCCTCATCAGCCCAGGTCACCTTCTACAAGTGATCTTCATCTCTTAACTTGCCCTGCACTAGTTAGGCCAGATGGCAAACCCCTTAGGACAATTTTCTCACTCCACCCCCAGACCCCAATTCCCTCAGGTATTGAATAAAAAAAGAGTACTTACCCCAGAGATTCATTAATTTCATTCAGATCTAGTATTGTCTTCTTCAGAAGCTCAATTTCATTATTCATCCTTGTAATTTTCATTTGTAATTGATTTATCTCAAAAAGATTTAATCTGCGAGCATCTCTGACACATTCTTAAAAGTAAGTGGAAATGTTACTAAATTATTTGAGAAACAACACAATCGTAGATACTGATTTTTCAAATCACGAACAAATTGTCTTTCTTTGAAAAATTCGTTTAATTATATTCCTGTATCAGACACCTCTTACCCCTTTAAACCCTTGTGACCTTATCTATCAATTATTTCCCTTATTTCAGCTTCTGCTATGGTGACCAGCTTTTTATGGGCTCTGAGCAACTTCAGACTGGAACCGTGTGACAGCACCTGATTCCTGTCTTTTCTATTCACTTCTCACCTCCTGCCTAGGACTTCTCTGTTTCCTCTACCATGGGAATTCCTTAGACACCCACACCCATGCATGTATAACCCAAAGTGGGGGAGGTGGGGAAACCCTTGAACCAATGATAGGCAGAAGCCGGTGCCTGGATAGTCCTGAGAAGAGGTAACTCTGTCTTGGGGGCATGTTCTCATACTTCATTAGTTGCATTTGGCGGCAGTCCTATTGCACCCCATATTGGCTCTGCCTTCTCCCTGCTTTGGTCTCCTCATTCCACCTCCCTCTTTATACTCCCTAATAAAATTATACTCCGTAATAAAATTAACCGTGCAAAAGCCATCACCTTCGGTTCTGCTTTCTGAGGAACCCAGTGTGTTAAAGAACTAATTATTCATCTATAAATAACAAATCAGTGTAATCACATAAGACTTCAGAGGAGTACTTCAGTACATGATAGATAGATGGCAAAAATACACTGATTTTTGAACGTTGCTGTTTATAAAAGTACTGGATGACCCATTTCTACACATCAAATTTCCTAGAAATGAACTGGTACCTTTCCAGAGAGAACTGGGTTACTTTTTTAGGCTACTAGTTAAATTGCTCATTGTCGAAGGGCTTCTTGAACTATCTGTCTCAAAAATGCATATATATCATTTGGGGATCTTGCTAAAATAGAGATTCTAATACAGTAGGTATAAGATGAGCCTAGAGATTCCGCATTTTGTAACAAGCTTTCAGGTGATGCTGATGATTCAAGAACCATATTTTGAGTAGCAAAGCTTTATTCATAAGGCCAATTAAATTTACTTGGTTAAGTATTCCACGTGTATCAAGGATCTTATAAGCTCATATGTAATGTTTTTCCTTCTAAAATATTTATCCTTTTTTAAAATAAAATTTATTGGCGTGACATTGGTTAATAAAATTATATAGGTTTCAAGTATACAATTCAATAATACCTCATCTGTATATTGCACGGTGGGTTCATCACCCAAAGTCAAATCTCCTTCTGTCACCATATATTTGACCCCCTTTACCTTTATCTACCTCCTCCCCTTCCTCCTTTCCCTCTGGTAACCACTAAACTGTTGTCTGTGTCTCTGAGTTTTTGTTTGTCTTGTTCGTTTGTTGATTTCAGTTTTTTTTATTACACATATAAGTGAAATTATATGGTTCTCAACTTTTTCTGTCTGACTTATTTAGCTTAGCATGTTGTCGCAAGTGGCAGTATTTCATCTTTTCCTATGGCTGAGTCATATACCATTGTACATATGTACCACATCTTCTTTATCCAATCATCTATTGAAGGACACTTTGGTTGTTTCCATATCTTGGCCACCGTGAATAATGCTGCAATGAACAGTAAGGTGCATATATCTTTATAGATAAATATTTTAAAATTTTCTGGGTAGATACCCAGAAGAGAGATTGTTGGTCACATGGTAATTTTTTGAGGAACTGCTATACTGTTTTCCATAGTATTTGCATTCCCACCAGCAGTGCGCGAGAGTTCCTTTTCTTCCATAACCTCTCCAACACTTGTTATTACTTGTCCTATTGATGATAGCCTTTCTAACAGGTGTGAAGTGGTATCTCATTGTGGTTTTGATTTGCTAAAATATTTTCCCTGGCTATAAAAGTAACCCAACATAGAAAATAAAAAACCAAAGAGAATTAAACAAAAACACTCTTAATTCTACCTTTGGCACACAGATTTCTTCTAAGTGTTATTTTCTCTCTGCATAGTTTGTTGTATTTTCCCTGCCTAACTAGACTCACACCATGCATATTGTTTTAAAACTGACTGCATCACTGAGGGTCTACTTAGGTCATAGAAATTTTATAGGAAACTGATAGGGAAATTTTAATATAAAGAATTATTAACTATTACAGAGGGTTAGAGTGATGAAGGAATGAATAGTAAGAAGTAAAGAGAACTCTAAAGAATTCAGGAATAGCCGGCATAAGGAGCAGCCATTATTCCTAGGGCTGAGACAGAGTGCCCTTGAGGAAGCAGCATCTGCACACCTGAGATCGAGACCTCGTTAGAGGAGGCTGTGGCTCACTGGATGGTAAAGAAGTTTGTGAAATGCTGGGCTGGCAAACTTGCTGGAAATCTGGCTTCTGGGGTGTTGGGAAACCAGTCCAAAAGAGGTGCCATACTTTAGAACTCACTGCAAAACCACCCAAGAGTGCTGGGGAAGCTGTTCATGGGGAGGTGCCTCACTGATAGCAATCTACCATGAAGTTGCCCAATGGCTACTCGAGGAAGCTACTAGGCACTTCAGACACCTGCATGCTGCAGGACCCTGGCATGGAGAAGCTGCATGCCCTGCAAGAGTCTGCCAAGCTGAGCACCCTGGAACCAGGAAGAGAGCCTCTTCTTCCTCCAATCCCCCTCTAGTGCTCTCTACTAACAAAGCTTAACATTGTGCCAGCTGAAATTTACAGGGTCCGGCTCCCTTAAGACAGAGCAGACAATAAAGGTAGACTTGGATCTGCGAGGTAATAAGTGGATAACTGAAACATCTACTTAAAAAGTGTTTTGTAAAAATTTATTTAGACCACGATTTTAGGTCGGGCTCCTGGGGAAACAGGTTCCAAAATTTGTGTGTAGGAAATTCACTGGGTAGTGCTCTTGGGCACATCTCCTCTGAGGAAATAAGGGAAGCAGGGGTGAGCAGAAGGAGAGGTTAAATGGCGATGTACTTTCGAGCTGTGATGACACTTTGGAGTTGCTCTCCATCAAGTCAAAGGAGGTAGGCCTTGTACTCTCACAGTGACCAATCGGTAGCACCTGGGGAGGGACTTTAACCTGGAGTGAAGCCTTTCTCTTTTGTCAAGGGCAATTCCTGCAGAGGAACTGAGCTGTGCGCCTCAATCGACACTCCTGGCAGCTGGAGAAATAGTGCTGGATCTTTACCTTGTACCAAACACGAAATTTAACTCAAAATGGATCAAAGATCTAAATGTAGGAGCTAAAACTATAAAACTCTTAGAAGAAAACATATGGGGAAAGCTTCATGGAATGATTTCTTGAATATGACACCAAAAGCACAGACAACAATGAAAAAAGTAAACCAGACTACATCAAAATTTAAAACTTTTGTGCATCAAAATCGCTATCAACAGAGTGAAAAGGCAGCCCATGGAATGGGACAAAATATTTGCAAATTATATATCTGATATGGGGTTAACATCCAGAGTACATAAAGAATTCCTATAACCCAATAACAACAAAACAAGCAACCTGATTAAAAGATGGGCAAAGGACTTGAATAGACATTTCTCCAAGACAGATATACTAATGGCCAATAAGCACATGAAAAGATGCTCGACATTACCAATCATTAGGGAAATGCAAATGAAAACCACAATGAGATATCACTTCACACTCATTAGGATGGCTATTATTGAAAAAACAAAAAGAGGAAATAACAAGTGTCGGCAATGGTACAGAGAAGTTGGAACCTTTGTGCATTGTGGGTGGGAATGTAAAAAGGTGCAATCACTGTGGAAAACAGTTTAGCAGTTTCTCAAAAAATTAAATATAAAATTACCATATTACCATACAATTCAGCAAATTCCCTTCTGCATATATACCCAAAAGAATTGGAAGCAGCAATTCAAATAGATATTTGTATGCCATTTTATAGCGGTATTATTCACAATAGCCAAAGGAAACAACCCAAGGATCCTTCAGTGGATGAATGGATAAATAAAACATGGTATATATATACATACAGTGGAATATTGATCAGTCTTAAGAAGGGAGGAAATTCTGGCACATTCTACCACTTGAATGAGCCATGAAGACATTATGCCAAGTGAAATAAACCAGTCACAAAAGGACAAATATTGTATAATTCCATTTACAAGAGGTACCTATAGTAGCCAAACTCATAGAGATAGAAAGCAGAATGGTGGTTTGGGCAGTCAAGCTGCCTAATTTAAAAGGATAAATATTTATTTGGAATGGGCTGACTTATATATCATTAGTCTATTTAGAAACTACATTATATAAATTTAAGTTATATATATACTGTTGCCACTTAAAATGTCAGGAAAAGTTATTACGGATCTCATTGTGTGTTGTGTACTCTTTCTAGCTATATTTTGACATGAAATAACTAAACTAATCTATTTAATCATAAATTAAACTCACCTTCTTACAAGTATTTGGTTCTATTTTCTTATAAGAGAAACTGAATTTCTATAGTTATTAATCTCAAAGTACCTTCTAATTCTGTTCTAATGTTATAGGGAAGAGTTTCTAATAGAAAATATAGTCTGCTGAGTTCCATGCTTTCAATTTCCAGAAGATCAATTGTGTCTTTTCTCATTTCTTCCTAAAATTTAAATTACATATTTTAAAAAGTTAAGACATTAAAACAATAAGATTTATCTCCTAATCAATGCCTATAAATGTTTTCAAAGACCAAAATTTGATTTTCATTAAACACCTTCTGCTGTTATTTTAATTTGGAACATACAGTAGAAAAAGTAACTATACTCTAAAATCAGTTTTTAAAGTGTCATTGTTAGCTTATCTTTTAATTTCCGATGATTTTCTTCTACTCAGAAATCATATTTCCCAGTATGCATGTGTTTCTTATTTGCAGTTTCAATCAATTTAAAAGCAACGTCTCCAACAAAAAGGGTAACATTGAGAAAGAAGGCAACTTAATCAAAAATTAGAAAATGCCTATAAAAATATGCTTAGGTATAAAGACAATAATGGTTGTCTTATACAAACCTACAAATCCAAACAAAGAGTCAGGCAGGACTGTTATTATTATTATTATTAATTTATTATTTTTGGTGGGACTTTTAAAAATGAAAAACATTCAAAAATCTGTTAGTGGGAAAAATAGATAAATTATCTTTTAAATAAATGGTTGTAATGACTATAGTTACTTTATGACCTGAGAAAGTACCATTATATTTTATGAATAATGAAATGCAGATTACGTAATTGTGTATATAGTATGATTACTTTTCTATAAAAAATAAAACTCAAAAGAGGCATCATCCATACTCTGAAAGTAGGAAAGCCATTTGTCAAAGAGTCAATTGTGATTATTTAATGGTCGTGGGGTCATCGTGGTTTTTACTTTCTTCAATTTGCTTGTTTATTTTTTTCTAAGTTTTCCAGAATAAACAAGTAGTGCTTTTATAATAGTGACAATTTTTTACTTTAAATAATGTGAAACCTCTATTAAAGAGGTTTCACAGCTCAGATACTAAATGGAGACATACTAGATACTTTAATAAGCCACAAGAGATATTTTGACCCCTTCAGTTCCTGGAGAAAAACATAACTAAAAACAAAGCAGAGGAAAAAGCTTTCGGAAGACCACAGCGCAGTGTAATATACACAAACTAAGCACATGTATTCAAGTAAGTGTGATTATAAAGTATAATTCTAAATATACATACACAACTATACATAATTCCATAAAAATATAAAGTAATGATATTAACTTTTATTAGCAGTCTGTAGACCCAAACTTATTTACTTTACAGCCATATTTCTATATTTTTAGATATTCGATATGTAGTAGATTCTTATTCAATATTTTTTAACCAAATGAAGAGACTTCACCATTCTGACCCTGCCAAGAAGGCATTGTAAACATCATCCAGGACCAGAGAAATGTTTGTGATACTTTAAAAGGAAATTCTTTAAATGTTTGGTTTTGGAGTCAAGTTAGTATAATTGAAAGAATTTCTGTTTGTTTTCACTGAACAGCACAGTCTACTTCAGTGAAATAAGTGCCAAAATCTTTTAGTGGTTATGTAAGAAATTGTATATAGAGAACTAAGTTAATTCGCACCATACATGCAATTTATTTCAGAGGTGGTTTGTTTTAAGTGATGCTTACATATCGGTGTCCCTAGCTTTTGCCCATTTGACCAGCCCCTTCACTGAGCTCTGTTATTACCAGGACCACTCCTCCCTACCTGGCTTGCCCTCATTCATAGCACGGGTCTTAATTCAGTGTTCTGTGTGGAAAACTGAGCAAACAGTCCACTGTTGAGCAATCCTGGTGCTTAGAAAATTGAAGGAACATTTTTTTTCTTTTATTCAGAGTAAATATTTTCCCTATTCATCTACTGAAATACCTTGAGCAGAGTTGGTGCTAAATTAAAGTTTGATAAGAAATAAATGGAAGATTGAAAAAAATAGCTTTTACAGATGATACAATACCAATTTCTTGACAGCTACAGCAATGTCTTTAAGAAAGGTCCTAGCTTCTTCGTTGCATTTAAAATAGTCACCTTGCAGTGATTGTTCTAAAAAAAAATTAGAAAATTAAGATCTCTTATTTATCTATCCCAATCCTAGTTAACCTTTTAAGATCTAGCTCAAATGCCTTTGTCAGCTGAAAATTACATCTTCTATCTCTGAATTTCTATAGCACTTTATATGAATCTCTTTTGTACTTCTTATATTCTATTTCATAGTATTCTGGTTTAGGTATGTATTTTATGCTCCTTGAGAAAACCTCATCTTAAGAGTTCATCTTTGCATCTCTCGTGCTAGAACGAGGGATGTGTATAGGCTAGCACAAAAAATTAAACAAATATTTATGAAAGGGATAAATATAACAAGCCTACAACATAAGCTCGTTGAAAAATGTTTTCATATATATTTATATACATATATCCTAAATATAGTATCTTGCCAAAACCCACACATTTCATTAACTATATAAAAATTATTATGTCACTTTTATTTCTATGCCAAAATTGTAATCATGGAATGAGATCAAATATTTGTAAAACTGGTCAGTGTGAAGTAGACAGAGTTTCTAACTCTTTTCGTCCATTGATATACTTTCAGACGTCTCCTTTTCTCCCATACACTGTAAGTGGAAAGCACATGAGAAGAGAGGATTAGGAAATGTTGGCAAAGGTAGTGAAGACAGATATAGAATGAGGAAAAAGAAAGAAAAAGAAAGGATAAAAAGAAGAGCAGAGAGAACAGATGAAGCTCTTCTTACCTTGGTTCTGTCACCACTGTATTGTACAGACTAAGTGGATTCCAGGCCTGCATCCTCGTGTGTGGGAAGAGTCTGATGTACTTAATATTTTACATGTATTATCTAAGTTGATTCTTATAATCTTATAATGATTCCTATATCATAGGTGAGAAATCAAAGACTTTGAGGTCATATGTTCAAGGTCATGAAGCCCATCACTGATAGAGTCTGGATTCAAATGTAAGCGGCATGGCTCCAGGGTCTATGCTCTTAATGGCCATATTCACCTCTCAGAAGAGTAAATAGCAATTTCTGCCCTCGGTTTTTGGGAACTTGGATTCTCTTAATGAACTAAGCTCTCAAACCAAGTGAAAATCAGTTACTGAGTTTGTAAGCAAGTGTGTGTTAAGGAGGGACAGATATTGCCTGCTATTTCCTTTCCTTTCTTCCATGGAATGAATGAGCACAAGTTTGTTCCCACTTGCAAATGGGCTGGAGAGCTACATATTTTATAACTCACATTCAGAGTAAAAGGCTTAATGAAGTTTTTCCTATGGAAAACTCTCTGAGGGTCCAGGAATTATTAGCAGAAAAAGTATTTGTGCCTAAATACTAGGGTTGAATGGAACACTGATCTAGATGACCTTGGCCACATTCAGGTCTCTTTGGTAGTTAACATTTTTAATGAAAATACTCATCCAAACTTTTCAGAAGAATTGTAAAGTTACAATAGTTCATCTAAGAAGGAAAAAAGAAGCTATCCCAAACTGAGTAACATTATGATAGATATCAATATGATTGTCTTGAAACAATGATGATCAGAGTAAAGCAAGGCGATGCTTTGTTGTTTGGCATAATTGGTTTGTGAGCTGAACAAGAAATATCCTTTCCTGAACTATAAGCTTAGGTGACTTGATTAGAGGTTCAGCTTTCTAACTGAAGTATTTTAACCCGGCTCCATCCAAGGTTATAGTCCATTTGCATTTCATAAACATTCTTCTCTATCTAATTTTCCTTGCCTAATACAAGAGCTTCTTAAACACCCTCTTTCTTGTTTGCCTGTTAAATTCTCCAGTTTGCCATGGTATATGTTGGAAAAAATTCACTTGCAAAGAAAAGGCAAGAAGGATCAAGCTGAAATTGAATGCATAATCTAAATGTAAGTGGGCACTCCAGTGGCTGGTAAATAGCAGTGGCCTGGGAGTCGAGGATTTTCCAGGATTTGCCACCACCTACTAGTGTGAACTGGGCTGAGTCACTCCAGTGACACCACAGCATGAGAACTGAGTCATGAATTCCACCCTGTCATCTCTCTCTCCCTCTAGGAGCGGAAGAAGGCTCTGTCCCAGCCAGGGATGCCCTGGGTTCCGGGGGGGAGGGTCCCTACTGAGGGGACCTAGGCGCCACTTTTGAGGTGACGTCCCTCCAGGTTCTCCCGGGCCTCTCACCCACAACAAAGAGTTGCTCCAGCGCTGCGGCCGCGACCGAGGAGCCCAAGGTGGAGGGGAAGGTGCATAACTCCAGGGAGGGGCCGGTGGAAACCGCGGCCGCCGTCAGCACCTTCTCACC
>NW_011888796.1:7708982-7725829 GCF_000151845.1 Pteropus vampyrus | reverse complement strand
AACTATAAGCTTAGGTGACTTGATTAGAGGTTCAGCTTTCTAACTGAAGTATTTTAACCCGGCTCCATCCAAGGTTATAGTCCATTTGCATTTCATAAACATTCTTCTCTATCTAATTTTCCTTGCCTAATACAAGAGCTTCTTAAACACCCTCTTTCTTGTTTGCCTGTTAAATTCTCCAGTTTGCCATGGTATATGTTGGAAAAAATTCACTTGCAAAGAAAAGGCAAGAAGGATCAAGCTGAAATTGAATGCATAATCTAAATGTAAGTGGGCACTCCAGTGGCTGGTAAATAGCAGTGGCCTGGGAGTCGAGGATTTTCCAGGATTTGCCACCACCTACTAGTGTGAACTGGGCTGAGTCACTCCAGTGACACCACAGCATGAGAACTGAGTCATGAATTCCACCCTGTCATCTCTCTCTCCCTCTAGGAGCGGAAGAAGGCTCTGTCCCAGCCAGGGATGCCCTGGGTTCCGGGGGGGAGGGTCCCTACTGAGGGGACCTAGGCGCCACTTTTGAGGTGACGTCCCTCCAGGTTCTCCCGGGCCTCTCACCCACAACAAAGAGTTGCTCCAGCGCTGCGGCCGCGACCGAGGAGCCCAAGGTGGAGGGGAAGGTGCATAACTCCAGGGAGGGGCCGGTGGAAACCGCGGCCGCCGTCAGCACCTTCTCACCGAACCCCAGCTCTGGAGACCAGGAGCTCAGTGCCATCTTGCTGCTCCGGCGCTTCGCCAGCCAGGCCAGAGCCAAGGACTGCCGTTGCCACGGGCAACAAGGACGTCAAGGCCGGGGCGCCAGCTCGTGGCACTTGTGGCCCTCACTTGGGGTGGATGGATACCTTCCCAGGTCTCAAACTTTATCCACAATAATTAAGCCATCCTGGAAATATGAGACCCTCTTTAGCTGTTCTTTCTTCCTTTCATTTCCATTTCTTCAGTTCAGGTCTTGCACCTTTCTGGTGGTCCATTGGAATCATAATAATGATCACCTTTGAAAATTTCTCTGTGTCAGGCAATACAAGAGGAGCTTTATTTTCACAATGGCTTTATGAGGCAGGTTCTTTTATTATCTTCACTTTTACAGACACTTCTAATGGTTCTAGATTGGCCTAGATAGCTACAGGGCAGCGAGGCATTTTGTGTTTTTACAAAATGTATATATTTGCAACGGCTTCCATGACTTATTTAGTCTTTATCATAACTCTTCAGGGCAATAATTATGGTTATCCGATTTTTCAGATACTGAGATGAGCAACTCAGTGACCTTAAGTATAAACTCTGATCCTTAGAATTGGACAATGGCAGAGCAGTCTTTCGAGTCCAGGTCTGGGGCACTGGCATTTCTGCCGGAGCTGCTTGCGGCTATTGAGACCAGGCAAGAAAATTGGGTTGGGGTGGGGAGTGTTCTGGGTTGGACTGGATGTCAGCAGAGCCAGGATAGTGTGGCTGTAGAACATGGGGTGCATGGAGAGGAAAAGCAAAAGCCCAGCCAAAAATTTGAGTTGTGATTTCACCGTAAAGGGCCTTGAATTCCAGACTCAGGAGTTTGAATTTTATTGCTGCAGGCAATGATGCTGTGAATACAATGATGGAGAACAGGTTTAGCCGCTCCCTGCTGGCAGCTGCTTGGTAATTCAGCTTACTTATGCTTAAGATAACATTTTATGGTAAGGTAGAGAATATCCTTATCAATTACAGCCAGTATGATTTTTTTTTCAAGGAAGCATCTGCAGAATAATCAAAAATTAAATTAGGCCTGAGACAATCAATGCCATATTTATCAAGAACATATTTATTATTATTATTATTATTATATCACTGATGTTTCCATTGGCATCTTCATTTAGAAATGTAGCAGTGGTGATTGTTAATGTCTCTTAATATTTACATAGACATTTCAAACATTCATGATCTTAAAGTAGCAATATTCTTATTTTCTTTATTTTTTCTTATTTTAATTTAATTCTTATTTTTACAAAGTGTTTTAGATATGATGATTCATCTGAAGATGATTCATCTAAAGATGATTCATTAATAATCACTGGAGTAGGTAAACTCTCCAATCTGATTTAAAAACCTTCGTCTTCTCTCTGGCTGGGATTCGGGTGACTGACCATTCCCTTATACATGGATGCAATTAAGAATTTTCAGAGCTCACTTGGAAAATAAAAATACCAGCAAGTCATTGCTGCTTTCAATTCATTTCTTCCTGCCCCCTCAGGGACCTTCCTCAGTTAACTCCTCCCTCACTGTGTCTTCCACACATTCCTTACAACTCATGCCATTTTATCTTACTAAATCCATGTCTTTCCTAAATAAACCCTTCTGCAACCCTACCTCTCTGCTTCATTACCAAAATTCTTAAAACTGTGGTCTATATCTTGGCTATAATGCATTGCTTCACACTGAATTTTAAATTGCCTCCTCCTCCTCATCTTCTAAGGCCTTTTCTCCAGCCCCATTCCAACTCATCCCTTTTCCTACAGAAGTTGACACCAACTCTTTTTTAGAAACTCACCTTGTCGATTGGTTTCGGCTACTCCTTCTTCACTTCCTTCACTGGCTTCCTTGTCATTTTCCTCCTGTTTGCCAAAAGCGGACATTCTGTCTGGGCTCTGTTCTTGGCCTTCTTTCATACTCTCTAACCTCTTCCCTCAGAGTTGAAGCTACACAAATAACTCTTGGGTTTTATCTCCCGCCCAACCTCTCTTCTCAGTATTAATCTTGTAAACTAAACATTTTCATCTGGTTATGCTGCTAGGATATCAAATTCAACCTGTTCGAAGTCTGTATTTTAGGTGGTTTATCTGCTTATTGAAATCACAATTGTATTGTCAGTCTATCTCAAAAACTGTCCCATCCATAAATTTTCTTAATCCCAGTAACCTCAAAGCCTCCAATGCACTTTGTTCAAACTTATTGTAGATGGTAATTATGTTAGGCTGAGTGATCTTATAATTATTTCTGTGTAATAGTTTTATTACTGAATAGCTTTGTAAACGTTATGCCTCAATTTCTCATCCATAAAATGGGGCTCTCATTGTAGGGAAGTCATGAGAATTAAATAAATTCATATAAAGTGTTTAAAACAATGCCTGGAGCAAAATGAGGCACTCCATAAATTTAGCTGTTATCATCTCTGTACCACTACGAACTCTATGAAAAGGGGACTGCGTTTTACTTATCTTGCTTCTCTTGTAGCACCCAGTACAGCAATTTGTACACAATAGGTGCCTAAGATATTGTTGAAATGGATAATAGCGAAGATTCACGTTTTCGGAATTTTTAAAACTATAGAGCTCAAAATTGTCTGCAATTCAGGCTTTATTAGAAAAAGAAAAATACTAGAGGAAAAAGGCAACTTTCTCAGGCGCTCACACTGTTCTTATGTCTAGGCTGGTGTGGCAAGAACTGACATTCACAATGGCCTTACTAATCATTACTATTATGAGACCCTAAAGGACATTTTGAAACTCCAGATTAAATTGGGTATAGTTAAAGTTTGGTTCTGAGTGAATTTTATGATACCAGAATCATTACTTATTATTTTAAAAATGGTAACTTATTTAACTGTGATTTCAAAATTAATCCGTTCTTGGCTTTGCCAGATGAATGAGCTTCCACGGCTGAAAAAATGTTACATGGCTCCAACTGTTTCTTTTCCTGTTGCTATATAGAAGTGTGTTCTGATTCAGGATGTATGGATATATGAAATTAAGCCAGGATTTAGAGCTCTTCAAGATTTGCGCACTGTCTTTTCTGCTTCTATTCATGGCAGGGTTGTTAGGAAATGGCTGAATTTAAGCACTTCCGTCTTTAACCACAAAGGCCAAAGCAGAAAAATGGTGTTTGGAAAAATACTCAATCTCCTGCAGTGAAATCCTTGGACTCCTCCGGTTCTTCCAATAAATGCCAATTTATGGTTAATTTTCATTAGTGGGTTTCTTTCCTAGCAACCAAATAGCCTTGCTGAGGCAGTATTGCTCTGAGCTAGTTTGTAAGAAGGGCAAAGAAACAGAGGAAAGGCAGGATGGCTCGGCGCAAAAAGCCCAGGCCTCAGATCAGACAAACAAGGTTCCAAGTCCTTACTTACTAGTTGTGTAAGTAACTAATTTTCTCACTTGGACAATAGAAATAAAGACATTAATCATGGTGTTTTTTGTTTGTTTGTTTGTTTTTTGTTTTTTGTTTTTTTGACATTTTAAGGATTAGAAATGTTTGTAAAGAGCCCAACATAGTGTCTGGCTCAGTGATGCTATATTATTGCTAAGAAGTTTCATTTTAATAGCCTTAAGGTAATTGGCTTAATGTAATTTATTAACTAAGAAATCAAGTAGCTAATGTAATAGTCTATTGGCTAAATTCATTTAATATAATAACCAATTTGGGAATTAAAGGACAAAATTTAAAACAAAGTAAATTTTTGTGAAAAGGAAAAAAAGTAAATGTACTTTATCTAGGAAGAAACTCTATAAGGCCAGGAAAGAATATTCTTGGTTTAGTACTATTCATCCCAGTAAAGATTTATCTTTATAGTAAAGATTCTACTATAAACCTGGCATTGGAATGGGTTCATGAAAATAAGTTAACAGAGTATAATAAAGTCCCTGAAGAAAGCTCCATTTATTCTGTTGGAAATTTATTTTGTGGTAGCAAGCATCTGGGTATTCTCTCCCACTTAGGAGAAGCAAAGAAAAGACATGAGCTATGTTCTGTCAAGCAAAAAGGATGCTGGATTAATTTGCCACCAAGAGATTATAGAGTGGTAGACTCCCTTCTAATTTTAGAGTGCTTAATAAGCAGATTTATTGAACAGAGCTAGTGCTATAGAATTTCTGGGTATTTTGATGACTGACATGAAAAATTACAATATTGCCTATTTCAATTTATAGTTATCTCAGACTAGATGCATCATATTCATTGGGTAATTTGTCCTTATAAGAATTTACATACTGAGGTTCTATTTTGTACTGAACGATTAATAAGTGAGTATCAGAAAGAAAATACAGATAAACTAGAAGTTCGTGACTTATATGCCCAGTGGAACATTTAATTTTTAATTTTCAAAGTAACTTTTTGAATATAGACCTGAAATAATTTTCTGTGATAGTTAAGAGAACAGTGAGAAGATTATTAATAGCTGGGTTTTCTCCCTGACCATCTTGGAGGGCTGGCTGCCTCCGCCCTCTGAAAGCTTCAGTTCTATCAGGAGGCCCACTCCACATAATGCTGCTTTCTCTGGGTTCAGTGATATTAGAGAGGGCACTGAGAAAGGCTGGCCTAGGCTCCTCTCTCCTTGTCATCCTGGCCTGTCCCCAAACTTACCCCTGCTCTGTTCCCTTGTGTTGTGAGCTCTGCCCAGTGCAGGGGTAAGGTGAGCATCGCCATTAGGAGAATTGGGAGAAATATTTTTTACCAATTCATAGGTTGCCTTTCCTTTTGTGCAGAAGCTTTTAATTTGCTGTAGTCATACTTGTTTATTTTTATTTTGTTACCTGAACTTTTGTTGTCGTATCCAAAAAATTATTGGCAAGGCCGATGTCAAGATTTTTCCTGTGTTTTCTCCTAGGAGTTTTACAGTTCGAGGTCTTATGTTTAAGTCCTTAATCTATTTTGAGTTGATTTTTGTATAGGATATAAGATAAAGGGTCCGATTTCATTCTTTTGTATGTGGATATCCAGTTTTCCCAGCACTATTTATTGAAGAGTCTATCATTTTTCCCATTGTGAATTCTTGGTGCACTGGTCAAAAATTAATAGACTATACATGCTTGAGTTTATTTCTGGGTTTTCTATTCTGTTTCATTTTGTCTATGTGTCTGTTTACATGCCAGTACGATACTATTTTAATTACTGTAGCTCTGTAACAGGATTTGAAATAAGGAAGTGTGATGCCTCCAACTCTGTTTTTCTTTCTCTGGATTGCTTTGACTATTCAGGGTCTTTTGTGGTTCCACACAAATTTTAGAATCGCTTTTTCTATTTCTGTGAAAAATGCCATTAGAATTTTGGTAGAGATTGTATTTTACTTTGGGTAATATAAACATTTTAACAATATTAACTCCTAATTCATGAACATAAATTATCTTTCTGTTTATTTGTGTCTTCTTCAATTTCTTTCATCAATGTCATAGTTTTTAGTGTACAGATCTTCTGTTTTGGTAAATTTATTCTTAGGTATTTTATTCTTTTTGATGCTATTGTAAATGGGATTGTTTTCCTGATTTCTTTTTTAGATAGATCAATGTTGGTATAAAGAAATGCAACTTTTGTATGTTGATTTTGTATCCTGCAACTTTACTTTATTTTACAGTTGTGTATATGTATGTGTGATCTTTAGGGTTTTCTACATATAGGATAATGTCATTTGCAAACAAAGATAATTTTCTTCTTCCTTTCTGATTTGGATGCCTTTTACTTATTTTCTTGTCTGACTGCTTTTGCTAGTAATTCCAGTATTACGTTGAATAAAAATGGCAAGAGTGGGCGTCTTTGCCTTGCACCAGATCTTACAGGAAAAGCTTTCAGTTTTTCTTCAATGATTATGATGTTAGCTATGGGCTTTTCATAACTGGCCTTTATTATGTTGATGAAATTTCCATTTATATATATTTTATTGAGAGTTTTTCTCATGAATGAGTGTTGATCTCTGTCAAATGCTTTTTCTGCATCTAAAAGGATCATGTGATTTTAACATGGTGTATCGCATTAGCTGATTTGTATATGTTAAACCAAACTTGTATCCTAGGGATAAATCTCACTTGGTCATAGTGTATAACCTTTTTGATGATGTTGTTGAATTCAGTTTGCTAGATTTTATTGAGGATTTTTGCATCTATGTTCATCAGATATATTGGCCTATAGTTTTCTTTTCTTATGGTGTATTTATCTGGCTTTGGTATCAGGATAATGCTAGCCTCATAAAATGAGTTTGGAAATATTCTCTCTACTTCTGTTTTTTGGAAGAACTTAAGAAGGATTGGTATTCATTCTTCTTTGAATGTTTTGGTAGAATTCATCTGTGGAGCCACCTGGTTCTGGGCTTTTCTTTTTGGGGAAGTTTTTGATTACTACTTCAATCTCCTTATTTGTTATTGGTCTGTTCAAGCTTTCTATTTCTTCTTAATTTAGTCTTGGTAGGTTGCATTTCTAGAAATTTATGCATTTCTTATAGGTTATCCAGTTTGCATATGATTGTTCATAATAGTGTCACATGATCCTTTTTATTTCTGAAGCATCTGTTATAATGTCTCATCTTTCATTTCTGATTTTATTTGAATCTTCTCTCTTTTTTCTTTAGTCTAGCTAAGGGTTTGTCAATTTTGTTTACTTTTTTCAAAAAAAACCTTTTAGTTTTGTTGATTTTTCTTCTATTGTTTTTCTACTCTCTATTTGATTCATTTTTGCTCTAATTTTTATTATTTCTTTTCTTCTGCTAACTTTGGGTTAGTTTGTTCTTCTTTTCTAGTTCCTTGAGATATAAAGTTAAGTTGTTTATTTGACATCTTTCTTCTTTTTTAATGTAGGCATTTACCTCTCTAAACTTCCCTGAGTACTGCTTTTGCTGCATTCCATAAGTTTTGGTAATTTGTGTTTTGTTTGATTTTTCACAAAATACATTTTAAATTCCCTTTTGATTTCTTCTTTGACCCAGTGGTTGTTTAAGAGTGTATTATTTAGTTTCCACATATTTGTGAATTTTCCCATTTCTTGCTTTTATTCATTTCTTGTTTCATTTCAGAAAAGATATATAATATCTATCCTCTTAATTTTGTTAAGACTCATTTTGTGACCTAATATGTGATCTATCATAGAGAATGTTCATGTGCCCTTGAGAAGAATGTGTATTCTTCTACTGTTGGTGAAAAGTCATGTATATGCCTATTAGGTCTATTTAGTCTATAGTGTTGCTCAAGTCCATTGTTTCCTTATCAATATTTCTGTTTGGATGGTCTAGCCATTATTGAATGTAGTTGTTGAGGTCTACAATTATTATATTGCTGTCGATTTCTCCTTTCAGATTTATTAAGATTTGTTTTATATATTTAAGTGCTCTGATATTGGGTGCATATATATTTACAATTGTTGCATTGTCCTGTTGAATTGACCCTTTTATCATTACATAATGACCTTTGTCTCTAAAGACAGTTTTTGACTTAAAATCTACTTTACTAAGGAGTTTCATACTTTGTACTCTTGTACTTCTGTTTAGTGTTCTTTCATCTCTACTTGAAAAGCTTCCTATAGCATAGTAGGGAGCAACCAGAGAGAGCTAATTCCAGCAGAATTCTTTTAAAAGGTAACTGTGACCCAGGACATAAAATAATTCATCTCAATTTACTCATCAAAGAAAATGTGGCCAGCCAAATTAATTCTATGATATTGAATGTACTAAACTAAAAAAAAAAAAATTAAAAAGAAAAAGTCATATTGAGGAGCCTGAGGATAGTGCCAATATAAAATAGTAGAGAAGCAGGTTAGAGAATGAAGACAAAAGGCCTTTTGCTTGGCTCAGCAGAACTTGTTTATTCTCTCTTAAACCACTACCACATTGACTAATAATAAAACACCAGTGGTGGCTCTTGTACATCCCCCACCTGCTTCTCTACTCTCAGAAGTGTGCTAAAGTTTGGGTGCTCAGAGCTGCTTTATTTAAAGACAATGTGGCAATTGCTGCAACCCTATGGTAGTGAGGTAGGGCCCAGTGCTTGGTCACAAGTGCATTTTGGATAAGAGAGGAGCTGTTCTATCACTTCTCAGCAGTAATTCCTTACAGTGATAAACAAGTGGAGAAATAGGTCAGGGCTCTGACAAGAGGACAAGTCTTCACAGTGATGTAAGGGCCAATGTAAAGCACATGACTGCATTATGGGTTTAATTATATCCCCCCGAAAGGGTATGTTGAAGTCCCACATACCTCAGAATGTGACCTTATTTGGAAATAAGGTCTTTCACAGAGGCATTCAAATTAAAATAAGGTTATTAGGGTGGGCCCTAATACAATAAGACTGGTATCCTTATAAAAATGGGGAAATTTGGACACATATGGAAGACGATGTATAGAGACACAGAAGAAAATGGCCATGTGTCTAGAGTGATGTATCTACAAGCCAAGGAATATCACAGGTTGCTGGCAACCACCAGAAGCTAGAAGAGGTAATGAAGGCCTCTCCCTTAAAGCTATCAGAGAACATGGCCCTGGTGACACCTTGATTTCAGACTTCTAGCCTCCAGAACTGTGAGAGAATTAATTTCTGTTGTTTTAAGTCATCCATATTTTGGCACTTTGTTAGGGCACTGTGTCCTCACATTCTATCTATCATCTCGAATATCACCTCGAATATCACCTCCCTGTAGAAGCAGGATATTATGGGCTCCACGTTCCATTTGGTAAAATTCTATGTCCATACCTATCATTTTGTAAGGCTGGAGTTTCCTCAGGAAACTTTTTTCACCACTGTTGGCAAATGGAATTCCTCATTAGATTCTCTTAACGAGCAGCTGCTTATGAAAAGAATTCTGGACCAACAGGAGGGAGGAAAAGGCTGCAAATGCAGATGTAGAAGAATATTAATTCTACACAATAAAGCCATTTAGGAGGAACTTTATCAATATTTGGAGATGGAAACACAAATATAAAAAAAGAAATCCTCTTCTGTATGTAGTAACTTTAGAAAAATATCAGTTACCAAACTAAGCTTATTATCTTCCTTCCCCAAACCAGCTCCTCTGGGCTTTCTAAGTCTCAAAAATGGTATTGCATTCTCTCGATCAGTTAGTCTTAAACAGAGCTGAGGCTAGAGTGAGGCAAGTGAGCTGCATGGGGTGCAATATTTAAGGAGGTGCTAACCTAAAGGGTCAGTCTTGGTCTTGAAACTCTGCATCCAGTTAATCACCAACCCCAGTCCCACCTCCCTCCATGTCATCTCTCTTAGCTGCTCCTCTGCACACAGTAGGTACTTGACATGTTAGGCTGATACAAAAGATCGGGAAAGGTCAATATTTCCTTTCTATTCTCACTGCAGCTACTTTAGTAGAGGCCTAGTCATTTGTCACCTGTTTGCTGTTAGTCACGTTACAATTGTCTCCTGTATTCTTCTAATTACCAGTATCAGTTGCCCTCATTGTGTTCGTGTGACTCTCTGAGATCTAAAGAATAAAGACCAAACTACTTGGAGTTCAAGTTTATTCCTAGTGTGGTCTGGACACAGCTTTTCACCCTTGCCTGATATGACCTTTCCTACCCCAAGCACCTTGCAGCCCAGTTCAGCTTATTACTCACTGCATATGCCATGCACTTCCATGTCTTAGCACCTTAGTTCATGTTCTTTTTTCATACTAGAATGAACTTTCTCTACTTGGAAAAAGCCAGATCAGGACCCAGCACCAAATTTCATCTCTCTGTTGCTCTAGTCTTGAGTCGCAGCACTTATTTCATGCTGCCTTTTATTTAGTTAGCATTTCCACGGAGCCATCTCCCATCTCCCCATCTTGGCTGTTGACACAGAGTCCAGTTGCCCCATACTTTCCATAAGTGCTTATTGAACCTATGTATAAAGCTGGTCAAAGGCAGCTTTTGTCATATAACTATTCCTTTTTCTCCTACTTCTTTTATTCTTTTCCATGCTACTACTTTCAGCCACTTCTACCTCATCATCCTTGACTTTTGACTCGAACGGTGAAATAAAATATGCAACTGGACTTTTACAAAAAGCAGCGAGCGATTATCAGAAGACTTATCTTGGTGATGGCAGGAACTGTCGTCTCTCCTATTCACGTCCCTATTCGCATTGCTTGGTACACAGTAGATTCTCAATAAATAATTACCAAAAGAGTGAGTTCATAACAATTATAACTGTTTCATGCCAATGTTGTGTTGCATATTATTATGATAATTTTATGGAAGGATTTATATCACTTTCAGTTTTTTTTAACTATTCAAAATATCTGCATCAACCACACAGTATAATATGAAGAGTGTTTTCCAGTTTTACTACTCTTCAGTGATTTCTGTTAATAACTCAAAGCAGCCATGTGCCAGGTTGGGGTTGGACCATGTAGTCACGGAGACAGGAGAAAAGTGGGCACATGGTCTCAGCCTTTCCAGCATGTTCTCAGGAGATTTTGTCTCGTAGAAATTTTGCAATTTCTGGTAAGACCATGAGAAGAGAGGGAGAAGTTTTTACATTTAGTAACATTTATTTATGCATTCAGTATCAAGTACATAAGTGCAAATATCCAGAGTCCATAATTAAGTCCATTAGGAACTACAGAGAAAGTAATACAAATTTTAATAAAGTTAACATGCTGGTACTTTTTAGTTACCATACATGTAAATCAGCCCGTCAGTCCCACACAACAAAAGTACTGCATGTTTGTTTTGGATTTATTCATTTGTTTAATTATTTTAAGTTATACAAAACTGATTACCATAAGTACGGTCGACTGTTTTTATTTTTACGCTGTATGTGTTGGAAAAACACGAAAACATTGGTCTACAATTCTATATATTGTGATTAAAGAGTAACCCAACCAGCAACCCAAGGACATGAAAGCGATTTCCACTATTGCATCAGTGCACTCAGCAGGAAAGGCCTAGCCACAGGGGACATTAAAAGCTACAGAAGCATTGCAGAGAGAAGAACATTGAGGAAGGAAAGATAACTT
Organism: Pteropus vampyrus; assembly: GCF_000151845.1. NCBI lineage: Eukaryota > Metazoa > Chordata > Mammalia > Chiroptera > Pteropodidae > Pteropus > Pteropus vampyrus. The sequence continues at coordinate 7,714,162 of NW_011888796.1, read as the reverse complement.
AGGCTCTCGCCATCATGCACTTTTTTTTAGTAACACAAAATTAAAAACCACATCTAATACACTTTTCTCTATACTTTAGTGCTTGACACAAGTGACTCAAATATCCTAAGAGTACAGGAACAGCGTAAAAACAGCTGTTTTAAAGTTTGTCTCTAAGATTATGGTACTGGGGGGAGAAACAATCGATTTGCTGTGACATGTAAGAACAGAGCTGTTGCCACTGCAGACATTCCTATTTGTTTCCAGTCCCGATGAGATATCGATTTACTCAGCGTGCCTTTTAGCACCTGGGATTTTAGCCTGAATCCTAAAAAGACAATATTAACAGGTAGTAAGTCACAAGTGTTATTAATTAAATTATTTTATGACTTCATTATGTGTTGCTGCTTTAATTAGCTAAGTGACCAAATAGCTTAATATTTAAAAATACATAATTTTTATGAGTGTCCATAAACATTTTTTATACAGCAATAAGAATATGAAAATTAGATAATAAACGATCTAAGAAAGCCTCATTCCTTAAATTATAACTTTTTAGGTAAATGAAGATGTCAATCTATGTCAGGATTCCAGGATTTTGCCGTGATACAGTTCGGTGACCATTTATCACTCAAGCTAGGACACTTCCGAAAGACAAAGATGGTGCTATTACTATTCCAGGACAAGGCGCACAAACAGGATGGTTCCAGGTAAAGGAACCTATGGTTAACCTCCACATAGGCAAACTACCCAGAACTGGAATTAATAAACCGAGTCCTAGTCCTTGCTGTGCTACTTACTAGTTAGCGGTGTGACAGAATCAGATGAGCTAATGAGCTTCCCTGGTCGTAGAACATCCATCTTAAAAATGTGGTTCTGGATTAGATATCTCCAAGGCCCCTAAAATTCTGTGATTCTCACAGTATGGCAGCATTATTTTACGGTAAGTGTATACAGAAAGCATTTTGTTTTATTAGATCAAAGCTTTATGAGCTCATCGTGCAGACTCTTACTGAGACCTTCCTCTGCGCCAGGCATCCTTCCAGATGCTGGACTTCAGTGAACAAAAGGGAGAAGGTGCCCGCTCTCAGGGAGCTGTCATTCTTACAGGTGTTGAGGAGCCAGAAATAAACGAGTAGACAAACAAGAGCAGTTCAGGTGGTGAAAAGTGTTATAAAAGAAAACAAAACAAGGAGGTGTGCTAGGCAGTGAGGGAGCAGCAGTGAAGTTGGGCTGTGTCTACTTTAAATCCACTGATCTCAGAAACATGCTCAACGGACAGGAAGGGGCCACCAGGCAAAGATCTAGGCACGTAGTGTTTCCGGAAGAGGAGAGTCCAGGCCAGTGTGCTTGAGGAGTGGGGAGAGGAGGTCTAAAAGGCAGGCAGTGGTCAGATGGTGCTGGAACTTGTCATGCTTCTGCCTCTGCTTATATTATTTATTCTTCTTGCAATGTCTTTCCCCTCATCATCCGCCTGATGAATGTTTACTCATCCTTCAAGGCTGCTGTAGACTGAATGCTTGTGTGCTCCGCTAAAGGTCACATGTTGAAATGTAACCCCCAATGCGTTGGTATTAGGAAGTGAGGGCTTTAGAATGTAATTAAGGCATGAGGGTGGAGCCTTCAAGAATGAGATTAGTGTCTTGTAAAAGAATAGTTGTTCCCTTATGTCTTTGATCTTAATATTTTATACAACTGAATTGTAATCTTACATTATCTTATAGTTATTTCTTCATTTTTGTCTGCAACCATAGGCTGAGAGCTCAGCTAGGGTGGGATCATCTCACTCATTTATACACCCTCTGTGCCCATTATACGTAGTACCTGGGACATAATAGGATGTCTCTTTTTGGAACCAATCAACCAATTGGCCAAATAAAAAATTCATGGATATGATTTGTTCAAGATCCTCAAACTAAGTATTGGACAACTTAGGACTAGAATTTCAATCTTCCAGTTTCCAAGCTCCTATTCTGGTGTTCTTGGCTATAGCTCCCAAATACAGTCTTCACTGCCAAAAATTCACCTGCAGAGTTCATTAAAATATAGATTCCACGTCCCTAATCCTAGAAATTCTAATTCTATTGGTCTATTGTAAGAATTTGAAAATTAGTATTTTTAACAGATTTCCTAGGGTTTTGGCACTACCAAGTTTAATACTATACCATGCTGTCATTTTTTAATACAAATGACTAAATATCTTCGATTTGTTGATTTTCATTAGGTATTGGTTGCACTGGGTCCTGATAACTTCAGGAATTTTGAAATGTTGATCAGATACAGATCCAAATTCACCATGAACTTAAGAGGAAGATTATAAACAGTACACAGTAAAACACAAAATCTTTGTATACTTCAGGAGAGAAATATAATTGACAATATGCAAATCTAATAGCAGAGGAAGTTTAATTTAAAGTAGTTGTTTTTTCTTGTTTGTTTTGTTTTATACATCTTTGGCTGTCTAAAATACTTCCCTTTAATTCTGATCATCACCTAGGTCTAGGCACAATATTCTAAGATTATTAGAGGGTGTTCCTATTGACAAAGACTAATCCTTTTCCAATATCTATTTGTAGGTGAAGTCTAGGTCAGCTTTTGATTAATACAAAATCTTGAATAATAAAGACAACATAAAAACTATCATTTTAGGCTGAGACACAGCTAAAAACGCTAATTTAAAAATTAAGGAAAGGTAATTTTAATGACCGTGTTTGCTATGGATACTTATAACCAGAATCTTTATCTCCTAATGTATAAAGTAGCCATAAAGTAGAGTCTATCAAAGATTCAGGTTTACAAAGCCATAGTATTAATTAAATAAGCAAACGGACACACACACACACACACTTGTTGAGTTGAAATGGTGTAATTTAAAATGCTAAGAAAAGTTTTAAAGATTTAAAAAATTTTTAAAGCTTTCAAAGTAATTTCAATGGTTTTAAAACCAGTGATATTTGTTGTTTAAAAGACTGAAAATGTTTGTTAACTTGTTTTTATTTCATTTAAACTTTTGTAAGTTAATTTCACTTTTCTGAATCAGGTTTCCTTCTATCTTCCACCCAACCTATTTTGGTTTTGAACAGGAGCCAGTCCTCAGAAAGAACTTAATATCATTCATTCTAAAACTCATTCATCATGATAGCTGAAATAAACCAGTCAAAGTTTTGTTTAATTGAGAGTTTTAAAATTTATACTTATTTTCTGAAATAACATCAGTGGGAAAGGCATGAATATGGCCCAAATAAATGAATGATCATAAATCAACCTATTGTTTTATTCTTTTTATTACACTACCTAATGCACTGAAATGCCTGCTTAAGATAGTCTCTCCTGCAGTTTTATAAACTGCACTAAGTAACTTACTTTGCCACAACAGCATTTATGTGAGTCCTCACAAGTCCCAGGTATTGGTCAATCTGTGCCTACGACAAAGAAGAAGTCATGAGCATATCCAAAAGTCACAAGGTCAAAATGTAATGTGAATGTTTGACAGCACATAGGACTTACCTGGTGCTTAACATACACTACAGGTAGAGTAAACATTGAAACCACAGCTGGGATGAAAAACAAATATAGTATTAAAATTCTGAGAGTTATCATTAAGAATAAGCCTATAGATATGTGTTTATATAGTTCTATAGTTTATATAGTTTATGTAATTCTAAATATAGAATTATTTATTATAGTTAACATTCTAGATAAAAGATGACGAGGTAGTTCATAAGGAACATAAAGAAACGCTAAGCCATTTACAGATATTAATTATTCCTGGAATAAAGGCAGACTGTGCCCTCCCAAGATGAAAACGGATTTCTGTCCATAACTTCCCTGGTAAATATATGTATTAGAAGCCAACTGTGGTTGAAGAAAAAAAAACTTCAGACTAAGAAATTCATTATTCATGTGTGATTCGTTATAATACTCTTTACTGAACTAAGGTCAGGGAAATGTGCACTCAGGGATATCTGGCCTGTGTTCCCAGGAATATATCAATACAAGCTAACAACCCTCAGCTTAGGAAACTTCATGCTCATGGAGTGTGTGAAGGAAGACAAAACACGCTCGCCTGTCCTTACCCATGAGCAGCAGGGTCAGGCCGTTGAAGAGAGCGCCAACGTAAGTCAGGAGCCACATCAAGACTGCAAACTGAAAAATGAAATGATTGTCACAGCTTCTAAATCTGTGATGGGTAAGGGTCTCATTTCACTGACATTTTTTAGATTAGAATTTGAGGCAAAATTTATCATGATGTCAATAGGAAATGTAGGAGCACTTTTAGCTGAACACGGAATTACTGAAAGAAGATTCAGTCTTTGCTTTTCTCAGAACCTTTTGGATCTCCTTGTTTTAAGACTCGAGGGACTCAATAAAATAATCACCTAGGGCAGGGATTGGCAAACTGTGGCTCTTGACCTGTTTTCGTGTGGGCCCCCAAGTTAATGGATTTTACATTTTTAAATGGTGAAATAAAATCAAAACAAGAATAACATTTCATGATATGGGAAAAGGATATGAAATTCAATTTTCAATGTTCATAAATAAAGTTTTACTGGCACACAGCCACAGCCAATCACTTATATATCATCTGTCACTGCTTTCCTGCAACAATGACTTAGCCGAGGAGCTGCGACAGAGATTGTGTGACCCACAAAGCCTAAAATATTTACTGGATGGCTCTTTACAGATAAGGTGTGCTGACTCCTGCTCTAGCCTACAGTATTTACATTATAAATATAAATAGAAATGTCACCTTAAGCCCGATGGTAAGTAATTATAATCTCTCTGGTATCTCTCTTTAGTCATTACTTGGCAAGAAGTTATTCCAGGAAGGTACCTTGAGGGTCAAGGCCATGGCACTCACTTTTCCTTCTGCCCTTCCTTTAGCAGTTATGCAGCAGCCCCTGGTACAAGGTGTACAAAGTGCTCTGGAAGCACTGGGAATTCACAACAACCTTGCCAGGGCCCTGAAGCATCATGATTGATTGACTTTGATTTTACATGTAAACCTTAGGGTGGTCAAAACAGCTTGTTCCAAGAAACCCTGTGAGTTCAATGAAAGCATCAGGAATAACACTCAGGTGCTGAGGTCCTTTGCCTCTTGGACGTTTTACTATTAGCAGTCTTTCAATGAAAAAGCACACATGTGCTTCAAATTCCCCAAACTAGGTTTTATTTTAAAATTAATTTTAGGAAATTGGCTG
>NW_011888796.1:7641869-7706436 GCF_000151845.1 Pteropus vampyrus | reverse complement strand
GTGTTAGAATAGAGATAATCGAGCTTGTTCTACAAACTCACCAGAAATACCAGATGTTAAAAGGTAGGTGCTAAAGGAGACTATAAGAAGCCCGTCTTTCTCAGAGAAACATAACCCAAAGTGCACGGGAGTGAAACAGAGGCAGAGGGAGAGTCCCTTGAGAGGCTGGGCAAGGGCTGGTCTGGCTGGGAGACTCACTTGAAAGGGTGGCCCTCGTCGGTTTTCTGCACAGCTTGTAAAACAGACTTGTAGATGCGGAAACTGATGGTGGCCGAGAGCGCGGCCAGGGCCAAGTAGGCCACGACGCTCACGACGCTGAACTGGGTCAGGGAAAAGAGCAGCAGTAGGAAGCTCCCAAACACGATCCCAGTCTGCTTGATGTCTCGCCAGTACAGCAGGTCAATAGCTGTGGGGAGGAGACACAATGCACACACCACTTAACAATGGCAGGGCCCTGGGAGAGCTGCTGTGGCTCATTCACAAAGCCAGGGCTGCTGCAGGCTGTCACTGGCCTTCACACAAGTGAGTGGATACAGGGCTACGCCAGGGCACTTACTGTCACTCCATTTTGCTTTGGAAGAATCATTTCGATCCCTGACAACAGTTCATAAATTCATAGATTAGAAAAGGCTGCTGAATCTCCAGCGACCATCTCTCCTTGAGCGTATCTCAATGGGCTTCGCCATTTGCACAGTGGCCCAAATTATGTGATTTTGAAACAAAACTGAAAACACAGAGGACTCTGTGAAGAACCTGTTCTCCTCTTTTGGATTGTGTGCATCTTGATGCCCTGCTGGTAATTTTATGTCTCAGTGGTGGCCTGTGGATGTGTATACCAGTAGCACAAATGTTCCTGCTGCTGAGGAAAGAGAGGTTCTGGAGAAACTGTGCCTTCTGAAGCAGGGCAGTGGGCCTGGGAGGTCCCAGCCAATGCCAAAGGCATCTGACTGAAGATACGGCCTGCCTCCAAAACTGCAGAGTTATGGGATGTCTCAAGGAACCCTGGAGCTGACATTCAGATTAAATCACTTTGTACATGATTTGTTCACTTAAATCTTGTGACTTAAAAATCTGAAACATAGGCTTTAAAATCTACATCACATTTATCATTCAGTTACTTCCCTCTTTCAACTTAGAAAAAAATTAAATTCAAAAGAAGAAAGCCATGGTATTCAAATATGATACAAAATGGAAATATTTTGAATAGTCCAGTCACCAGATTATTAAAAAAGCATAGAAAATCTTGCTTAGGAATGTACATAAATTTATTCTCTAATTAGGCAAGTAATATTTTTTTTTAATTGCGATCTAATTGACATATAACATTGCATAAGTTTAAGGCGTACAATGTGCTGATTTGATATATTTGTATATTGTAATGTGATTACTACCATAGCATTAGCTAACACCTCTATCACATCACATAATTATAGTTTCTTTTTTGTGGTGAGAACATTTAAGATCTAGTCTCTTAGCAACTCTGAAGTATATAATGCAGCATTTTGACTAGAACCACTATGCTATGCATTAGCTCTCTAGAATTTATTCATCTACTAACTGCAAGTTTGTGCCCTCTGACCAACATCTCTCCATTTCCCTCAACCCCTAATGCTTGGTAATCAACATTCTACTCTCTGTTTCTATGAGTTTGGTTTTTTTTAGATTCCACACATCAGTGAGATTATACAGTATTTGTCTTTCTTTAGCTGACTTATCTCACTCAACACAATGCCCTCAAGGTCCACCCATATTTTTATAGAATGTTATGTCCATTTCCAGAAAGAGAAAATAAGGCATAAATTTTCCATCTCATAATCAAATGAAAGTGGCAGTTACTTACACTGCCAGCTTCATGTGTGGGGCACCTGAAGGTACCTGAAGGTTTACAGAATTAGATGCCAGTTTTTGCTCACAGGAAAATGAAGGTGACCAGGTTGAAAAGAGAGGGAGCTGCTTCCATCATACACAGGTATGTAACTAGCTGAAAGAACAGTATGAAAAGGTCCCATAGCCTAACGACAACCCTGATGCTGTAGAGGGGACATTAGGAAATGTTGCAGAGCAAAGTATGATCCGTGACAGCAGACTTACCTCAGGCTGGCTAGGGGTTTAAAGGTGGGGAGGCTGTTTATAACAGCCTGAGGATACCCTAGCAATCTGAAGCTGAAAAATAAGAGAACTTATTTTTAAGCTCATCTGTCATCCATCCCTATCTACTCCCCACTTACCACCACTACCAGGTCTATCAATGATGGGAACGCAGCAAGGTTACTCTAGTCAGCCATTTCTTTGGGAAAAATATTTGTTCATTTTTTTCTATAACACGTGTGCAAGATAAGAAATAGAGAAGAAGATCACAAGCATGTTTTGGTGTGAAACAAAGATTTCCTTTTTCTCTTTTGAGAGGGGTCAGCTCTACAAGCAGATTTCAGGGGCAAAGGAAAAGTACTGCCGCTTCAAAGCCTCTTTTCATCCCAGCCCAATCCGAGTAAGTAAACCCAAGCAGTTCAAACCTGTGTCGTTCAAGGGTCAACTGTATTTTCCGTCTGTGGTTGGGAATCCATGGACACAGAGGGCCCACAATAGTTATTCGTGGATTTTCAACTGTTTGGGAGGTTGGCACCCTTAAGCCCTGCATTGCTCAAGGGTCAGCTGTACATTATATGACAACATGATTTGTGCTAAAAGGGGTACACCTAAGTGCTAGGGAAAGTGGACTGACCTACCTCTGAAATGTGAAGGGCATGCGAGACTCTGCAAGTAGCTTAAAGACAAAGAGGAAATAGAATTTGCTACTTTCAATGGAATCCCCTCTAATCGAATTGCTTAACATCTATCAAAAATAGTACCCCCTAGAAAAGTCTTCTGAATATCTGGACACCTGTTTAAACAGTTCTAGAATGACAGACACCAGGAACATATCCCCTACACATAAGGGAGACTACTATATAACAAGAGAGAAAGTTAAAAGTTGAGAAACTTGTCTATTGACTAGTTAATAGGAAAGGCAAGATCAAATCCTAAGTTTAAAACTTTTTCCAAAACAGTTGCCTCTCTCACATTATATGGTTATATGTTAAATGTCCTCAAAAGCATGCAAAATTAATTTGGGCAACCTGATTATATTTAAATCTGCTTCCAGTGCTAGATATTTAAAGTGAAATTTTTTCTTTAAGCGAAAATGAGTCATTATCAACAGTAAAAAATTATTGGTCATCTATTTATCTAGTAAGCACAGGAATGAAGAGATTGTAAAATTTTGTTCCTGCTTTTAAGAATCTACCTGGGAAGATTCAACATTCATTTAAAAAATGCTGCATCAATGCCAGGATATCTTGTATTGGAGGCGGTAAAAGTTCAGTTCAAGGAAGGGATAGCACTGGGATCGATGAAAGAGGATGTGGGCTGGTTTGTGAATGTGGTGAACAATTTTTTAAGGAGATGGGGTGGATCAAGGGCAATATTATGAAGGATTAGTTGACAAGAATGGTGACTAATTAGTGTGGGAGAAAGGGGGGAGAGCTAATTAAGGGCGAAAACAACATTTCAAAACTGGGTGACTGAGTGATTAGTATCACTGACAAAAATAGGAAATCCGAGAGTTAACTGGTTTGAGAAAAAGCTGACACTTGTTTTTAAACCTCTAGGTTCTGATGTGATGAGATTGGCTGACAATTACACACAATACATATTAATTTTTTTAAAGCTTAGAAATTCAATTTTTTTCCCTAGGGTTTTTGCAGTAGCCTTGAGTTAAATGGACAGTAATATCATATTCCAATGATTTTCAGATGATTATGTACAGTAGGCAACTGGAAATGCAGCACTGAAATCTAGTAAAAAGGGCTGAATATTTACATTTGGGTGTATTCTGAGTGAAAATGATGACTGAAGTCATGAGAGTAGAAAAAACTTCCAAGAGAGGAGAGACAAAGGTTTGCAACCGTGGATGATACCACAGTTTAAGATTCAAAGGAATAAGTGGAGCTATAAAAAGAGTCCTGTCTGATGTCAGAAGGTACCACATAGTGTAAGTTATGGCAACCAAGGAGAAAGAAACTTTCCAGAAGAAAAGAGTTGGCTACGGTACAGAATGCTGAAGACATAACAAGGGAAAAGCTAACTGAGAAAAGACCACTGGATTTGGAGCTGAAGGTCACTCCTAACCTACCAGAGACTGTTCGCAGCAGTGAGGATAGAAGCCATATTGAAAAGTGTTGAGTAGGTGGTGGGAGGTTCAAAGTAATAAAGAAGATGGTAAATAGAATGGCAGTTTAAGGAGTAGCAACTAGTTAACCGTTATGTTGCACAAAACCTGGGAATGTTAGTGGAAAGAGAGGAGTGAGGATTCTGGAAAGGAGATATTTGATTGAGCAAAGTCTCAGAGAAGATGGGGAAAGGTTGAGATGAGTCATAGTTCTTTCTTTTCAAAGAAGGGAGAATGAAAGGATGGGTAAAGAGGGAGAGACATTCTGAGAAAGTATGGCTGTGGCCACAGATAAGTGTTGAGGCAGAATGGGAACAACATAAAGTGGCTGGAGGTAGATCTACACAAACCTTCTCTGGAAAATGAGTCCTGAGGTGTTCCAGAGACTGAGGACAGGGTAAGCCTTGAAGCGATTAGGAAAAGTTGAGACCTGTGTTGTTCAATTGAGTAGCGACGAGCCACAAGTTGTTACTGAGAACTTGAAATGTGGCTGGATCCGTTTGAGATGTGCTACAAGCATAAACTACATATTGGATTTCAGGCATACCAAAAAAGGATATAGAGCATCTCATTAATGCTTTTTATATTGATTTTTTGTTGCTAGGCTAATAGGTATGTTGGAGTAAATAAAATATATTATTCAAATTAATTGTATCTGTTTCTCTTTATTTTTAATGTGGCTATTAGAAAATTTTAAATTACTTATGTGTCTTGTTATATTTTTATTGGACAGCACTGATCTAGAAAAACACAGTAATGATTCAAAAAGGAATGGATAAAAGGACGGCCAGAAAGTAAAGAGGATTTCGTTACAGTAAAGGGTCTTTAATGGATCCACTCAACAGGGTTTGAGGCTGGGTGTTCTGAGCAATAGGCAGTGGGGCTGAGCCAGGGCTGGGAACTGGCACAGGGGGCATGGCTAGAGAAGTTGGAGATTCAAGAGGATAGAATTGAAATGAACACCATGGGCTCAGGCTGGGAATGACAGGAGTCTGATGACCTCGGAGAATGGCCATGGCCATGTGTAGTCAGAGTGCCAGCAAATGGACTGAAGCTTTGATGATTCAGTGGGAAGGGTAGGAAGTGATAAAGTGTGATCAGAGAAGAGAATTTCTGTGTTCTCAATCTGCTGTGTAAATGCCAATTTTTTACATTTTAATTTTGCTTACAATGATGTAAGCTTGTGTAGGAAGTTTATGGTATCTGATCCAGAAAAATAGATATTTGAATAAAGTTCCCTTAGAATCCAAGTGAATATATATATATATATATATATATATATATATATATATATATATATATATATATATATATATATATAACTCTGTAACTGCAACAAATTACTCCCAGTAGCCTTTGGGTATAGATAACAACAAGGTATAGATAACTTTTCTCTTCCTTCAATATCCTCCTTATATAGAAAGATCAGATGAGAGTTTATATAGCTGAGTACACTTGCACTAAACATACTCACTAGGGTAGGTAAATTACTAAATTGTTTGCCAATTATAAAAATTATGTTACTCTGCTAAAAACCAAGGAGCAATGCACTGGCTTTGAAATGAGAGATCAGTGTGTGCTATCAATTTGATAAATGGACTGGGCTTGGTGATTTCATCTTAGTCCCCAAACCACAAGTGGGGGCACAGACTGCAGCCTGCCTGGGTCTAACTTAGTATTAATTCAGTCAAGGGTGAACTGGTAGATTTGGCAGATTTGAAATGCTGAAGTCAGTGCTACCCTCATTTTCATAATCCAAGCAAGAACAAAATAGAAAAATAAAAGTGATCCAATGGTTGAATTAAGAGTTAAATGGAAATAAAATGCTGTCAAATTTCTAAAAATAAAAGCTCTTTGCTGTGGTCCAAATTTTTTTAGTTTGAGAAACTATTTTAAATGTCTTTGCTTATATGATTCAATAGTGGCAGCAGTATTCACAAAGTTTATTAAAAATGTATGAACCAAAAAAACAGTGGTGGAGATTTTCATATTTTATTTACAAAGCAAATGTGGTATAAGTGAATAATAAAAAATGGGAATAAATTGTGCACAAGTATCTGCATTATTGTACCATATTCTGAACTGTATTTATTTATATTTCATCTCGGCCCAGACAAGATTTTGGGTAACACTGCTTAACTTGGTATGTGAAAAGTTAATGCTACTTTTTAAAAGGCCAAGTGAGAAAATGTGAGAAAATCCCTATTCATAGATAATATCAGCATTTTAACAAAAGCATTGTTGAAAAATGACATGCTGCTGACGTTTATTTGCTTTTTAGCAAGTTTCCAATAATTGACTATAATAATTAACTATCTTCTAAAAACGATTAAAAGGCTAGAACAACCTCAGTTCTTTACATCTCAGTGTCCAAAGCAGTAACAGAAAAGCCAGTTTCTCTGGTCTTCATGAGGCAGATAAAATATAATCACAAAAAATTAACAAGAAGGAACTGTAATGATTTTCCCTACTTAATTTTCCTTCATTTTACCATCAAACTGGGGAAACATAATGGAAACAGATGTACAAAAATACTCTATACATACAGAGAGACCTTCAAAGATGACATCTTTTAGTCAATGAATCCATGAGTTTCCTTTGCCTTGAAAAGTCTCTTACATTATTTAAAACTTTAAATGGTAACCCAGGCACCTTGGGCCTAGAGAGGAAATTGCTGTAAAGGACTTTTGCTAAGACATCTGCAGTGATTCCATTTTCCAGTCCCTTCCTTCACATCTCCTAAATGCAGCCAACATGACTGTCAAGACAAAAATGCCAGCACTATTTCTAGACATTTAAATAATTCTGTAGACGTTTGGAAGGGGAGATACATTAAGCCTGGTTCTCCGTGTAGATTAAATAGAGGAGTACATCATTTAATCCACACGGATGATCCTCTACTCTCTCTGAGCTTTGGTGGAACCACAGGAGACAAAAGCAAACACATTCTTCTAATGACTACCCTTCAGATTGGACTGAATGCAAAACTGCTTTTATGTTTTTGTGACTTTTGTGAAACAGCTGAATGTGATTTGTTTGCTAATTCTAAGCACTAAGACTATATTCTGGTCTCCATGCTGCGAAGTGAACACAATGATGCTTAGGCCCATAGTCACAGCAATGGAGTGGGCCTGGCTAGGACATGGAACAGCAGGGCTCAGTATTTAAGACATTGCTGCCAGCTCCTCCTGCTAAACCTCCTGCAAATGGGCTCATTTGGAAGGGTCTCCACAGGGTGACTGGCATCAAAGGAAGAGACTGCCATATGGAGAGAAAGACAGGCTTTGGGCACATGGTAGTTGAGAGAGGCACCCAGTAAGATTTGCAGATATGGAATAATAAATGTCTTCATGTGCTTTTTCTTTCTTTAAGCTTTCTGGCAGGATCAAAATACAAAACTATTTATGTGGTCGGTGGTCATTAGTCATAATTAGCCACAAAATCTTAAGTCTGGGCCACACCTTAAAATTCATCATTGTATTGGAATAAAAAAAGAACCCTGGAGGTAGACAGCTGTTGGTTCTTTATAAAAAATTAATACATTTAAAATTTTTGACCAAGACCATAATGGCAAAAACGTTTCTTCAACTAAAAATATGTAAGATGAGGGAAAGAAATGATCTCTCTTTGTACCTCTGTTCCATTCAATAAAATATTATGTCCTTCCTGAGTCTTATTAGCACTAGATTTGATCTGTAGTTTGATGAAATATTTCTGAAGGCAAGACATACAGTATGACCGCATTTGAAGCATGCCCACGGTGGAGTGGGTGGAACTGCGGTATAAGTTCTAAAATTAAAACCTGTTACATTTCTACTTTTCATTTGTTCCAAATTAACACCAGTTAGGACAAGTAACTTGTAAATAATGCTTGAATTACTTTCTCCCTTTGGCAGTAAAGGAAATAAAAAAGAGTTTAAGGATTTGATTGTGTGAAACGATAAAACCTTGCTCAGATTTAACTTCAAAGTATAGCTCAGATATACTTGGAGGAAACAGAACTTTACACTTCTAAGATCTAAAACCCCTAACAATTTTCTTATTTTATTTGAATGATATGCTATAAATTTGGAATATAATTACAATTATCAAGGTTTTTAATACACTCATTATCATTGTCACCTAGGCAGAAGATGGCTTTTAAAGAATTATTAATGTCAAATTCTTAGCTTTCAAATCGTTAGCTTAATTTGAATGGTTATGTGTACTTTCACAACAACTGGAAAGGTGACAATGTGTAAATATTAACACATGGTTAAATATGCACATAGCGTAGGAGATCAGGTTGAAAAGGGAAATGTGGTGGTGATGTACATTTAATCATTTCCAAAAAGAAAGGTAATATTCTGAAAGCTACCTATCCATGTTAGCTTTTGTTTGCTGGATTCAATCATTTTCGAATTTTATTATAAATCAATTACTTCACAGATTCCGTTCCTGAATGTATTAACTTATCTAAAAATGAAAAAGAATTGAGTAAAGAATGTAATTCACATGTAAGAAGAAAGTGGGAGTGAGGGAGGCTTGGAGAGAGGAAGAGCAAGAGAGAAAAAACTGTAAAAAATGATGCAGAAGGAAAGGCCTGCTGATTGTGACGAAAGATTTCATCCACGATTCCTATCAATATATAATGTTTTAGTAATAGTAATCAAAATGCTTTAGTTATAGAGTATCGGGAATATTATTATTTTTACATTAAAGAAATATTAATTCATGGAACTCTGAGAAAAATCAGAGATTTGAAGATGGGGATTTTGATTAGCATTTTCGTCAATCTTTCTCACCCATGATGGATCTTCCTTTTGAAAAAAAAGGACACTGCAGAGAGTCCATCTGTACAGTCTAAAACCAAAACATGTAATTTAGAAATGATTCCAACCTATTGATGTTTATCATAGTCTTTTCTTTAATTTTAGGAATAGCTTATATAGTAAAGAAACAGGCATTTATTTGAAGTTCAGCAATTCTTTCAGTTTCAAGTCACTTTCTTCCATTAAATTATTTCAAATACTTTTTGAGATATGTACAATTTTGTTTTATGAAAGCTGTTTTGTTGCCTATCTAGCACTCTAGCTTCATTTTATATGTTATAGAGATATTGGACAATATTCAGAAAATATTAACATGATTAATTAAAAGTGGTAGGAGTTCGGGTGATTTGCAGTCTTTACTTGAACCTCTTTGTACAAATGGAAAATTTCATAATATGCATGTATCATTTTTAGAAGAATAAAGCCATCATTCGCTCCCCAAACTCTGAAGTATTCCCTTATAAAGACTCTCATGAAAATGATAATACATTGTGAAAAAGAATACTTTTATTTTTCAATGGAGTAATAACTACCTGCATTTGGTATATTGTCTGTATAATGAAAGTTTTGTTTCATTTAAAAAAAAATCCCCAGATCTCCTGCTAAGCCAGTTTTCCTATTGGATCTCATTAGAATCTGAAGAGAGAGAGTTTAAAAATGTAATTATGTTGTAATATTTGTACAGTATTCTAATGATGTTAGAATCCAAATAAAATGCTATTTTTGATAGAAGGTGATATTAGTCTACATTTATGTTTGTAAAATTGTCTTTATCAAAGTAAGATATGTCACAAGAGCTTAGGACAGTAACTGGCACATAGATAATATTGATGGAGACTTTAGGATGACTTGATGATGACGGTGATGACAACAATGGCATAAACTAGTCAAGATCACTGCCGTGCTGATAATGTTTGCTGTTTGTAAAGAGAGAACCTATGGAAAAATATCTCAGAGCGGGTAAATGAGAGTTTACTTTCTGTAACTCAGCATTAGTAAAAAAGGCGGTGACTGTTGAGAGGACAAGAGTTCTAGATTTGAAGCCAAGAGTCATCTTTTCACCATTCAATTTACCACTTAGATCTATAACCCTTGGACACATCACTTAACCTCTTTGAGCCTCTTGATGTCCAAGATTCAGCTGAAAACCTCCAATGGGAAGATGTTTGAAAAATGAAAACTATGTAAATGTGAGGGGTTATTAATTCCCCGCAATCATCGTTGCCTAGATAATTCACGTTTTTGGAAAAACTGTTGAGGAAAAGTCATCTATCATTGAGACAGATGGTAAGAGCAGTGGTGAGTGAGGGGCTCTGGGGTGAGGCAGCCTAGGCTTGAATCAAGCCTTTGGCATTACTAGCTGTGTGCCTTGGTAGAAGCCGCAGTTCATCACCTGTAAAATGGGGTAATAAAATTTATACATCATACGACTCGTGAGGATTATATGCAATGATGCAAGTAAAGCATTCAGCAAAAGTGTTCAATAAATACTAGTATTGTTGTGGTCTATAGGATTACTGTATATATAGGTTTTATTAGGTTATTGTTTAACAGTCATTTCATTTTCACTGAGTTGAGTGGGCTTTTGGTTTATTGGGCTTTGGGTAGTAGTATCATTTTTTTTTAATTGGAAGCAGCATCTGTGTTCATGTAGAGTAATGTGGACTTTAATCTCTCTAAACATTGTTGTCTGTAGCTGAAATCATATTTATTAATAAATGTGAGATTACTTTATATGTATAGTCCAGTTCTTATGATATATTGTTTGGATACAGTAGAGTCTTCATGTAATATGCAATGGGCTGTACTTTCTCCATGCAATGTTTAATAATATGGAGGAAACCTGAAGCTCACTTTCTTTATTTCTTTTTCTAAGCAAAACTTTCTCCTTATAATATTTCTGGAGGTCATTATCAACAGTGTTACACAAACTTCTTTTAATAGCCTTTGAAACTGCTCCTAGCTCACACTCATTTCATCATTTGCATACTGGACCTTGCTCTGTTAGTCTGTGGGTTGGGCTCACTAAGAATTATTACACACCAGTGGCTTCAACCCTGATTATGCATTAAACTGAGAAGCTTTTTAAAAAAATACTGATGTCTAACCCAATTGATTCAGAACCTCTGGGGGTAGAGCCCAGGAATCCTGTGTTTCCTTAAAGCTCTCTATGTGATACTAATGGGTATAGCCAGGGTTAAGACCAACTATTTCTGATAATAAGGGAACTACAATAAAGAAGATACATTGAAAATGCTAACCAAAAATCTTATTGTGGATTTAATTTAGATGAAAAGTTCTAGTGGGGAGAAAAAGGAATAATTTACTTCTTACCATTTCTCTTTCATGTCTATAAACTGACCCACCTTTATTAGTCAATTTTCAAGATAATAGCTTTGTTCTATTTGACAAAAGGAAATCAATGGTACTGAAGGCTACCAAAGGTCACTGAGTGTAAACGATCCTCAATGATCTTGCAATAATCTTCACGAGTAGCTGTATATTAAAATGAAAATGATTGTCTTCAATGGACAAATAATGGCATTTTGTGTCATTTTGTGATTATAAATGTCCATGCTTTTTTTACCCCTACCTCCCACAGTGAGAAGGTCAACTGAGCCAAAACGCATAAGATTGTGATGAAAAAATGTCTTATATTTATACAAATAAAACAGAAAATCTGCCATCTTTTGGTATCTACTTTTGGTAAGAAGATACCCATAATCACAGTCTAAAACCCAACTTTGTTATATCTTTGTGTCAAACTAAATTTGATATTATATCAAGCCATAGGTGGTTGTTGAGTGTGTATATCAAACTGGATGAATCTTGGTAACATAACAAGAATGAAATGTTACCAAGAATTTTCACACTGCTTTCTGTATAAAATATATGCTATTCCATGTCATTGTATATATGCTACACCATTCTCTAAAATTATACTTCTGAATTGCCATATATTTCTTAGGTCCTGACTTTTAAATCTACTAGGTCCATTTATTTACTTTTGACAGTTGTATTTCCAACAGATCCACATAATTTGAACTCGACTATTGTATTTTACGTCATTGACATCAACAAATAAGCAGCAGAGAAAATATTCTTAACTCTAAGGTTGATGTTTACTTTTTCTTTGCTTAAAAATGTTATCAAAGAAAAATTTCCATGGGGCATTAAAGATGAAAAGGCATCCTATTCTTTCTGTTATGTAAAATTATAAGGAGAAGATGCCAGGTTTGGAAAAAAAAAAAAAAAAAAACAGCTTCTGCTCCAGAGTATTCTTGGTCCCCTGAGTGATGCTGCAAGCCTGCAGGTTAAGTCAAATGCGCCTTCTTCAGAACCATATTTGTTAAATATTAAAAGGCACCTCATCTTACAAACACCCAAGTTTACTACACATAATTCATTCTTGCAAATTATCTCTTTCTCCTTATCATCTCGAACTGAGCTAGGCGAAGGAGAAAATCTTAATGTAACAAAGGAGAGATGGATGTGTGAAGTATGAGGCTGAATAAAAATGGCTGAAAAGCAATCCAAGCTAGGCTGGAGGGTGGCCACACCCAGTGCTAATATGGACTGTTTCAAAATAAATCTGTTACACCAGAGGGCAACCAGTAGTGCTTTTTTATTTCCCTCCACTTGTTCCACAGACACCCATTATTAATAAATAGTAGTTACAGGTTACCCCAACGACAGACAACAAAAAACCCTGAAATATTTCCAAATGAACCATCCTAATATGTGGTTACGCCATCATATCTTCAGGATTGGAAGAGCTAGTCTGCATTTCCAGTCTCCTTTGTGTGACCACAAATAGCAACCCTAAAATGGGTGTGTCCCTCTTAAAAGGCTGTACTAGAGCCCTCTCAGTTAATGGTTCTACCGGGAGATTTAGACCTTTAGACAGAAATGAAATACAGTGGGATGCATGGAACAATAAGAAAGCATTTTAACTCCGGGGATGAGAAGAGATTAAACAAGTACTAAATGATCAATGGATCCCAAAAGAGCTCCCGGAGGAGGCAAATGATGCATTATTTAAAATACTAGCATTACGACGAGAAAACAAAGGCGTGGAGGTGGTAGGTTTAAAAAAAAAAAAAAAGGAAAAAGAAAAAAAAAAACATCAAACACCATCCATTTTGATTTTTGACATAACAACTTTACTCCCCCCAACAGAAAGCTCTTGGGAATAAAGCATGCATAAGTCCCACAGGTGAAATGATGCACAATGGCCGAGTCCGGGTCCCAGGGTTCCCGTGCGCCGCAGGCATGCATTACTGAAATAAAGAGAATACCCTGACTTTTCCAGTTGCTCCACACACAGTCCATCTTGGTGGAATCGGCAGTGGCCTGCATCGTGCGGGCTTTGGAAGCTCGCCGTTGCTGTCCTCGGGGTTGCAGAGCGGGCACTCAGGCGTCGGCGCCCCGGCAGCAGCGGCTGGGCTCGCGGTGGCCTCGCGGCTGCAGACAGACTGAGGCTGCACCAGCCCGCGCGCGGCGAGGGGCGGGCGCGTCGCGGGCGCCGCAGTCTCCGCGGCAGCGAATCAGTGCGGCGCGGCCCCGGAGCTGCCTGCGCGCACGGGGATGCGGGCGCCGCTAAGACGCGAGAACGTAGGTTTGGTCGCCCAGGGTGCTGCCCTGGAGACAGTTAAGCCGGATCGGACCGGGAGGGTACAATCGCGGACCGGGTATGGAAGGTTTGGGGGAAGTAGAGGAGGAAAAGGGCCCAGGGCAGGGAGAGAGTACAGGACTGGCTGCTCCTGGGAGCTCCTGACTGACGGGGTGCATATTCTAGAAATTTCTTAGAAACCCAAGAAACCTGTTGGATAATACAGAGTCGATGGCAGTACAAATGGCAGGCTTTCAGCATAATGTCCCTTAATCATCGCCGTCGCTCGCTCTTCCCCCAATTCTTTACATTCTTGCCACACTTTAATTGCTTGGCATCTTCAAACAATTGCCAGTTTCTCCCTCTCTCTTTTGGAATATTCCACGGTTATCCAAAACCTTTGTTAGCATGCCACAATCACTGTAAAGAAATCCTACTGCTCAATCTCTGAGGGCTTGTGTATTTCTCCTGCTGCCCCTATTCTCCAGCTCTGTTTGTGGGTGGAATGAATAAATAAGTATCAGAATGCAGTGCCTGTAGGCATCGGATCTAAGCCCCTGGACTCTGGCACATGGAGTTACTGGTCCCTGCAGTGACACTCCAGTTGTGGGACATCCAAACAGAACTTAGGAAAGCAAAAGGCATTCTGCCTCAACAGCAGCTTCTTTGAGGGCGATGGAGGTGGACAGTGTGGATAGGGGAGAAAAAGTTCGTTTCCAAGTCCAGTGAGTCAGAGATTCAGAAGTCCCCAGTTACAACGCAAATGGCAATGTTAGGAACAGAACAATGATGGTGACCTATTACCCAAATCTTAGCATGAAATACTTTATCAGATCATACATACATCAAAGCTCTGAGAGAACGGCCAGGGGATAGGTATGTTTCTGATGAGGAAAAGGTAGAAATAGCACAGAGAAAGGACTGGAATGGGCACTGTCTGGGAAAGGAGGTCCTGGTGGAGGGGACCTTTGAGGAGGCAAGATATAGCATGAAGACGGAGGATACCTTGGGGACCATAGGGAATGAAGAAGGAAGAGCCCCTGCTTCATTTGTTGTAGCATGGCCTTATCCGTTGCATATGATTTCTTTCTCCCTCTTGGAGAAGTGGACTCATCAAGATTCCTCCACAGTTCCCAGACGCTTCCTTCCCAGATCCAGATCTACATTTGGGTATCCTGTGCCAACCAGAGCCTCGGCATGGCAATCTCAAGGTTATGTTTGTAGTCTGGATTTATCTTTCATTTCACATACACTTTAAAATATGATCTTTAGGATCATGCAGGTTCTTTTTAGGATACAAGCTTCCAGAAAAACCAGCAAAGTCTCTCTGGAATTATTCTTAAGGAAGCTTAATAGGAGTGACTTGAGGAGGATAATTTGACACTTGTGGACCGCTGAAGTCTTCTACAAAAGGAAGGGTGTCATGGCTCACTGGACTGATGGGAAGGAAGTACAGTGACCACATCATTTCAAAGCACTTTTCAAAATGACCTGCTCTAGAGACATTAGAGACTTTTTAATATTTATATTCCCTACCCCCTGCCTCCCAGTTTTTTTCATCATCATGTTTGGGAATTTCAGTCAGCAAAATAGCGAAAAGACTGGTGCCTAATGATGAATTCTCACTGCATGATGTCCAGCTGGATGAACTGCAAACAGGTGAGGACAAAACTCAGAAGGATGGGGAGGGAAGGAGTTGCCAGGTTGGGCTGCTGACCACTTTTCAGTTGGAAACCTTTGGAGCCTTGGCCACTGTGAGGCACTGACAGTTCAGTGATAGTCCCTGTCACCAGTCTTCAGTGCAGAAGGTGCCCCCTGGTGTCTTTAGTGGTGAGTATTCACTCACTGTCCACCACATTACCACAGTCAGTGAATGTTGCTAATATAACTAGTACTGAGCAACAAATGAGAGCAGCATGTCCCTAACAAGGAAGAGGAGGCAGAGGTAAGCTTTTAAGTAGAGGGTAGCTGTGTCACACTTCCTGGATTATGCATTTTCACTGGCCACAGAGCTGACCTTGGAATGTCAGCTTATCTGAAAGACCACATTCTTTTCAGTCATGCCAAGTCTGGAGAGAGAAGCTTGATGGCACCTCAAAACTCAATATAGCAGTTGAATAGTTGAAGATTTAGAAGGTAAGACATCTTGTGCCACTGACACACACTAATAAGAATGGGGGGGGTGCTTTAGATTAATGCATAGGTGGTAAGGGAAACATAAATGAACTAATTAAAGGAAAATCAGAAGACTATGAAGACCTTGACTGGGAATTGGAGGATGTGGGTGTTAGACCCGTGTTGCAGAAGTTAGTTATGTGGCCTTCAGCAAGTCAT
Source organism: Pteropus vampyrus (assembly GCF_000151845.1). Classification (NCBI taxonomy): domain Eukaryota; kingdom Metazoa; phylum Chordata; class Mammalia; order Chiroptera; family Pteropodidae; genus Pteropus; species Pteropus vampyrus. The sequence goes on along the minus strand of NW_011888796.1, from coordinate 7,690,472 downwards.
TTATCATCCCTGGACCTCTCTCTCATAGCATACAAATGAATTACAGCTTTAGATATTTGTTGCTATGAAAGAATAAGAATTTGTTTCCCATAGACATTATAAACAGGTAATTTCTTTGCACAAGTGCCCATACAGTGCTAATTAAAATCTCTTCCCAAGATCAAAAGGATAACATGGGAAGAAAGATATGTAAATTGTCCTCAAGCAGTGAAAGAAAACAGAAATCAAGATAAAGCTTGCTAAATGCAGGCAGGAACTGCCACTGTCTTTAAACCAAGAGAGAACAGACAGGCTTTGTGTGCAGCCAGTTTAGAACTCAGATTAGGTGCCTGCCAGGAGAGGAAGTGATTTCTTTAGTTTTCAGGATGAAATCATGCATTAGGCAGTCTGTTCTAAGGAAAAGCAAAACACTTAAGTTTTGTAATCTCATCCCAGATCAAGATGAATGTTGAAGGCTACCATGCCCAGAGTGGCTGTATTGTACCTGTCTCCTGTAGTACCAGGATTTCACTGATGAGAATAAGTGGCACCTACCTACATTGCTACTTTTATTCAATAAATATTTACGGAGCACCTCATAACAGTATGCTAGACACTGTTCTAGGCATAAAGCAAAGTTCCTAAATATAAAAAGTTTATATGCTATTGTGTATATGTGGGGCATATAATAATAAAAGAGGTAAATATATATTTCATTTGTGGACAGTTGTACTGGGGAAAATAAAGGAGGTAAAGGGATAGAGAATGGAGGTGGGGTGGAAGTTTGCTGTTTTATAAGGAGGGTCCGCAAAGGCCTAACTCATAAGGTAAAATTACAGCAGACACCTAATGGAAGAGGAGGAAGCCATTAAGATAGTACATGGGAGAAAAGCATTCGCAGGTGCACTGAGAATAGACAGAATGTAATAGTTGGTAATCTATAGCATCCTTATAGAACGCCTTGATTCTTTTTTTTAGCTCCAAGAAGTATAGCAATTAGAAAAGGCACAGAACCAATTTAAAGGAATAACCAGTCGGGTACATAACCCACTGTAGAAAAATAATATATGAACTGTCTTCAATTCAAACAACAGATTAGCATTTGTTATTTGCCAGGTGTTTTCTCATGTAGTATACATTTAATTATACATATGCTATATATATGTTCTACATTTAGATCCTTATGAGGTAGACAGCGTATGCCATCATTTTCTTGATTCATTCATTCATGCATGCATGCATTCATTCAAACGACAAACATTTGTAGAGCCCATACTTAGTGCCTGTCTCTGTAAAAACTAAAGGAACTGCCCACTATGAACTTGAGTCTCCTATGGGGGAGGTTTACATATAAATAGATAAATGCAATCAACTGATAGATGTATGAGCTTGAAAGACTGGATACAAAAAAAGTGGTTAGGGGGAAGAGGAGGTTCAGGAAAGTCTTCCGAGTAGAAGATTATTAAGCTTAGTCATGAACAAGAAAGAGAATCACCAGTTTGAGCGATGAGGCTTTCCTAGCACATAGATATGGAAACTTAATTACAGACATGTGCAGGCGCCAGATCATGACAAGCCTGAGTAGTAATACTGTCAACAAATGAGTGAGACACTGCAGGGTTGCAAGGAAAGGAGCAACATGAGAAGTTGAATAATTTATCCAAATTTGGCTGATAACTTTCCAGAATTGGTAAAAGACATAAATCCTAGCCTTGAGCAAGACAAGAAGAAATTAGTACCCTGCTCCCCATCATGGTGAAACTGGAAAGCATTAAATACAAGGAGAAAATCTTAAAAGCAGGCATTGGTAAAAGACATATCACTTCAGGAAAACTGTTAAACCAACAGCAGTCTTTCATTAACAGAAGCCAGAAGACAATGGAATAATGCCCTCAAAGTGGTGAGGGAAAAAAAACCAGTCACCTAGAAATCCATACCCAGCAAGACTAATACAGGCATTTTCAAATATGTAGAAAATGAGAGAATTTACTAATTGCAGACTCTTATTTTCTTTTGCTGTTCTTTTATTAGCTCCATAAAATGGGAGCTTGGGTTGTTTTCAGCCTTTCTTCTTTTCTAATATGTTCATTTAACAGTATAAAATTCTCTGTGAGCATTGTTACAGTTGTATCCAATAAGTTTTGATACATTATGTTAATGTTAAATTGTTCAGTTCAAAATATTTTCCAGTAGTCATTGTGATTTTTTTCCTTTGGCCCACTGACTATACAGAATTAAGGATTGTTCTAACCTTATTGCTTATTTTCAGTTTAATTCTTCTCTAGGCAAAGTGTACAATTTTAATCTATTGAAATTTGTTGAGACTTGCCTTAGAGTCTGGGAAATGATTTATTCGGACACACATATCAACTGGACTTGAATGTATATTCTGAAATTTTAAGGGAAAATATTCTATAGGTGTCAATTAGGTCACATTAATTAATAATATTATTCAATAATCTATCTCCCTACTAAATTTAATACCAGTTAGATTTTTTTTTTTTTTTTTTGGCAGACATTGACAACTTGGTCCTAAAATTCATACAGAAATGCCAGGGACCCATAATAAGACAATCTTGGGAAAAAAAAAAGAACTAAGTTGTAGGCTTCTCATTTCCTGATTTCAAAACTTACTACAAAGCTCCAGTAATTAAGACATGTGGTACTGGCATAAGGCTAGACATATAGTTCAATGGGATAAAATTGAAAGTCAAGAAATAAACCCTTACATATACGTTCAATTGATTCACAAGGATGCTGAGATTATTCAATGGAAAAAAAATAGTATTTTGCTGAGACGACGGGATATGCAGAAATAACAAAGTTGGACCCTTAATTACACTATATACAAAAATAAACTCAAAAATATCAAATACTAAATGTAAAAGACAAAACTAGAAATCTCTTAGAAGAAAACATAGGCATAATTCTTCATGAACTTGTATTAGGCAGAGGTTTCTTAGATATGACACCAAAAGCATAGGGAACAAAAGAAAAAAATAGATAAATTGGACTTCATCAATTTTGATGATTTTTTTTCACTTCAAAAAGAACTTTTGTGCATTAAAGGCAGCTATTAAGAAAGTTAAAGAACAACCCATAGAATGGGAGAGAATATTTATAACTCATCCATCTGACAAGGGACATGTACCCAGAGCATATAAAGGACTCTTTCAGATAAACAACCAAATTTAAAAATGGGCAATAGATTTGAATGACATTTTCTAAAGAAGATATATAAATCACCAATTATCACATGAAAGAGGCTAACCAGTATTAAGTAAATGCAAATCAAACTACAAAGGAAGGAAGGGAAGGGAAGGGAATGGAAGGGAAGGAAAAAGGGAAGGAAAAAGGGAAGGGAAGGGAAGGAGAGAAAGAAAAAGAAAAGGAAGGAAGGAAGGAAGGAAGGAAGGAAGGAAGGAAGGAAGGAAGGAAGGAAGGAAGGAAAGAAGGGAAAGAAAAAAGGATGAAGGAGAGAGAGAAGGGTTTCTTTTGGGAGTCATGAAAATGTTTGAAATTAAATAGTGGTGATAATTGCCCAACTTTGTGTACAACTGAACTGTACACTTTAAAAGGATGTGGTATGTGAATTATATGTTGATTAAAAAATATAGAAGAAAAAATTAGAATAAGATTCCTCTTCCAGATGGCTGCAGTGCTGCATCTCAGCGAGAGACTTGGTGAACAGTGTGAGCTGGAATCAAGCCTCACTTGCTATCTCGGTCAGGCACTCACTCTTACAGCGGGCACCCTGGCAACCTCACCTGGCAGCCTGGATTGCTGCTTAGCCACCCTCCAGGCCAGCCTTGTGCCTCTCCTGACAGCACAACTCCTTGACTCAGACCAAAAATTTCACTCTGGAACTCCTTGGCAACCTGAATTTATTGCTGTCCCTTTACTGGTTCGTCCTTCCCATAGCATGTGTCAGAATTTCTCCTGCTGGACTTCCCAAGCACATAACTTGGATTGGTTTCTGCAGTGTGCACACTTCCACCAAACCCAGACATGATTGTATTTGTGGTTTTTTTTTTCCCTTACTAGGGATTTGGTTCTTCAGACTTGTTTTTCACACATCCTTGCGATATGACCATGGGTGGCTCTAATTTTCTGTGTCTTCTTTGCTACTTGTCAGTCACTGGCTGACTCACAAGAATTAGCATGATCCCCACTTGTTTTTCTCAAGCATACATAAAACATTTCATGTTTATAGCAAAAGAAGCATGGAGTTGGAAAGAGGGAAGGCTGTGTTTATCAGAAATTAATATAGCTACTCCTGTTTTTATTAATATTTATATATTTCTCTTCCATCCCTTTAAACCTACCTATGTCATTGAATTTGAAGTGAGTTCCTAGTAAGCAGTGTGTAGTTGAGTCGTGGTTTTTACACACTCTGCCAATCTCTGTCTCTTGACTGGTGTACTTAGACCATTAATATTTAAGGTAATTATTGCTGTTTTAAGTCTTCATATGATTATTTGTCTCCCCTTTATTTCCTCTGGTTCTCCTTTACTCTGTTTCTCTCATCTTGCTTTCTTGTGAGCTACTTAGTTGAGAATTCGTAGGATTCCATATTACTTTATTTATAGCGTTTTTTGAATATATCTCTTTATATAATTTTCTTAATGGTTTCTCTGGGTATTACAATATACATATGTGACTTACAACAATCTACCAGTGCCAACATTTTACTACTTTTAAGTAAAGTGTAGAAACCACTTTCATTTTCCTTCCTTATTTTTAAATATTATTATCTTTAGCATTGTGGTCTTCAGCATGTGTATCTGTTTTTGTTCCAGTCACCAATTAGGATTTATAAAAGTCATAAAGAAGTAGTCTATTTTGTACACATATTTCTGCTCTTTGTCATTCTTTCTTCTTTTCTAGTGCTCCAAGTTCCTTTTTTCATTTCTTTTACATTTGAAGAACTTCCTCTAAGCCAGTCTTTAAGGGGAAGTCAGCTAGTGACAAATTCTTTTAGTTTTCCTTCATTTGAGAATGTCTTTATTTCTTCTTAATTCCTGAAGATAGGTTCCCTGGAAGTGCTTTCCTTTTAACACTTTAAAATATTGTGCCAACTCCTATGGCCTCTGGATTTTTAGATGAGAAATTTGCAGTCATTTGAATTGCTGTTCTCATATAGATAGTATGTCATTTCTCTCTGGTTGCTTTCAAGACTTTGTCTTTAGTTTTCAAAGGTTTAATTATGATGTGTCTTGGAATGATGGAATGTGTAGATAGATAGATAGATAGATAGATAGATAGATAGATAGATAGATAGATAGATATAGATATAGATATATAGATATATAGTTATATATAGATAGATTTATTCTGTTTGGGATTTGCTCAGCTTCCTGAATCTGTAGCCTTGTCTTTTATCAAACATGTTATTTTTCAGCCATTACTTCTCCAAATATTCTTTCGGCCCCACTTCCTCTCCTCTCCTCTCCTTCTGGGACTCTGATGATACAAATCATGGATCTTTTGTTATTTCTCAACAGGTCCCTAAGGCTCTATTCTTTCTTTTTTTTTTTTTTTTTTTTTTGGTATATTTTCTCTTCGTTGTTCAGGAGAACTCTGTTGTTTTGTCATCGAGTTTACTGATTCTGTCCTCTGTTATCTCCATTCTAGTATTGAGCTATCTAGCAATTAAAAAATTTTCGTTGCCATATTTTTAGCTCTGTCATTTTCATTTGGTTCTTTTTTATAAGTTCTTTTTCCATTTTATTTCAAAATAGGATTTTCTATTTTTTCATTTGTTTCAAGAGAATTAGCTGTTGGTGTTGAGCATTTTTATGATGACAACTTTAAAATCCCTTTCACATAATTCCAACATCAGAGTTATCTTGGTGTTGGCAACAGTTGCTTGTCTTTTCTCTTTCAAAATCTGGTTTTCAGTATGATGGGTGATATACTCTATTGTATCCCAGATGTTTTATCTATTGTATTAGGAGATTTTGTTTCCTATTTAAATCTTTTATTTTAGTAGGCAGGCACTTTGTTTAGGTTTATGTGGGTCTTGGTCAAACTCCACTAACAGTAGTTCCAAATATCTTTGAAACTACAAAGATTAACTGGTAATCTTGCATAGAGGGGGAGACAGAGAGCTGGGGTGGAAGAGCTAACAACATAATGACATTTTTGTTTTTTTTTTTTTTTTTTTTTTGGTAAAGGGATGTTCTAATATTTCTAGGAAAATAAATGATGGCCAAATTTATTCTAAGGAAACTGAAAAGTCCTGAAAGGGAAATCTGGAGCAAGCTAGAAGGCGAGGTTATAGCAGAGAGGTCTGCATGTATTTATGAATGTGGTTGGCCCACTGTGGTAGATGCCACAGTCATTTCAACCCCTATTCTCCCATGTCTTCCTCCTACTATGAAGCCTATGAAAAACATAGAGTAACCTATAACTATAGGACATGTCTGTCTGTCTCTCTACCTATCTACCTACCTACCTAACCTAACCTATCTGCCTACCTACCTATCCATCTACCTATCCATCTACCTATCCATCTATCTGTCTGTCTGTCTGTCTATCTATCTATCTATCTATCTATCTATCTATCTATCTATCTTATTTATCTATCTCTAATCTAATCTAATCTAATCTAATCTAATCTAATCTATCCATCTGTCTATCAAACTAATCTCAGATATAAACATATAGCTTTTCCAGAATGCTGTGCACATAGGAGTGGCAATGGACTTAGGTTTTAGCCAATGAGATATAAAAGAAAGTCTACTAGAGAACTTCTGGGAAAGATTTTTTTTCCTGATGAAAAAAGAAAAAACTCTTTTGTACTCTGGCTGTCCCCAGCATTCTATGAGGACATGATGTTGGAACCGTTGCAGGCATCTTGTGATCAGAAGGAGAAGACTCTGATAACTGTAAGAGTCTAGTGCCCTAGCATTGCGGATCTGTTGAGCCACCTATGTCTCTGGTATTTCTACCTCTAAACTTGTTATTAAATGAACAGTCAATATCCTTCTTGTTCATACTGATGATAGTTGGATTTTCTGTCACTTGCAGCTAAAAGCATTCCTGCTGATGAATCACTGACTGACTGAGGTTCACTAGCAGAGTTAGCATAGTGTTTTCTGGTCCCCTCTTCATTACACAGACTCCATGTACCAGTGAGGACAGCAACACCTTCTACATCCATTTTCTACACATTCTTCCCACTATGAGTGAGATATTTTAAACCATTTTCTTTGAAGGTCATTATTGACCACTTTGACAGAAGCTAATAGAATAAGTAAATGAACGAGTTGCTATTTCAAAATTTTGCCTTGTACACCAATATAAAAGAAACATTATCAATAAATCATCATAGAAGGGAGATACTGATGATTTTGCAATAGTGCCTCATTAATATATAGTAACCAAAAAAAGAAAAAAAAGTTCTGTCTGCTGAACGTGCATTAAAGAACAAGGACCAGAAACTAGATTTAAAATAATGATCTCATTAAACATTTATAGCACAGCAGTATATTTTTGCAAACAGTTGCAATTTTACAAACCACCCCTAACATATCTAGAAGGAAATCTTTAAAAATACTAAGCTGAAAGCCCAGAAAGCTGTTGAAGCAGCATTGACATTTTTTTCTCAGCAAGAGGCAACCCGAACCTACAAAACCAGAGTTTCACTATTTAAGGTTTGGAATTTCAGTGGAGGGCTTTTGTGTTAGGGAAAAAGTATGACAAAAGATGAGAATAGTCCATTATTGTGGGGAATATGTGCAAGAACAAACCCACCACAAAATTCTGTAGCACACAACCACAGAAGCACAGGAATAAAAATACTAAGGTTGAATAGATACGCTTCTTAGAATATGAAAGAACTTCTCTCCACCCTTAGCTAACCTCACAATCGTTTAACCTCTCACTCTGTCTCGTTTTAACGTGTAGGATGGTATCTGTGTTATAGTGAGTCTAGAAGTTTCAGGGACCAGAAAGGTAGTCTTTCTTTTATAACGATGGATATAGCAAGTCCCAGGCTAAAAACTCATATGAGGTAGGTCTTAAAAGGTGCTTATAAAGACTCTGTGGTTGTCCAGTGACCCAGCTGTAATGGTTTTGAAATTGATTAACTAGAGATCTAGACAGATGAGTCATCTCATAGGTCTGCAGAGCTCAATGATATAGTGAGGGCCACTTTTTGATGTAGCTTCAGTGTTCTTAGCAAAAACTTACTTTTGCACTATAAAATAAAGATAGACCTGTGCTCCAGTTATATTCTTATATTCCTTTAATTAATCTAATATTCTAAGTAATAATAGTTTTTTAAAGTCCTGAAGGTTAGAGACACTAATTAAAGGTAATTCAGCAAAACTGACATCTGACGTTAAACTCGAAGTGAAAAGAACTCTGGCATGTTTTGACCAGCCTCCTTTAACCATGTTTCAGAACCTGCATAGGAGTACACAGTCTTTCAGCCCACATTTGCTTGAAGATGAAAAATATGTGCTAGTATAAGCTGAACAAGTGTTCATATACCAAATTAATATGCACAAAGAGGTAGTAAATGACATCATATATTTTTATGTGTATATTTTGAGGCATGTCAGAAGGTGTTTACTACAATCAAGAAGTTGGTTTCCTTGGAATTCTCCTACAATATCAATATGGTTAGTAACCAAGTCTTTTACGTAATTGCCAGGAAAATACAGGCGTATTGGGCAAGCTATGCTTGCACAATATCTGAAGACTTTCTAACCTAAGCTACCACAAGAGCTAATGGCAACGTTTCCACCACCATCTCAATGAGCACACGATACTCCACCCCGTCACATTCTAAGTGGTGGACTCTACAAAAGTACATTCTGTCTCAGTCTGTGCTTGGGTATGTATGGAAGTGTACCCGGGGAGGAGAGAAAGTTATTAAGTTTTTAAGAGATGTTTGTCTTGCAAAGACACAAGCCAAAGAGTCAAATTTGTGAAAAGAAAAGGAGAAAATGTCAAGTGTCAAAGTCTTCCTTCTTTAAACATTCTTTTTATAATTATACCAGCTTCGTGGGAGGGGGATTCTTACTTCCTATTTTTAACCTCTGTTAGTTAAAGACAAATCATCTGGAGTTTGTGAAAAGAAGTCCTTATTCTTCCTTTTGCAACTGTAGGATACCATGGAATGAAGATTGTATGTAAGTCATACATAAATCAAAGAACAGAGAAAAACATCCCACACTTGTAAGATCGAACAAAGGTCTCAAGACTGGGAACTTAACCAAATGCAATTCTTGCTAAATGTTAAAATGTATTTTGCAGACACAGCTGTAAACACGATGAGCTTGAGGAGAACTCAACCAGATAAGTGTAGCCAACTGCAAAGAAGAAATCAATGTGTAATTAACCATGTTATATGTGTAGATAAGCAATGGCTAAGCCTTCCTTGGGAGAGACAAAGCTTTGGATATGAATCCTGTCTCCTTTACTTGCTGCAAGTAAATGAAATGACCTAATGACAACCACATCTCCTTCTTGAATAGAACATCCTAAGTGGCGAACTCTTTTAGTTCGGTAACACACTTAAAAGAATAAGAGCAATACCGATATTAGCACACATTTATTAACATATACCAAGTGATAGATCCTGGGCTGTGTTTCATATAGATTCTCTCATTTAACCCTCACAACAGACTTGTAAGGAAGGGCTGCTAATGCTCTCATTGTACTGGGGGTGGGGGTGGGAGAGACTCAGGCTCAAACTCAACCTCCAAAGCCCCTTAGTGACAAAGTTAGGTTCAGACCTAGGTTTGGTTGGCTTCAGAGCTCCAGCTGTTATCCAGATACTTTATTGTCCACTGACATTTCCTAACAACCACTGTCTGCACCAGAGAAGGCACGTGCTGGGCAAACAAAGGGTCTAAACCTCCTGAATCTTAAAAAGCCAATTCCAAAGTAGGGTACAGTGTGTCCTTCCCATAAAGCTGGACTTGGACCCAGAAATCAATGAAGAGAGATGATATTATATGTTTAATGTTTTGTTTTGCCCACAAAATGAAAATAAGAAAGCTCAGATATTATATTTTTGAAATCTAGTTCCTGCCTTTCTCTTTCTAGAAAGGGACAGACACCATATAACTTGATGTCGCTGTGATTAGGAAGTGATCTGTCAGGAGGACAAATGTTGAGAGTCTCTAAAGTCAGCCTTGTTTTGTCTCTGAGCTTTGGGATGTGAATCTAGTCTGGTTAAGATGCAGTAAGGGCAGTGGAAAGAGTCTGGCTTTGCCACTTACTGGCCTCACTACTTCAGACACTTAGACTTCCTGAGCTCAGGTTTATCAGCAGGAAAAAGAAGATAATGCTCACCACACATGTGTAAATAGGCCAGCACCTAGGTGTTCCTTAACCAGCAGCTGGGGACAGTTCAGAGGAGGGTGAAATTAGACACTGCATCTCAACATAAAAAGCCATTCCACAGTAGCAAATAAAGCACCATTAAGTTGCCTTGGATCAGAATCAGTGCAGGACCTTAAAGGATGTTACCTTAAAACATTGTTCCAGTCCAGGAAAAATTATCTTTCTACTATGCTACTTTGACTTTCATATAATCCACATAAAAGTCGCACCATGTGGCAAATTATTTTCCAAATTAATATCAAGGAAGGTATAACCTTGCTCAAATTATATATTTTTAGATAATGATAGTTATTTAACAGGTAATTATTTGTTGAATAAATGAATGAATACAAAGCATATCTTTTTTGCCTTGACATTTTGCTTAACCAGGAAGCTCAAAGCCAAATTTAATACAAAATCAAGAGAACTATACTAACATTTGCCATAGTACATTTACTTCACTCACTTTTCTTTATGGCTTTGATTTCTTGTTTCTCTTTTACTTTCATTTTTTAAATTGAAATTTTTGAGACACTTGCAGATTCATCTGCAGTTGTAAGAAATAATACAAAGACATTCCTTATATACTTCGTGCAGTTTCCTCCAGTGGTAATAGTTTTTGCAAAACTAGAATATAACAGCATAACCAGGGTGAGGAAATTGATTCAATTCCCCAATCTTATTCAGATTTCCCTAATTTTAATTATACTCACGTGTGTATGTGTGTGTGTAGTCAAAATAGTGAAAAATCTTCATCTTGCATACTGAAAGACATTCATGGCTTCGTACTGTAAAAAGAAAGCCACTGAACATGAATAATGATAAACTGAAAGATGCAAACAACAGAGGGTCTACCTGGGCAAAAAGAAGGAAAGCAGCAAAAGAAGTAAAGAAGTACTTCAAAGACTGCAAATGGCAAAGAGTGTAAAGACAAGTGATCTGTAGAAAATTATAATGGGGAACCCAATAAGGCTAGAATAAGTGCACTAAATACAGTCTTCACCTATAATTAGGGAAAATTTGATAAATTCATTCCTTCATTCAAAAATACTTTTGAAACCTATCATGGGCCAGGCTGTCTTTTAGGTGCTGGACATAAAAGGTGACCAAGTCACACATGAGCCCATGTAGCCTGCTGGAGTATGTAGATGAGTGCACACGCTCTCTCCATATGGTGGGAGAGGCGCCCCATCTTCTGGGAAAGGACAGCGAATTACGGTGCACACAAGAGGGGACACTAACCAAGACATGGTGAAGAGGGTCAGGGAAGGTTTCCTGGCAGAAGTGATATCTACACAGAGTCTTGAAGGATGAACAAACTAAGTCACACATGGAGTATGAGCATAAGTGGGTGGGGAAGAGGGAAAAGGGAAAACAGAATCCCATGTGCAAAGTCCTTGAGGCCAGGGAGTTTTGAGGCAAAAGTCAGAGTGCTCAGCAAGAAACCAGAATGGTAATTTGGGAGTCAGGAGACTAAAGTAAAAAAATTATTTGAGAACTTCAGGAGTTCGAGAAAGGAGAACACTAAAATTTGTTGAGCACTTACTATGTTCCAGGCACTGCGCTAGATGCCCTTTCATATGTCAGCTCAGTTCTCACAATAGCCCTGCGCTTTAGTTAAGCTTAATTCTGCTTTACAGAGAAGCCTCAGATTTGGAGAGATTAAGGAGCCTGTTTCCAAATTTCGCCATGTATAAGTGATAGAGGATCCACTCCCAATACCCAGGGTCTCCAGTGAACTGGTTTATTTTTATCGATCTTTCTAATGCTATAATCAATATAAAAATCACAAGAAAATAAATTCTGAAATTTCATTTTAAATAAAACCAACCATCAAGGAATGATCTAGGGGCAATATATTCAGCTCCTATTCAGACCTTTAGTCCTACTTAGCTTTCAGTTTTCCAAGAGGCCTCCTGCTAGCTCCTCACCCCTCCAGTACTGGGTTAGGTGCCATCACGTACGCATTCGTAATTTCCTTCAGCTTCTCATCTGCTCTCCAACTAGATTGTAAGCTTCATCAGGGCAGGTTCATCAGTGTATCATTAGCAACTAGTACAGTGCCTGACAGAGAGCAGTTAGTCTACAAATATCCATTAAATGAATTTTCTAAATCAAGGAAAACTTTTTTTAAAGGAAAAAAATTAACATTGAAATGTGCACTTATGACCAATTTTCTTCAAAACGAAAGTGGAAGGAATAATTTTAGCTAGTTTTTGCAGAGACTATACAGATTTATAAGTCAAGGTCCTCAGAAAGGGTGTATGTAGCAAATGCTACTGTTTTTCTGTAGTGTAGAAACGACCTTGAGAATACCATCATCATTTGTAACTGCAGTTAGGGAACAGGTTAAATTAAATATAATAGCTTTATGGCCTGAGAGATAAGTCAGAATTTGACGCAAAGAAACACTAATGAGATTCTGTGAGAAGCCCAAGAGAGAAGCAAAAGCTTAAGTGGATACCTAACTAATTGATGACTAGAAAAGACTTTTGAGGGCAAAGAACACATGCATCAACATGGTATGTTTTGGAGGAATGCCAGAAAGGAGGCAAGACAGTACGGAAGATGGAAGCATAAGAAAGCAAAGAGTAGGGAAGTGTAGCTTTGTTGATTTACTTATCGGCTTTAAAATCTCTTGGTATATTTATTGAAAGTGAAAATTTCTGGATCCATCCTCGATTAACCAAATCAGAAGTATTGGGGAGGGGGCCCTAGAATTTGCCTTTTCAAAGGCTTCTCGGGTCATTTTTAAGCACTGAAAAAATAACAAACCTCTAGTTCTTAAATCTATGAAACATGACAAATAACCATGGCATAGAAAAGTAATGAGGTAAGATGAGCAGCCCAAAGATATTTTTATTCTCTAAGAGGTAAGATGAGCAGCCCAAAGATACTTTTTTGGAAAGGCATTATGAATTCAGATGATGGGAACAGATTCATCATACACATCATACCTTGCTTAGAAAGGTACAGCTCACCACAAATCTATGTGTCCGCCATGCTCCACTGCTCATCTTATCCATAGTTCCCTGAGTGTGGGGGGTTGGCTGCCCCCTCAAGATTGTCTTCCTGCTCTTTCTCCTTCTGATGTGACTTATGATCCCCTTCTCCCAGAATCCCAGTCTTTGAGAACTTCTGTACAGAATATACCCGTAGGTGCTAATATTTAAATTGTGTTGGCTTGATGTATTTATGGTTGTTACATCTCTGTATTTAAAAAAGCAACATCAATTTGATTTTTCTCAGCTTCTACCAGGCAAAGGCTCTTTCCATTTGATTTTCACTCTAGGTTATTCAGGACATCTTTTACCAGGGATAATGGTACCTCACTGCTCTGGTTAATGAGGAAACAGTGGTTGTAATTTAGAGATAAAAATAATAAATAAAGACACAAGAAAAAAATCCCCTTTTGTTTTTTTAGGAGGCATGAAGAGAGATTTATGATTTGAAATATAGCTCAAAGGGTCAAATCCTGATTAAGTGGCTAGAGCATGAAGTAGAAAGAAATAAACAAAACGAAAGATTGATATTAATACTGGAGATTTTTAATCACTAAAAACTATCAAAAAAGCTGGTCCTATGAAGGGAGATGATGCCGGTGGTCATAACTACTCAGCCAAAGGAAGATAAAAGCCTGGCTTTCACAGGTTGATGGAGCAAATGAAGCTGGCGTTGGTTTCTCTTGAGTTAATTCAAGCAGTTGGCAAGGCCCATGCATCCTTCCAGCCTCAAGAGGTGGCCATAACTCAGAAATCATGCCCTCACTTCAGAGAAAGTGGGAAAGTGACTAACTACCCCACGCGTGTAAGGCAGTCACATGGATTTTAGCTTTGCAAGGAAATTTCCTAACAAACCATATGGCCCATTTCTGTCTTTTAATGTTAGAACAATCCCCTAAAATAGTATTTCTGACAAAAATAACATTCTTTTCCCACCCAAGTATCTTGGCATCTAAATGCTATTCTAAGCATTCTAGAAAGATAAATTAACCAGAGCTATTTACAACAATGACTAGCACTGCTGTGGCCAGAGATAGCTTCGCTAGAATTGCCAAGAAGGGAACAAGGGCATCACATAAGCCCTGGAAAACAAGCCAAGGGGACAAGTCCCACTCTAGGCTCCCTTTGGAAGACTGCCAAAGCCTACGCAGCCACACTGGGGGTACACAGGGAATGAGAAAAGGAGCCTTTTTCTCCAAAGTTTTGGATAAGGATTGCATGCTAATGCTAAAGTGGCCCAATTATTTTAGCTATTTTAGCTATTTTAGCCTGGCCTTTTTAACAGCAAGAAAGAAACCACGAGTTACAAAACGTTTCATTTCTGTAAAAGGCTGGAGCCTAGTCTTTGTTTAATGTATTCTGGTTTCCAATATCTGAGAGAAGAAAATTGATTTAAACACTTAGGCAATTACAGACGACTCTCACCAACTCAGGAGCCAATTATTCAAATTGCACATCACCATGTCTCTGTTTTTCCGCTTCATGCCTCTTCCTCTGTGAATACTGAATGCTTGTTGCTTTTTCACACACAGACAGGTCCAGTCTGGGTCATAGCACATGTTGGGACCTCAAGGGCAGAAGGCTCCTCACTGGGTTTCCAGTCACAGTGAAGAGGAATTTTCACTCAAAAGGCTAATCAACTCTTTGTTGATTCTGTAGATATGCTTGCTGCATAGGCTATACTCGAAATTAACTAAAGATTCATCTTCTCTTTTGCTTGTTCTGTCTAAGCTATAAACGTAACTGCCTATACCCCCTAGCAACTCCCGTGCTTTGTAACCATAGGAGGACAAATTAACCAATCAGCCCATGCCAAATAATTTTTATATAAGGAATGTTGCAACTGAGCTCTGGGCCCAGATCTTCAGAACACGAGCTCCTCTGGAACCACCAGCATAATAAACCTGAGTGCTCCAACTCTCCAAGTCCTGCTTGGTTTCTCACCGGTCTGATTTTTGCAACTTTTCTGCAACAACAGAGGCACACAATCTCTTTTCACTAGTGCCACCTCCCTAATCTCCCCCATTGTCCCCATTATGCTTAGAACCGCAGGTACAGATAAGACTGACAAATTCCTTCTTGGGAGTGTCCAAGTGAGACCCACAGACTGCCTGCTTCAGAGGCATCAGAAAAGCTGGTTAAAATGCAGCTTCCTGAGCCTCCCCCAGGCCTACTAGGTCAGAATGGGGGCCTAGGAATTTGCATTTTTAATATGTTCCCCAGGTAATTCTTATGCTCATAGAGGGTTAAGAACCATCATAACCACAGGTGCAAAGTCTTAGTATCTAAATCTGTATGGTTCTTGAGTTCAATAGTGCATCCAAAAAGCAAGGAATAGCATCTGGATCTTGCTGTTTTCCTGGGATTTGGAAAGCGAGAGATTGGACTGTGAGGGATAGCAATACTTGAGAAGGACTAGGAACAAGTAGGAAAACAAGTAGGAAAACAGGTACGAAATAGGCCAACGTAATCCCTAACTTGACTGTTATCGAGTGTCACATTTTCGTGTAATTGTTAGGGAAGCTTGGGTACGAATTGGGGGAGTATTCTGTACTTGCCTCTTAAGCATCAGGAGTTTTGTAGGTGTTCCAAAATTAAACAACAGTACAGCACTCTCTGTTCAGCTCTATAATCTGTGAAGCAGAGCCATGATGATAACCCACACACCTTTTGACTCAGGTTTTGCCTTTGCCATTGCATCAATGTTTCTAAAAATAAGGCTAGAGACTGGCGCTTTAAATTTTATGAATGTCTCAGTTGAGACCATCAGGCTTTTATTCCTTCTCTATGCTTTAATTTCTCTCATCATGGAATAGACAACTTATAGTACCAGCCATATGTACCTTTTAGGGTTGTTAAAGAGGGTTGAGCAGTAAAAAAACGCAGGGCACAAAATAGATACTAATACTAGTCATCACTGTTAATTTCACACTGTCACTTTAAAAATTAACACTGAATTGACCAATGAAGAGAAGCTGAACTGCTTGGCTAAAGTCTGGGATATATTTATGGATTTAAATTATCCACACTGCTTAGCACCTATTGGCACAGATACTTCAAAATTTACAGTTCTTTGGAACATCATATAATTTTCTGGAGGTATCACCAGACCTGCTTATTCTTTTAAAAGATGGCCATGAGCCTTGCAAACTGCTCTCATTTCATTTTAGTTCTAAGAGGATAGAGGTTGTTTTGTTATTTTTTTTTTTTTAAAATATATAACTTAAAAAAAATCTAGGTCAGACCTATCAACAGGATCTAAATAAGTCTTAGTATGTTGGACAACCTCTACAATGTAGCAACAATAAAATGTTGGCTGCACCTGCTGCCCTCATCCCCAAAAGCATGTACAATACATCTGACAAAGTGTGTCTATTTCCATGGTACCTATCACCATGGTAGCTGAGCCCAATTCTTTCCAGAACAATCAAGTTAGTAACATAGCCCTTGGTTACAGCCTCCTAAAAGTCTTGCTCTCGAATAAATAAATGGGACACTTTGTTTGTTTTTAATAAGCCATAAAAGTCTTCAAAGCAGACAATTATTACTAAATACTGCTTAATGTTACTGAAAACAAAATGACAACCATCTTCTCCTTGATACCAGTTAGAGAAACATTTTGTTTCTTTCTTTTAGAGAAACATTTCCAATCTTCATGACCACGCAAAATGTACAGAATATATTGTGCTTTGAACTACAGTTCAAGATTCTCTTGCTTAAAGGTTAAATAAAAAAAAGAGATCGTAGTGATTGTTTACCATAAGGCCTCCTTTACACTAATTTGAACTGATCAGTGTATTTATTGAATCAATAAAGTAGGATAGTGCTAATTCCCAATAATCCCAAACACAGACTTTATATGCTTCATAGCATTGCCATATCAAGAAGATGAAAGTATAAATTGATATCGTCTTCCTAAAAAAGCAATTTGGCAATAGAAGCCTTAAAATGTGCACTCCTTTTATTTTAAGTCTATTCAGCCAGCTATAACAAGATACCACAGGCTGGGTAGTTTATAAAAAAGGCCAATTTCTTATAGTTTTGGAGGCTGAAAGTCCAAGTTCAAGGATCCAACACAGTCACATTCTGGAGAGAACCCTCTTTCTGGTTCATAGCTGGCACCTTTTCACTGTCCTCACATAGTAAAAGGAGGTAGAGAGCTCTGTGGGGTCTCTTTTACCACCAACTCTATCTCCAGTCTGTATCTTGCTCCTGATTCCAGGCTCAGGTCACCAACTGCTTACTAAATATATCTTCCTGAATGTCTCATAGGCATCTATGAACTCATCCTTTCTGCATCACCTTCTCTTCACACCGTGTTCCGATAACTAGCACTCCCATTCTCACAGTCAATCAAATCAGAACACAAGGATCACCACGGATTCTTTGCTTTCTCCCACTGTCCCCTTCATGCCCATCCTCATACACTGATTTCTGCTTCTCGCATCTCTCTCAAATTCATCATCTCATCTGCTACTGCTTTAGTTTAGAGTTTAGACCGTCATCACCATTCACTAGATTTTTGTTATGATCTTCTAAAACTCTTCTTGGTTGCCAGTCTATCTTTCACATGGAGAAGTCTTTCTAACTACCTGATCTGGCTCCTTCCCATCCGCCCCACTACATCTCCCATGGCTTCACCACTGACATCCTACTTTTCACACAAATGAACTATCTTGATTCTGAACCCACATGCTATTTCTCCCTTTTGGGACTTCGCACATACTCTTCAACTGGAATCCTCTCATCTACTCCATCTCTCTGTGGTATCACTATTTCTTGTACATATTCTCATGATATTTTACTTATTCAATCAAAATTTACTAAGCATCTAATATTATGCCATGCTCTGTGCTGGCTGTTGGGCATATGGACTATCTCTGCCCCAGAGAAAGGGACACAAGGACTGCCATCACCTTTACTGCCCTTGCTTATTTACATCCTTTTTTACACTTTGCTTATTTACGCTGCTCTGGACTGCTAGATGGCAGGGACTGGATCATAATGATCTTTGTATCCCCAGAACATGGCATAAGTAGGTACTTAATAAATGTGTGTTGAACCAACTGAAACTGTACTGTTTTGGCTACACCATCAGAGTGATGAAACTTTAAAACTCTAAAAGTAACTCATAATTTTCAATGACTAGTGTTTGATACTTCATAAGAAAGAAACACAACTCTATGTTTCCATGGAGACAGATCAACAGTGTTCAGAGGGCACATGTTCAGCAGTCCTTAAAGATGCTTTGGGATATAAGTGGATGATTTCAGGTTCCCTCATAATCCTATGAGAAAAGTGACTGAGAGTAGGGAATATATTTAGTCCCATTGTAGTCCCCTTCCAAAAACTGTGATTTCTAATCCACGCTGCATTAATTTGCCTGATAGAAATCTTACTTGTAAGGTTACTCAGCATTTAAGGATACAGACAAAAGAAAGGAGTAGGGATTTGAATTATAGATAAGGGAGTGACATTTTGGTTCTTGGCTAATATTCAAAAAGAGTAATGACGAAATATATGATGACATTTATTTACTCTGTGGTTGATATATGAATCTGCAAACCCCATTTTCTCTTACTAAGGCATACTTTTGGTTTTATACTCAATCATGTTCTATTTCTATTGGAAATCATTAATTGGCATCCACCTTTTACTATTTTTGCTGAAGACAGACACGGATTAATTGGTTTTAAAATGTACAAAGGTGGTATGAATTTTCATGAATTAACATCATGACTTATTTTTAAATTTAAATATTTCCAAATCATCCGAGGATAGAGGAAGTAAAAAAAATGCACATTTGCAATATGGTTGGAATGGGAAACATATTTTGCAGATTTGAAATGATATGGATTCAATATAAATCTTTACCTGTCAATTTGTTAAGCATGTAAGACTAGGATTTCTTTCCCTTTTAAACTTTCTTTTAGAAAATTGAAAGAAGCTTGGTTGGAGCAATGTCTCTGGCTGGTTCCAAAACACTTTCCAATATACTTTCCTAAGATCCATTCGCTGTAGGATTGAATGTCACAAATGATGAGTTTTACCACATCTGAAAACTTTCTTTGTTCCTTAAACCAGGTGAGCCAAGTTACAAATCTGTTTATTCTTTTCTATTTCCTGAAAGATTAGATACTCTAGCTCAATAGCACTTCCTTTGAAGGGCTCCTTTCACTTGCTTTAGAATTACTCTCTTATTTCCTTAATCTCTTTGGTTTCAAGAAGTTGACCTTATTGGTCAGAAAAGTGTTTTTGGCTATTGTCTGCCATGAAAGAAAACTGATGACCCATCTAATTTGCTCTTCTTGGTTTTCTATTTTTGTTAAAGCCAACTCCCTTCACTATGAATAGTACCCTAGTGTTTTGATAGTCTTTGTGTCATTCTTGTTACCATGTATTGTGCTTTGAGTAGTTTCTTAAAAGTAATAATTTTAGTGATTGACTTTCACAGGCTAAGAAAGCTTCTGCATTTAAAGATTTATAATGAATTAAGCAAAATATGTAGAGTGTACATTTAGTTTGCAATGGTGCAATCATACAACAGAGAATATGAGTTTCAAATAGAATAAAGCTTTTTTTTTTTTAACTTAAAGTCTTCCTCACTCCACCCATTCTTCCTATCTAGTTTCTGTTTTTTACTTACGGTGGTTACTATAATTTACCCAAATTACCTATTTTACAACCATTTCTTGATTTATTAATACATATCTATGCCTGGCTTTGCTACAAATCAGTTTTAATTATTGGGAAAGTAACTAAATATCTTTGTGTTAGTTTTCCTCACTTGTAAAGTCAAGAAGGTTAATAAAGAGTCTCTAGATTTCTTCCCAGCATAAATATTTAAGGATTCAAAAATTTTCTTTAGTATCATAGAATTCTGCCAGTATATGAAAATCAGGGTATCCGGCATAAAATTTATAATGCTTCTTTAAAATGGAGAGGCAGGACTCACATGTATTATATAGCTAGAAACCTGCTAGCTCCTCCAAAGTTAAATTATCTACTTTAGAGAAAGAATTAAAAAGGATAATGTTCAAGCAACTAACATGGTATCTACTTTAGATTTAGTGGTCACAAAATACCTCTTTAAGGAGGTGCCATGTAGGCTAAGAATAGAATACCAAGATAGAAACAGCCATAGGAATGTCAGGAAAGGAGAGAATTCTGGGTAAAGAGAACAGCCTGGTGAAAAGCCAGGCAGGAACGAACTTGGCATCCTGGAGAAACATGAAGAAGGTCAGTGTGCCTGGAAAATGGTATATGAGAAGGAAAGTGGTAGAAAGTAGGCCAGCAAGTGAGGTAGAAATTAGATGTTGCAGGGTGTGTTAAGTCACAGTAAGAAGCTCAGATTTTATTCTGAGAGCACTGAGAAGACAGTGGGTAGTTTTCCACTGGTCACTGACATCCTTGAATCACATTTCTGGGGCTGTCATGTTGAGAACAGCCTTTTGGGGGCAAGAATGGAAGCAGAGGACCAGTAAAAAACTAATGAGCAACCTTGAAGATCAGTTTTTGCACAATTTATCTTTTGCAGAATTTATTAGACTATTCATGAACATTTCTACGTTCGTTTAATTGAATGTGGCTCCTGGTTTGGGCTGTTTTGTATAAAGTACGCTTTAACTCTAATAGTCCAATTCAACGTGGATGTTGCTATCCCAAATTATTTTTCTCCCTATGCCTTACCCTTGTTTATAATGCATTCAAACAAGGCTACTACAGAAAAATTCATTCAGTAAAAGAATCCTTGAGAGTCCAAACAAAGGCTAGTCTATACCACAACAGGTAAGCAAGTTCACCCAAAAAATGAAGTTTGCCTGCTCCATGGCAACACATTCGGAGATGATTTCGGCCAGATCTTAACATGCTCAGAAACAAACTTATTTCTTCAGTTTCTGTCACCTTTGACCACACCTCACTTTGATTTGGTTTAAGAAGATGCATCTCAAAGCAAGTGGTCCATTTGGGTTCTGAAACCTTACTTTGATTCTTAATACTACCTTTCACCATAGGGTCTTCATTGTGTTTGCCTTCTTCAGTCAGGTGTTTTTTTACTAGGCACTTTTCCCTCAGCTGGCCAGTCACATTTTATTTTTTAAATCAGGCTTTTTTTTTTTACTCCATAAAATACTGATCATAGTCAATTCTCAATAAAGGTAATGCTAGCATGACAATTAAATGCAGCAGATTACCTATCTGAAAACAAAGAGAACCACAGTTCAGGACAGGTGGAAGGGAGGCAGAAGTCGCTCCCAATAGATGTAAATGATTGACAAATACTACAAGAATGCAAGGAAAAAATAACACATGTGAGTGTGTGTGTGTGTCTACGTACATATGTATAGCACTCTTCTCGAGTCAGCATCTCATCACAATATATTTCATATGACAAAGGATAATTAAATATCTTTTTAAAGAAACATTAATTACAAACTTCTGAAAATAGTTCTGAAAATTTGCATGGTGCAAAGACATTAAAGTGCATCAGTTACAAAACAGAAAATGCCATATGGTGTCTCAGAACCTCAAAACTTCAGGTTGAAAAGAAAATTACTGTTATATTCTTATACCTTCTATAATATTCAAAATTGATTGCCAAATTCCCAAGGTTATGGGTCAGTTTATAGTTAGGATACACAAATTACTTGTGACACAATACAAAGTAGCCTGGTAAGATTATGAAGCTACACCAGCTGCTGGTTCCCTCCCCTAAGTCCAACCCCGGATGGTATAGAAAGGAAACAGAGACTGACAGATCTCAGAAACTGACATATAAATTGGGGAGCTCTTCAGGGGAAAGGAGAGGTTGGCTTTCAGTGTAGACAGCAGACAGCAATCCAAAGTGGGAAAGGATAGGCACCCACAGAGGAAAGACTGGAATGGAGCTGCCCAGTTTTCTTTTCCTCTTATTGCCCTGGGCTAGATCACTAGAGGCAGAAAAACAGCAATACCAGCTCTCAGGGTGGCCTCAGAGCATTCTGTTCTCCTCCAGGGTTAAAGGACAGAATGTTTCCCAGAAAGGCAAGGTCACGTGGTGGTTCCATGGTTGAGTGATGGGGAGGGCATTGTTGGTAGTGAGATATTGGGACAGGAAAGAAAGTCAAGCCCAGATCATAACAGCAGAGGCTTTCCACTCTGAGAAACATTCTCTTTGCCACTCCCTAGGCTTACGATGAGGGGCCCAAGCTAGAATCTCAAAAGATATAAAGCATAATTGATCTAACTATGGGGTGAACTAGATTAATCAAAAATTAAAATTGGAAAGTTTAAAAAACCCTGCACAGAAACTCATAGATCAAGCACAGAAAAACTAGCAAAAATATATAAGATTTAAATATCATCATTATAAGCTCAAAGTAATAGAGAACTTTACATCCAACAGATAATATATATTTTGTTTTCTTCAAGCATACATGAAACATTCACAAAAATCAAGTACTGGTTAGGGCATGATCAAAACCTTACTGAATCCCAGTGAATCAACATTATAGATGCTCAAAATTGACAAAAATGTAATAAAATTAATAATCATAGGGGAAATTATAAAAGCTTAGATATGAATGACAGTGAAAATCCATGTCAAAATTTGTGAATTTTAAATATATTAGTCGAAAATAAAATGAAAGCAAATGAGCTATATTTTCAACTCAAGGATGAGAAAAGCAACAGAGAAAAATACAAAGAAGTAAGAAAGAAGGAAAATAATATCAGTATGAAAATAAAACAATGACATAGAGGAGAAAGCAACAAAAACGGGGAAGATAAAGGCCAAAAGCTGCTTCTTCGAAAAGATTAATAACACGAACAGGACTGATCAGTAAAAGGAGAAAGAAATAGTGAATAAACAAAACATGACATGACAAAGAAGAAATATCCACAAACATAACAGAGATTATGAAATAACATGTGCAACTATACATCAATAATTTGCAAGCTAGAATAAAATGAATACATTTTGGGAAAACAGAGTACAAGTGAGTACAAAAAAAGAATCAAGAATCAAAATCTTACACAGAAAATAATCTTCAAAGAAACTGAAATGGTAATCAAAGACTTCCTCTATACACCCACAAAAAAAAAAAACCCCCATTGGATTCAGATTTACATTTTAGTGCTACCACATTTTCAAAGACTAGATGATGCCTATTTTACGCAAGTTGTTCTAGCAACAGACAAAGAGGGAAAGTTAGCCATGTTATTTTATGTTGTAAGTATAATCTTCATTGCAAAATGGGACAAAGGCAGTACCAGAAAAAACAATTATAGGCTCTATTCATTTACAAGAAGCAGTAATGCACAGTGTGGAGGAACACAGATTCTAGAGCCAGGCTCTCTGGGTCCAAATTGCAACTTCACCATTAACTAGCTGTGTGATCTTGAAAATGTTACTTAACTTTTTTGTGTCTCAGTTTCCTTATCAGTAAAATGAAAATGACAAATATTAGTATATCTGTCATAGGTTGCTGTGAAGATTAAATGAGCTAATTATGTAAAGTCTTTGACCAGTGTCTGGAATGGAGTAAATATTCTGTTAGTAATTATTAATATTGACATGAATGTCAAAATTATAAATATTAGCTAACCAACAGATATTAAAACGCTACATAAAATAGTAGTTAACCAAAATGGTGGCAGGCTAGTGCTGAAACAGGACCCAGAGGTGCTCTCAGTTGTCACCAATATACCTCCTTCAAGTAGGTAAATCCTGGTCACCTTCCAGTTTGATATCCACCAAAACACTACCCCCCAGCCTTGTGGGGAACCACCAGAAAGGAAATGCTGGTATGTTTTTCATATTTTTATTTACTCTTTATTTCCATGTGGTGCTTAGTATAAAGCTTGCAAATTATAGGGATTTAATAATGCTTACTGAATGAGTGAAGGAAAAATCTATGTATGATGAAATTCCCTATTGATTGCTTAAATGACAAACAAAGAGGAGATTGAGAGAACATGCATGTGAGTTATATCTACTATTTCTCATCCCAGAGATATGTCTATCAGTGCTCTTCCTGCTCTTGCCTTGGAATAGGAGTTGACTACAAAGAAAGGGACTGCCAAGGAAGATTCTTCTCTGACACTCGCCTTGTCTTAAGAGCCTTCATCTGTGGCACTACTCTCCAAAAACATTCAGTTCTAAGCTGATATGTGTGGAACCAATACGCCAGGCTGAGGGCTCAAGAGGCAGAGGTAGAAGGAGCAAGTAGTAATTGTTACTTTTCTCCCATTGGATCCTGAGTTCCTTCGGGTCAAGGAAGACATGGTGCTAGGCAGTGAGCATATAAACAATGACAAACAAAACATGGTCCATATTCTCCTAGAGCTTCCACTCTATCAGGGACACAGTTATGAATGAATGAATATAAGTAAAAATCTGCAATTAAAAACAATGATAAAAGCTACAAGGCTTGCAGAAATTTAATGTTATGAAAATTTTACTTTTTAAGATCATTTTATTCTTGGCTTCCCTAGAGAATTAGACAGCTTTAGCGGGTGACTTTGTTGAAGTTAGAGCAACTATTCAGCTAAGTTTGCAACAATTCAGGTAAGTTTTAAACAACTCCACTTCTCTACTGTCAACAGCAATTTAATACCTGCATTTACTTGCCTGGCAGCAGATGAGGACATGTGCCTTTATGCCGAGGCAGCAGGTAGAATGACTTTGCTTTTAAATGCTGCAGGATCATTGCTAAATGGAATGGACACTTCCAACTAAATGAATGACTTGGCCCACAGCACAATTACCTTGTTGTCTTCAGATGGCTTTCTGCCCAAGCCACTCATCATTCCAAGGGCCAAGATACCACTTAAAGGGTCAGTAGCATAACTTAATAAAAGGACAAGTACTTTTACAGTCTCAGGTCTTGCTGTGAAAGAAGAGGCTGTTTTAATTTTGTTTCAGTTTTTAAAGGAGTAACTCTTTTGATGAATTGATTGTTCTTGTAGAAATACTAAATGGAAAATGCTATTCACTACAGCTCCATGAGCTGGTCGTTGGGTCAAGGCTGGCAGGCCTGGTGACAAATCCATTTGTTGTCAGCAACAAATTTCTAAATTTCTAGGAAGCTGTGGAGTCCACTGTTGAGTCTCAGGGGTCCCAAACACTGGTTGAAGAAGCTGGAAGCTACTATAACCTAGCTGTTGAAGGATCTAATCTGAACAAGAGTTCTTCCTCCACTATGGATGAGTCTGTCACAAAGCAGAGATTCAGATCAATAAAGATTAGCCATCAAGAAACGATTTTTCAAGATTTTCTATTCTTGGCTTCTAAGAGCTTCCAAATCACCCTCAAGGGGCAAAGAACAGGAAAACACAATATCTTGGAAATTTTTAAATAGAACTTCCCATTTGGAAAGATTGCGATTGCTATGTGTTGTGAAGTAACCAATGGATACTCTCAATTTAGGTTAAGTTGGCTAATATTTATAGTGGTAGAGTCTCCATTTTTGGTCTACTAGCTCCTCAAGAGAGGAACTCTCAGGAAAAATAATATGTTGTTTTCCTATGAACAAATGCTGAGTAATGAATGGCAATCAGACTCTCCTTCTCCTTTCCTCTCACAAACTCCTCCTCTTTCAAGACCTGGCTCAAATATCATCTCATTTTGGTACACATCATTAACCTCCCCAGGTAATTAATGGCCTCTCCTCTGTGTTCTAGTTCGCATCCTTGTTATTGTACTCATTATTGTATACTATGCTTATTTCTGTGGATGTCTTTCTCTCTCTATAGAGTAATAATTTGCTTGAGACTATCGTCTTATTTTGTTTAGTGGTTACCAAGTACATGCTAAATAAATGTTTATGGAATTGAATTTAAATCTGGAGAGGAGAGATCAAACTGGTGGTTGCCAGAGGAGAGGGGGTAGAGGGAATGGGTGAAAGGGTGAAGGAGAATATAGTCAATAATATTGCGATAAGTTTGCACGGTGACAGGTGATTACTAGACTTAGTATGGTGATCATGCTGTAAGATACAAATGTAGAATCACTGTAGTGTATCCCTGAAATGAATATAAGATTGTATACCAACTATATTTAACTAAGAAAATAAAAAATAAAGAAAAAAATTTGGAGAGAAGTTTCTAATAGCCTATCACAGGATTTGGATTCTCGAACCTTTCATAAATAATATGTAGGAAGCAAGTAATCATATCTATAGATAATGCAAAAGTTGGCAGGGATAGCAAATGCGCTGAGTGATAGAATCTTGACAGATTAGAAAAATGGGGTAAACCTAACAAGATCAAGTTTAATAGAGATAAAATGCAAGGTCTAGTACTTTGACCCAAAATGCCAACCATAATAATATGAGCTAAAGGAAACATAGCTTATTACTAGCATATATAAATAAAGACTTATGGGTATTAATGATATCAGCTCAACACCAGTCAACAGTGTGATGTGGCTGACAAACAAGTGATGTGTCCATAACTTGAACTGGTAGAAATTGGGTGTCCACAGTGAAAGAAGCCATAGTCTTTTTGTAGAATGTACTATCTAGCTCACATACTACTCAGAAAGATGTTCTGTTTGGGCATACCATTCAGAAAAGGGGTTTGGAGAATAGAGGGCATACAAAAGGGGATAAATGTTATATGGATTTACTATCTATGTTGGTTGACAGCAATGGAAATTGATGGTCTAGAAAAGTGACTATTTGAGGTTAACATGGGGGTTATCTTTTTATTTTATGGCCCTACACCATGCAATAGGAATAGTGGAGAAGTAACATCAACATTTGAGATAAATTTCTGAACTGACCAAGCATGAAAAGTCAGCTTGAAAGGTGGTAAGCTCCCTGTCACTGAGGGTATTCATAAGGTCTTCTGTATTGGTTCCTTCTAACCTAGAAATTCTCTGATTCTGAGCTCTTCAATGAGTCAGGTAAAAAAAAAAGTAGATTCCCTGATTTCCAGAAAAAGATAACATCATCTCAACACTTGATCATTTCTAATATTATATCTATTATATCATAATAGCCTGCTATTTTATTAATAGATTATAACAGCTAATTTTTTGGTAAAGCATTCAGAATCAAGGTAGAAAAATATTGTGACTGAGAAAGGCCTCTTTTTGTAAGCACTAGATTTAATTAAAGTTTGTTTTTCAGATAATCTTAATTTCCCAGATAATCTTAATTTACATTTCTGAAGCAGTCTGAAACTTTTAGTTATGATTGGAAGTCTGCATTTTATCTATACAACTAGAGTGCTGAGTAATACTTTGATCCAATTTGGTATAGTCATCATCCTTCTGGACTAGATTCAAATATGGAGCAATGGGAAACCCATCTGAATCTGTTCCAGCTGAAGTTTGTTGCCATCTATACCAACAACTGCAGGAGACATACTTTTGGTGGCTCAAGCTGTTGTGTTCTCCATCGCATTACGGCTAATATAAACATGTTCAACACATTTATGAGCCAAACTGGAACACCATTACTAAGAAATAGAGGTGACGTCTTTTTCGTAAGAGAATAAGAGAACAAAACAAACTTGTCCCAATATCACCTAATACTGAGTAACCAACATATTTTTCTACACTTAAATTTTTATGAAGAAGAAGCAAATGGTATAAAAAAAGTCATAAAGGCACATCTGGCAAACTGATGGGAAGAATTTAGTGTGGGAAGTAGGGAAAGAGCAACTTTTAGATTATATCTTTTAGTCAGAGATTTGACTTCCAAGCAGTAAAAATGAAAATGAACAGAAAGGTAGAAGTTCTGATTTTGGGGCCTCGTTCTTGACACTGACTCTTCTATTGACATTATCAAGTCACTGTCTTCCCTCATAAGAAAAGGAAACTAAAATTTTAAGGAGGTGAAACAGAATTTCAGAGATGTCAAATAGACAGAAAATGATGGTCCAGGATTTGGACCTAGGTCTCAATAACTCCATAACTCACCCTATCCAATGTTATTTGTATTTCTCAACATTGAATAAAATGACTCTTCTTATATCTTACCAGACAGCAGGGAGAAAAGAAGAGAATCAGAGTTTTCTGAAAACAAATTATGTTCTAGAATAGAGATTAGCAAACTTATTCTGTAAAGGGCCAGACAGCAAATATTTTAGGTTTTGTGGGACATATGGTCTCAGTTGCAACTACTCCACTCTGCCCTTGTAGCACAAAAGCCAAAGATGATATGTGAACAAATGCGTGTGGCTATGGTCCAATAAAATAGTATTTTAAAAAACAGGTGGTGATATGATAGAATCAAATAGAATAAAGTAATTAAGAATAAATTTAATAAAAGAAGTACAAGTTGTGTACAATAAGTATAAAACCTTGTTGAAAGAAATAAAATAAAACTTAAATAAATGGAAAGATATTCCACATTCGTGAATTGGAAGACTTAATATTTTTTAGATGGCAATACTCCCCAAACTACAGATTCAACACAATCCCTATCAAAGGTCTAAGCAATCCCTATCAATTTCTGTTTTTCAGAAAATGACAAGTTGAATCTAAAATGTATATGGAAATGCAAAGGACCCAGACTAGCCAAAACAATGTTGAAAAAGGAGAACAAGGTTAGACGACTTACATTTCTAGATTTCACTTACTACAGAGCTACATTAATCAAAAGCAGCATAAGGCTAGACATACAGACCAATGGAATAGAACTAAGAGTCTAGAAATAGACTCTTACATTTATGATCAATTGTTTTTTGACTAGGATGACAAGACACTTTAATGAGAAATGAACAGTCTTTTTAACACATGATTCCAGGACAACTGGATGCCACAAAGAATAACAATGGACACTATCTCACGCCATTAACACAAAAATTAACTCAAAATAGATCAAAGACCTAAATCTAAGAGCAAAAACTATAAAATTCTGAGAAGAAAACATAGGAGTGAATCTTTATGGCCTTGGATTAGGCAATAGTTTCTTAAGCATCTCCCAATGGCCCCACCTCCTAATGCCATCATCTTTGGGGATTAAGATTTCAACATATAAATTTGGGGAGAGGAGACACAAATATTCAGACTACAACATAATCCCAGCATAAAAATCCCTGAATTCTAATCCCTTTAGGAACACCCCCTGAATAATCAAATCTCTGCCAGATTCAACGATTTATTGAGAAGACCATGGAAGAGTGCTCAGAAATCCTATCCAATATTTAACAACATTCCATTTCAGCCAACTACTCCTTATGTTTTTGGAGGATGAAATGAAAGAACAGTGGGTACAATATGGTCTGCCATCAGGAGAAGAAGAAACAGAAACAGAGTTTTGAAAACCTGCTGGAACCTAAAGAGTCAGCTCTCAGAGCTCCAAAGGCTCAGAGTCACTAGAATCTACACACTAGTTCTGATTTTTACTGACAGGGTATTCCCACGACAGAATGAAGTGAATCCAGCATTGTCTTCTGCAGACAGCACAGAAGTAAAGGAAATTGGAGAAATGATTAAACTACCAGCTACTGAGAGAGAGATGGGAAGACATGGAAACGGCAGTGAAAGTGTCTGGGGAGAAAGAGCCAGTGCTGGTTTTGGAGTTTGACTTGCTACTGCTGTTTCTATTGATTTTCCCCAAGAGTGTGATCAGGAGTAAAATCCACCTCTCAGAAAGGCGCTGCCACAGACCAGAGAAATATCATTTTAATGCCAGATAAGCATATTGGATTAGGGGAAGGGAGAAGTCGGTAATCAGAGCTAGATGATCACTATAAACATTCAGCAAAAAGCAGCATTTACAGCCTTTAGTTAGCTCAACAAATACTTTCCTGGCTTTGAAAAGTGGTACTCAACTGGATGGAAATTTTACATACAGTAAGGGTACTATGATAGACTTAAATTTCTCCTCAGAAAAACCTTATTAAAAGCACACCAGAGAGCAGAGGATAAGTAAGACATGAAACAGCCTCTCTCTATTCCCAAACTCAATTTTACTTTTGCTTCCATGCAAGTTATCACAGGTTCCCAAGTACAGGGCAGGTGAGTACCGTGCATACTTGAGTGAGATAGACTTACCTTTTTCAGTTTGCAGCTACTCTGTAATCAGCCTCTTCTGAGGTGAGCATTTACATTTAATTGTACAAAGGGCTAATGAGTTTCTAAAGTTGTCCACTAACTCCAAGTACATTGTATAAGCAGGAAAACAACGATCAAGTACATTCTTACCTCTTGCTTCTCTCCTACTGGTATACCATCACTGCAGTGTCTGATAATGGTACTCAGGCTATTAAAGCCATCCTGTGTATGTGGCTCATTTCCCATTAAGCTAAACAAATATTGTCATCACTTCAAGATAATTCAACCTTTCTCTTTAAAACAAGAAAAGGATAGGAATTGTTATTCTGCTAATACTTCTCTCTACTGCAGATTTTTTAATATGTGGGAAAATAGGCACAGAATGGTCAGAATGCTCATTTGAATCAATAACATAGACAGGGCTAGGGCAAGTATCGCTTTCATTGCTCTTATAACACTTTATTGCACTAATTTGTTTATGTGTATGTCCCTACAAATGCAGGCAAGGACTATGTCTTATTCATCTCATCTTCCTTAGCCACAGCCCAGTCACTCACATGCAGTAGGCACCTGAGACTTTGTTCTTGAATAAATGAATGAATGAATGAATGGATGGATGGATGAGCATGTGCACATGTAAGTGTGTGAACATGTGTGAGTAAATACACACACAAATTCACACGGTTGTCACAGTTCTAACACCTGATTCAGAATCTCCTTTGTTTCTAATGACAGGAATATTAGTAATGTCCATGGGGCTTAATGTTCAGTTCAAACTGCTCTTTAAGAGGGTAGGTGAAGAAAAATGCACTGGACATCGGAATACTTCTCCCTCCTTTAAAATCCAATATAATTGCACTAAGATTGATAACATTTGTAGTGACAGTTAATCAGAACTGTACCTGGCATTGTTATTTAAATGTTTCATATGGATTCATTTTATCCCCTGGATAGGTTGAGGGTTGGTTAAGTATTCAGTTAAAAGCTCCTCCTGGAGAGCAGGTTCTCATTTAAAATTATCCTGTGTTCCCCATGGAACCCAGCAAAGAACTAGACACATATAGGTCCTCTAACCATGTGCTGAATTACAGAACTTTCAACCTGAGGAAAGTCCAAGGTTCATTCAGTTCCACAGCAATTATAAAAACTGTCTGGCAGCTTTCAAGGAACAGATTTGTTTTTCATCTGTATAATGTTTCTGGTTAATGTTGAAAGATAACTAATTAGCTATCAATAAGACTAGCCTGTCTTTAATAAGAGCCTCAAGGCACAGGGTTGGAAGGCGCATTTGTTGTCCTTGTAGCAACCATAACACAATAGACATGTCCATTGCAGTATTTTAGTTCTATCGTCTGTCTTTGACCATCCTATTTAAAATAGCTCCCCTTAGCCTGCTTTATTTTTCTCATTCACAGCACTTGCTTCTAAGTGATACTGTAATATGTGTATTTACTTGTATAGTGTTAGTCATCCCCACTAACTGAACCCCATGGGAGCAGAACATCTGCTTTGTTCTCTACCCTCCTTCTCTGTCAGTGTGCCTAGGAAGGAGCCTGGCACGTAATAGGTTTCCATAACTTTTTATTTATTGATGTTGCTTAATTTACAAATGTTCACTCACCAAAAGTCAAGCTCACTTGAGATAAAGTAGAGAAGTCTAGGAATGTGTTATATGCTTGAGAATTATCACACACACATGTGCACATTCCACTAAGCTGAAACAGAAGTCTCCAGGAAATGAACAAACACCTAGAGCCAAGGAAACATATTCATCTGATAAAAGCCTCATCCACTAATCAGTAGAAAGAAACAGGGCCAATCAGTGTAAAAGATTTGGAAAGAGATTTGCTGTGTTCTACTGAGACTGAAAAAAAAGAGGGGAGAATTGCTGCATATAAGCCAGATGGGGTAGAATGCCATGAAACTTACAGCAGATGGCACTAAAATATTCAACTAGCAT
Organism: Pteropus vampyrus; assembly: GCF_000151845.1. Taxonomy (NCBI): domain Eukaryota; kingdom Metazoa; phylum Chordata; class Mammalia; order Chiroptera; family Pteropodidae; genus Pteropus; species Pteropus vampyrus. The sequence continues at coordinate 7,658,200 of NW_011888796.1, read as the reverse complement.
TTCCTTATGCTCCAAGCTGAGCTCTGCGTTAACACCGATAAGGAGAGTCAGTCTATTTAAAAACATGCAGATAAAAAACAAATTCTGTATTGTTAAATCCTTCTGCTAAAAACAACTCCAAGCATTAGCTTCTAATGTGCCTTCACACAAGCAATATGTTAATATTGTTCAGGCAAGGTTATGTCTAACAAAACCAGCCAGAATAGGAGGCAGAAAAGCCCACAGTATCATGAATCTGTTCAAAAACAAGCTCAGTGTGGTAAAGCCGTGAAAATCTGCTTCTCTGATCTCCATAGCAACGGCAGCGGCCCTCAGACATACGCTTTAAAAGCCAGATTTGTTTTTCTCTTTTTCAAGTACCTTTGCATGATATTTTTAAATAATGTTGAAATACAACTAACACCGAATAAGGTGTAAACACTACTTGTTCCAATTGCTTCAGTATTAGACAAGGTGGCTTGTCATTCTTAACCCACAGTAGTTAAGCCACTGTTACAAGGCAGCACCTGGCTCTCTGGGAATGGGCCCCCAAAATACTATCGACTGAAAGTCAGGCTTAATAATATTTATAGGCTGGCATGAGCTACGTAGTTGGAGGAGAAGATACTCTTAAGGTTTATAAACCATGCAAAGTAATAGGCATATTATCCATCTGCTTTGCAAACATTAAGGCTCCCATCTAAAAAGAAGCCATATAAGACGGACTTTCTCACTGAATCTAAGGTATAGACACTACTAAGTTTGTCACACCAAGAAGTCAGGGAAAGAATTAAAATTAGAATCACATAAACAGGTGTGCGATGAAAAATTCTTTCAACTATTCTGAATTTTTTAAGATGTTCATAATAAAATATTGAAGAAAAGGGAAATACATCTGATCATCATATACTATGAAAACCAAGGGAACTTTCCACTGTTCCATGTTCTTATTATAGTCAATATAGTGGAAAAAGTAGACGTTGAGAGATATTTGTTCACTGGCTAATTAAAAGTGACCAACTGAAAAAAAATGGAGGATTCTTTAGGGAATTTTAATATGAACTGGGCATTAGATGATGTTAAAGTATTTGTTTTATTAGAGGTAATAATGGTCTTGTGGTTATGTAAGAAAATGCTTTTATTTTTAGAGATATTGAAGCCTTTAAGGAGTGAAATGTCCTGCTGGTTGTGACTTAATTTAAAAATGTTCCATGTCCGTGAGTAGATAAAATGAATGTGAAAAATGGTAATGATTGTTAAATTTTGTTGATATATATTTGGAAGTTCATTTTACTATTCTTTCTAATCTGTGTATGCAACTTTTCATAATAATCTATCTTAAATATCTTGAAATTAAAAAAAAAGAACCATGAGTACTCATTTTCAAATCATAGATAAGAGTTAAGTACTTAAGGGTCATCTCTAACCTTGTCTTCTTAAAAGGATGATTAAAATACAAACTATTTTATGCGTAACAATTCCTTGTCAGTGCTTGTGAAATACCTTACATGGAATTTTGGAGTGAGTTGATGCATAATTATTTTCAAAAGCATGAAAATGGTGGACAAAGAAGATGAAGCAAAATGCACAAAACAAGCAAGATGTTATAAGAAACATCCTTGGATAGAGATAGAAATTCTGCATAAATCCTGCCCCCAGCCTGGGGTCAGTCTGCCTGCCTTATAGGGGACTGGGAAGACAAGAGACTGCCCTAAATTGAGAGCACACCAAAGTTTACTTCCCACTTAGGAGAACTGAAAGCATATAACAAAATGGAAGAGTTTTTTGAGAGAAATGACAGTTATTTGAAGCATTTTACGTAAGCGACAAATCCTCAAGGATTTGTCTATCTTCTCTAAAGGGTCAATTCCATGTTTATCACTGTTGAGAGTATGTAGCTAAACCTTACTCCCAAATATTACTTCGAATATTCCTAAACAATCTGATTGTCCATAAGAATAAATCATAGGGATGAACCACCTTCTTTGTGGGTAGAGTTATACTTAGGGAAATGGGGAAGCGGAGCCTGCTACGTTCCAAGCTTGCCATGAATTCGGTCCCTTTTAAAGGAAAGTAGCCCTAAGAGTTCTTTCTGCTAAAGCTGCTACCACCCTAGTCATTCTTCCATGTTGAGAGAAATCCATCCTGCTAGCCCGATAGACCACAGTCGGGTCTTGAGCTAAATGTGGATGAGGGGGAATAATGTCTCTGAGGTAGGCTGCGACAGGCGAACACTGGATGGTGATGAAGCAGTTCGCTCATATCTTGTCCATCCTGGGCAACAGGAATGCTGAGTGCACAGAAGGGCAAGCTGTTGATGGAGTTTAGGTGCAAGGCCGGGCTGCCATGGCTGTACTCCATAGGACTGCCATACAACCACCCTTGGAAGGCCAGGGGGCTGATTCACCCAAGAGAGCCCATCCCTGCTGGCCCACATTCTCTTGTCCTTGGTAACCCCCATTACTGACTATAACCTGGATGCATAGCCGTATCTAATACAAAAAACATGCTCCAATCATAAAATATCATAATAACTGCTGCCACTTATGATGTGTCAGGTCTTCTACTAAATTAAACTCCTTAAAAATGTTAGTCAATGTATTCAATGCAAATCTCATTACAATGCGAGGGAGTAGAAATTATTGGCCACATTTTACAGATGAGGCTTGGGAATTTTTAGGCCACCAAGTGGTGGACTAGGGTTCAAACCCAAATCTGTCTTATTTCAGAGCTCATGCCTTAATCACTATGTAATATTGCCTGTCTCTATACCAGCCTTAATAACAAGCCTCGTTTTTAATTGGGTTCTGCTGTACTCAAAATAACAAGCAGCAACCACTGAAGAATGTTTTCCTATTTTCCTATTTTGTAGGGGTTATAAAGTTTCAATAGACTGGTTCTGTACAAATTCCATAGGCTCAGCAAAGAAAGGCTGAACACAGGCCTACAGTGACATCATCTGCTTTGTCAACTCAAATCTAATATTGGCTATGTCAGCTGAACCTCAGAAAGCATCCTTCTCTGCTGACTGCACTTGCCCTTTCCTGAGCTGACTGTTCCAGGAGTGCATAGCCAAGAGGTAGAAGCTCTTCATGTGTTAACAGTAAAGGATCCACACACAATGCTTTTTTCTTAATTGGCCTATTATTCTTTAACCTTTCATTGGATTCAATAACATTTAAATGAGCTCTTGGAAAAGAATACGCAAGCTATAAAATACACTAAATTATAATAAAATCCCATAATATACTTTGGTGGCTTCACCTATGTATCTGGAGTCACTATTATTTATTCATCAAATGTTTGTTAAGTCTCTACTACTCACTAGGCACCATTGTAGGTGCTGGAGCTACAGCAGTGAAAGAGTGTGTGATCTTAAAGAACTTAAAGTCTACATGGTAAAGACAAGCAATAAACAAATAAATGCACATATAAATATATTGAGTGATGGTAAGTGCTACGAAGATTGCAAACAAGAGATCATTGTGCAAGAGGTCTGTGATACGTACTTGACGCTCATTAAATTTCCAGTGTGCTCCACACATCAGGGGAGAGTCATGTTACTAATTCTGGCCAATGGACCATTCTCTTGTCCTTGGTAACCCCCATTACTGACTATAACCTGGATGCATAGCCGTATGCATCCAGGAGGGGACTTTGAAGAGCTAGTGTGCCCCTCTACTCCGGGCTCTCTCTTCCCCTGGTGTGACAACCTGGGAAGCCATATGTTGATATTCAGTGGCACAGGAGGAAAGGAGCTTGGATCTCTTTGTAACTGGGTAAAGGAGAACCCCTACCAACTAGCATCAGATTTACTGTGAGCTAGAAATAAACATTCGCGGAGCTTAGCCACTGAGCTTTTGGGGATTGTTACTGCAGTACGGCCTGACTAACAGAGGAGACACAAGTAATGAGACTGAAGCTAACAGGAGCCTATGCACCACAGATGGGGTGAACTCAGCGCCTGTAAATCCTGTATGGACATTTTAAATCATGTGGGGATACTAAAAAATGCTCATCTACGGATGTTACATCCAAAGATTATACTCTGGTATATTTAGGTTGAGGCCTAAGCATATATATTTTGGGAAAAAAAAATTCAACAGAAGATGATAAATTGGGTCATCTGGCTGTAGGAAACCTCCCCAGAGGACACCTGTCCACAACGTGCTTGAGAAAGAGCTTATTAGTGAGATCAAGTTAACATCCTTATAAGAAAGCAGCCAAACCGTGACACATGAAGAAAACCTGTAAACTTATTAATTGAATTTTTATGAAAGACTATGTTGCATTAAAAATTCTTGCATTAAATGAGTAACTGCACTAGATTCTTCCAAAGTCCTAACTCATTGAATAATTATTATTAACATAGAATTTTAAATAGTAATAAAATGAGACAGTAATTACTTAATCTAAATTATCTCAATTAAGCCTCACAAGAATTCTGCGATGCAGGTACTATTCTCTCCTTTGAACAGATGACAAAACTGAAGTGCTGACAGGTTAACTTGCCCAAAACCACACAGGCGGTAACACTGATGGACCCAGGATCCAAACCCAGCTGGCCCATGATGCTTTGTCCCAGTGAAGAGGAGGATTTGCCATCAAAAAACACAGAGTGTAGAAAAGGGGAGTTGAGGCAAAGGGCTGATGGAGGGTAAAAGACCTCACTCAGGCATGGACTCAGGGCAGCCTCTCTGATTCTGGGTGAGAATCCCGGTCCTCAGAGAACAGAACAGTTCACAGGCTGCCAGAGTGCGACGGGCATTCCCAATGAAACGATCTGCTCTTCTTGCTCCAGTTCTCTGCTCACCAGGCAACTAGGAGGTGATCTCCACACCAGGATGGAGTTACCCTGGTATGTCTCCAGTGTAAATGTATAAATTGGCATTCTGGTTTATACCAGATTCTGATGTCTGTGTTTCAGAACACATACCACTGAGAATGGAGTCTTGGGTTACTACTCTCTAAGGCAGTACACGAGCCTTGCCCTAAGGTGACTCATTCCTTCAGAACTTCAGAGACTTTTGGAGATCTGTTTAGGAGGAATCACATACTAGTTCATTAACACATAAAAAATAATGGGCTTATCAAATCAAACCTGTATAGTTTATTCTATGAAATGGAGAGCATGAGGACCTCAAGGATACAGGAAACAAGGAATGTATGTTTTGAAAGGGAAACTGGGAAAGCTCAGGAGTGGTGGGCTCCAAGGTGGGGCTCGTGAATAGCTGAGGAACAGCATTGAGGCTGGGGATACATGAGTGGTGAGAAGCAAAGGTACTGGGCCTATTTTCCAGTTTTGCCTGGGGCTAGCCCTAGACAGAGAATTCTCCAGTTCTCCAAGTGGTCTGTCTCAGAGAAACTTCTTGTGCTTCTGGTCTGTTGGACCTGAAGCTACTTCTCACTTTGCACAACTCCAGGGAGCACCAGTTACTCACCTTGTGATTATTAACCCATTTCCAGTTTAGAAAAAAAAAGTACGGCTCTCTACCAGCGTTAATTTTACATAAACGTGCTCTTTGAAGCTGAAGCAAATCTGACTGGTTTTCAATGTGAAAATAAAATATAAAAAACTTCTTGGAGTTATTTCTAAATAGAACTTGTCTCTAATCCTAATGTAACAGAAATATATCCATGAATCAGATTCATCAGACGAATCTTCGGCTAACAACTGTTCGAGAACAATGTTAACATCACATGTAGGAATGTTACGTTTTCTAGGATTTGACATTTTCAGTGATTGAGAATTACTGTATTTTGTAAATGGAAATACCACTACTAAAAACGGAATGCTATAAATAGAACGATGCCATTTGTTTACAAAGACTATTAGAGCAATGTAAAAATAATAAAAGCAAGATATTTCGTGGCAAACTTTGGGGGTTAGGTTAGGGCTGTAATCTGCGAGTTATCTCAGGGTAAATGCTGCCATCACAAGTGCCATTGGTGAATATTCTTGGGGCAAATGGGAAACGGGCTAAAGATCTGTTCAGTTTTTATGAAAATATTTCGAGAAGTAGCAATAAAATTTCTGAGAACAGAGAAAGACAAATGTCATATGATTTCATTTATATGTGGATTCTAAAGAACAAAGTAAATGAACAAACAAAACAGAAATAAACTCATAGATATACAGAACACTTTGATGGTTGCCAGATGGGAGGGAGGTTGGTGGATGGGTAAAAAAGGGGAAGGGAGTTAAGAAATACAAATTGGTAGTTACAAAATCGTTTTGGGATTACAAAGTATAGCATAAGGAATATAGTCGATAATACTCTAATAACCATGTATTGTGTCAGATGGGTACTAGATTTATCGGGGTGATCAGTTCGTAAATTATATAAATGTCTAATTGCTACGTTGTGCACCTGAAACTAATATAATATTGTTTGTCGACCGTAATTGAAAAATAAAAAAAATGACTTTAAAAAATGTCTTGAGGACAGGATTATCTTTTTCTAATTTGCTCAGAATTACCCTACCAGTTATTCTAGCAGTAGGGCCAATTAGCATCAGCAAAGGAGAGTACAAAGGAGAAAGGTATAGAGATGGAGAAACAAGATATAAAATTATGCAACTACGGGGCATATGTTCCAAGGTACATTCTAACTTCTTTCTCAACCTACGTTACATCACAGGTTATCATATTAATGAGGATGAGGCTGGCTACAGTAACAAATAACCCCCAAATTTCAAAGGCTTAATATGGGAGAAATTTATCTTGGACTAGCTTCACAGGTCAATGCGAGTGTTCATTAGCTAGCAGCTTTACTCAGGGTAGTCATTTAAGGACTTAGGTTCCTACCCCTTTGTCATCCCCTAGGTCTAGAGCCTAGAAGGAGGAAAAGGCACAATTCTATCTTCACCCAGATGTGACCCACATCACTTCCATCCGCATTCCATTGATAAGAATTATGCTCCTAGCTTCACCTCCATGCAAGGAGGGCTAGGAAATGCAGTCCTGGATTCAGCGGCCACTTCCCGGCAATCACTCTGTACTGTAGAATAGGAACTATCAGTTTGGTGGAGAGTAACTCATCTTTACCTGTTACCAAATGGGCATCATATATATTACAAGGGCAAACATTACATATAGTGGAGAGATAAAACACAGTTCAATAGAATGATCTTATGTCTCATTCTAGAGGCAAATCAGTCCAGATTTGACAGATGAACAAATAGTAAGGCTGAAATCCAAAAGGTGTCTCCTTTACCAAGGACTTTGCCCTCAGTCTCTAGGGTTTGACTCAGAGATTTCTCCATCAACAAGGCCTCTTGCATTTTTTAGCCACACTAAAGGGGAAAATGTGGTCTCCAAGGGAACCAGAATGTATAAACCACGAGAGGCCTTTTAAAAAGGCCTAAAAATGTGAACCCTAACAAAGGGAAGAGAAAAAAATAAAAGGGAAAAATTGACAATGAGGCCAATTTTCTTATATCAAAATTATATTGAATCGAGTTATTTATGATTTTGTTTCCAACATTTGAGAAAACTATAACTCTATGTAAAATCGATTCAACCATCAGTTGGCTAACCTAAAATTTTTTTGAATTATATTCTTTCCAGGTGATTAGATTGAATTTCCAGCTTATTGACCATGTTAACATTTGAACTAGCTGTGTATATTGTGTACAATTATAAAACTATTTATATACTTTGGATATTAAATATATATTTAAGATATTAAATCTCAAATCTCCAAATTCTAAGGCAATGGAGTAAAGCACTTAGGTGTGCTTATAAATAAATCAACTACCTGGAAATAAATTTAGCTAGAAAAGGACACTGGATGAGAGTCAGGAGATATTATTTCAAACACTGGTTTTTCTTTCCTCGTAATACCACCTAGAACAACTGATTACCTCAATCTTTGACCCCAGTTTAAAATGTGGGTGGTGATCCAAAAACTCTAGTTAGTACAAAACTATGGTTCATAAATGCGACATAGCATTATATCTTATGTTTGAGTACAGGCTTAAAATTAATGGGCTAGCTTAAAATTAATTCTGGTAAAAACTAAGTTACCCATTTAGGAATATTTTTGGAACTCCTATCCTTGTGCTTTTTCCAAAGAAAATATGAATGGTGATTCAAATGATTGATGACCACATAAATGACCCAGCCATGTGGACATTGTAAAATCATTCAAAGACACATTTTTTTACATCATAACCCAGGAGACCTATAAATTTTAAATCGTGGTGGTTTGAGAGGAGGTTAAAAAGCAGAGAGGTTGGATATCTTCATCACAACCACTGGATGGCAACAGATGTTAACAGTGAGTGTAGATAATCAATAAGAAAAGCTACTGTTCTGCTTTAATTGATTTCCTCCCAAGATTTAGATGCAGAATCCAACAAATCTCCTGGAGTCGGTAGGAAGAAGTAAACAATAATGAGTTTGGAAGTAAAAGAATTAGTTTTGGAAGACATATTCTGCTTTTATAAGTGCTTTGTGTGTAGATAAATCCCACAAGATTTCAGTGCTCATTGTAAGAAAATGAGGTGCTTGCCAGAAGGGACGAGTTAAGCCAGAACACTATATTTACCAGAATACACAGCTTTGCACTGAATAATGTATTTGTGGTAGTGAAAATTTTGATCCTGTGTAATAAGATCAAGCTTCTACTCCCCATTTGTGACTGAAAGCATACAGCTGAATCCCACCTTCAAGCCTTCTCCTCTCCCATGAATTTTCCAAGCTATGGAGGACCCCTCTGACTTGAGATGTCCCCAATTACTGGGAACACAAGAGGCTAGTTATCTATATTCCCTCCATGGTCTTTTGGGGTCTTTGTTCTAGAGCTTCACAAGGTGGAGAGATCTAAGGAGCATCCTCCAGAGTGAGCTAGTGAGGCCAGGGCACACTCACATTATCTCCCCTCCACTTCTCTCATGAAGAGGTGGAAGTCTCAGAGTTAATAGTATAAATTTCATTCTAAACTCTACACATGAACCATTTTAACTAATATCTAAGCCCACGCACACACAAAAAAACAACTTTCAGCATTCTGGCACAGGCCCTGGAAAAAGTTGAACACTAGAGAAAAAACCTGTCAAAGATTACTGTAAGGGCTTTGAAAAATCAGCCTCAACATAGTCCCTAGAATACTAATTCTCAAATTCTGGTGTGCCTAGGATTGACTGGGGAGCTACTCGATGAAGCAGATTCCTGAGCCTCTCCCTGAGAGATCCTGGGGTGAACCTAGGAACTCGTATTTTAACAAATGGCTTCTGATGTAGATGGTCCACCAACCACACTGTCTAGAAAACCCAAACAGTTCCACAGAGCCCCTAATCCATTCTTCTTACCAATTTCTACAAAGAGAGAGAAAAATCTTAGATCAATATTTACCCGGAAGAAGAGGACCACTCACTCAAGCCTAGATCATTTAATACTCAGAAGGACCATTACAGAGGCAGTTTTGGCTGAGGAAGCATTGAGTAATTGGAGATAAAGACCATGGTCAGCTGCAGTGGTGAGGCAAAGTGACTAGGCCAGTGGTATGCTTGTTCCCATCTCAGAATGCAATCTGAGTGTCTTCCCTACAACTACCTTTTCTCTGACGTGAACCTCTGCTCTCTGGCAGGCTGCTGTCTTTTCTTTGCCTATTAGTATAATTCTGATTCATATTTTGAACTGTACTTTAGACTTTCTGGAGCTTTTGTGAGTTCCTGACCCTAGCTAAACTTGCGTCTAACTCTATTTAAATAACCAACTTGCTTGTCCACAATCCCTGCCTACCTCACTACATGTCTTTTTTAACCTCCACAGGTACCATATTTGACCTTCATTCCACCTCCAGTCTCAGCCACCCAAATATCACTGTCACCTAAACATACTGATGACTAATACCCTCAGATGTTTAGTCACGGAAATATATTAAATATAGAGCTCAAACTGTGAGAGCATATTTCAGTGCCATCATAACCCAAATGGATAATTTTCCAATAGCAGATACAAAAAAAATGGGTTCAACAACTATTTTTTTCACTGAAATATTTTGGCATCTATTTATTATCAATTTGGTGATAAAAACTGAAATATAATTTGAGAGGTATTGGGGATAAAGTCACCTCCACAACCAACCCAATGCTACTGTAAGTCCTATTAAGTCAATTCACAAAACATATCTCAAATGTACTCATTTCTCTCCATCTCCATCTACCACCCTGGGGTTATTTCAGAATTAGGAACAGGATGGTGGAGTAGGGTAACTTTAATTTTTTTATTCTGTACCATTTTTTAGTTTAAATTTATTATTAGGAACATAAATTTCTTATTTACTTTCTCACTAATGTTTTAAGGACTGGTCCTTAAAACAGTATAACATTAAATTACCAGAGAGGATAAGAAAGATGAGACTCAAACGAGGCCATTTTGGGGGCAAGAAAGTTGTCGTTTGTGACCTTCATCAGAATGGTTTCAGGCGGCAACGTGAAAGCTGACTGCCATAGTCTAAAACAGTGGTATCCAACCTTTTTGGCACCAGGGACCAGTGCTTCTATGAGTATCTAATGCCTGATGATCTGAGGTGAAGCTGAGGTGGTGATGCTAGCGCTGGGGAGCGGCTGCAAATACAGATGGGGCTTCGCTCGCTTGTCACCTCCTTCTGTGTAGCCAGGTTCCTAACAGGCCACAGACTGGTACTGGTCCACAGCCTGGGGGCTGGGGAGTCCTGGCCTACAACACTGCTTCTCAAGCTTTAACCTGCATATAGGAATTACTAGGAGATCAGGTTAAAATGCAGATCCTGATTCAGTAGGTCTGGGTGGAGCCTGAGATTTCTAACAGGCTCCCACATAATACACACACGGCTGATCCAAACACCAGACTTTGAATTGCAAGGTAATCAGCATGAAGAGAATGAAAATAAGTGGGAAGAGATCACTATTTCCCAAAAAGTGTTCCCCAGAAGATGAACCCTGAGGCATGCTCTAATAAAAAGATTCCACAAAGAAGGTTTGGTAAATACGCCCATCCTGACAGTAATATATTGGGTATTAGTGTTTTACTGAGGCTTTTTTTGTTGGATTGTCACTCAGATGTTCATAACAGTGAGGGCCAAATTTTCAGCAATGAAAATTTATCCCTGCTGTCAGAGTCTGATGTCCATAACAGGCCATCTGGAAGGTATGGGGGAGAAGAATTACTGGGTAGCAGGGGCTCAGGGGTGCACAGAGGAGGGAAACTGGAGTATGAAGAACAGCATTTTGTCTCCAGTACAACAGCAGCAGAGGTCTCTGAAAAGTGAGAACGTTCCCCAAATAAACCTTGTTAGGGCATGTGCACCAGTAAAGCCTGACACTACTTGACAGTACCTGCTATAATGCCATCAGATATCTGTCGAGCTTTATTCTAAAGATTTCTGGACCTTTCTGAAACTTAGCCCAGCATCAGCAGTATGGCTCTGGAGCCAGTGGGATAAGCATACTTGTGAAAACCTGAACTTGAATGCATTTATACTGCTAGTGGCTTCATTGGGCAAGAGCAGGAAACCACAGAAGCTGACTTGACCTCGCTACTGAAGAGTCCAGCTTGACAGGAGCATAATGCTACTGTCCACTGACAAGTGATTAAGAACTGCCTGGGGGAGGCTGGGCAGCACTGATCCTCTCACCCGCTGAGATGGAGCAGGTGAGACCAGAAGGAACCTCAGAGTTCAGATAACATGCTGGCGGCAGTGCTGAGTCATCCGCCCAGTACCTCCAGTGTTTGGCTGCCCTAGAATGGCTGTTAGATGCTTTCCATAGGTAATGTAGCTGAGCAGTAAGTTTCAGCGGGAAACTGGATTTCAAAGGATCCCTCAGAGGAGAACAGAGGTTATTCATCCTGGCATGCCTTAATCGTTTGAAAAGACTGCCACTCTCTCCTCTCTGACATCTAAACTTGGCAGCAGAGGGTCCAAGCCATATGGAGCAACTTGTGCGGAGATTAGAATGACACTAGAATTGGTCATGAAAGATGCTCTGAAGCCTTTGCATTCACAGCTGCAGTTTTCTATCACCTTAGCTCTTCATCGGACGTCTGGTCACTCAGTCAATCCCAGCTGTTGTATTCATCTCTCAAATTTACTAGGGAGGAAAACGAGTCAATTCCATTTTCTCTTTATTAGCCTTCAATTTTTTTACTTTTGCGAATATATTTGAAAAGCTCTGTGCACGTGGTGACTATTCCAAGGACACTAGTCAGGGAATAAAATGGAAACACGTGCCTCAGGATGGCAGGGGGCCACAGGCTGTTTGTGCTAATGCTGTTTTGTGAGACTCCCTGCAAGGTGCAGGGTCCTTTCTCAAAAAAGAGTGATGGCAAAAGAATCCAAATTAGTTTTAATAATCATCCAACAAATACACATTTCCTCTGTTAAATCTGTCATCAAATATCCTCCCTATTGGATATACTAAATACACTTTAAACTCACAGGGAAGTTATTTGGGAAATCAGGAATCAATTATACCAGCCCCCACATAATGCCATGTGTCTAAGCTACTAGCAACCATGCAGCACAGTTATCTTTTTATTACATTCCTCTAGGATCCCCCATTCCAACGTGTTAATTTTAAAGAATTTAAGAGCTAGCTCTTCTCATCTATAATGAGAAAGATGTTACCCTCTATTTTTATATAAAACACTTTAATTGCTACTAACATCATTGAAGTTAGCACATACACAGGAAGGAGAGTGTACTCTCAAAATCATTTATCCCCAAAAGGCAAAATACTTCTAAAGAAACAAAAAGCAGAGGAGATGGGTGGGAGGGAAGCTTGAAAAAAGTTGTGATCAGGGTTTGTTTTTAAATTCTACCTGGGTGTTCTCCACCCTGGAGCTGGGGAGAGGTTCTCAACCTTTACTCAATGTAGCCCATTAACCAGACTGCACAGGGCCTAATTTATTCACCTGACTCTTTAATTCCTCTCCTGGATTCCATAATACAATCCAACGTGGTAGATGATTTTGAAAGAAGAATACCTCTATACATACAACATCTAGAAGATAAAATAATGACTTCCATTTTTCTTGCATTTGAAGACTTCAGATTTCTCACAGAAAATAAAATGGCCACATTAAAATCGTTCTAAGTTATAAGTAATTAATTTGTCACCTTAGGTCTTGCTTAGGGACAGGAGAGACTCGGGAAACCACTAGTCCCTGTCTTTCTGACTATCTGGGACACAAAAACTTTGTCAAGGTCTAAATTCCTCGTTCCTTGGGTAAGAGAAATTATGGCAGCAGAGATCCATCCACTTGGCCCCTATTAAGCAAGTTTGGCTGGCAGAATGGATGTGCCTAATGGTAGGTTCCAGTACCTGGAGAGACTGTAGCTACTCCACATCACAGATGGGGTGGAAAATTGGAAATAAGCTTGGAATATGCCTAGAGAGGAAACCCAGCCCTGGAATGAAAGGAAGGACACATTTGCCCCATTCAGGAGATTGTGGAAGATTCACAGCACCGTTCATTATTGGAGATACTCAGGTCCAGCCAGTCCTAAGCCATTGCTTTGAGCACATGGTTCTGCCACCAAAGTCTCTGCTGCAAATCTGAATTGTCTCCTCTCCTCCCATCCCCCTAGACTTGTTCTCTGGTGACCATCTAGGACATGACTACAGGGCTGAGCCTGAACCGCACTTGTGCTGAACACATCCGAACATCCTGGGAAAGAACACTAAACAGACAATCTGCTTCTATCAGGAAAGCTGTCACTTTACCTTTTTGCTTATTGAGAAACGGCAGAGGGGGCGCGACGCCAGGACTTTGTGGTCCAGGGACCTTTGTGGCCGTGGAGCTTTCGCTGGAACTCTCTGCAGGTTTCTGCAGCCCTGCGGGCTCCTCGGGTGCCGCGGCTCCATCTCCAGAGGGCAGCTCAGGACCAGTTTGCGGGGGAGGCGAGGGGAACTTGAGGAAGGGGCCCTGCTCGGCCAGGCCCCGCCTGCTAGGTGCGCGCTCCTCAGCCCTGGCGCCAGGCTCCTCCCGGATGGCGTCCAGGGCGCCTGGCTTCATCGAGGGTGAGTCCTGCTCCCGCTTGGGGCTCTCCTCCGAGGCCGAGGACGCATCGCACGATTCGATGATGAGCTCGCTGTCCAGCTCAGCCTCGCGCTCCTCCCTCAGGATGCTGTACTGGATGGACGGTGAGGCTGGCGAGGGCGGTGGGCCGCCCACGTGGCCGAAGGTCACATAGCCAGAGGTAAGCGCATCCTCAGTAGCCAGTGGGTCCTCGGACACGAGCTCAATCTCCGAGTCCCCTGACTCCGCGCTGCTGGCCTCGTGGTCCAGGGGACTGGGGATGGTCGGCAGCCCGGACCTGGCCTTCACCTCGGGCCTGTCGGCCACCTGGCCGGCTGGCCGTGGGCTCTCGGCTGTTTCATATGATAATCCCTTTGCTTCTTTAATGGCAGTGATCAGCTCATCCTCCGAGATGCTGCATTTCCCCTGGGATTCTGCAGCAGATGGTTCTGTCGTTCCACAGAGCAAAGAAGAGTTGGAGAGGCACACACACCCGGACAGGCAGATGGGCAGAAAGAAGAAATAAAACAAAGTTCCATTAGGGGAGATGTTTTCTCCTTGCTTGAGAAACACATATCTCATTAGCACAAAAATAGTCTATTTCCAGGGCTATGCTGGGAAGACAGGCCACCTGAAATAAAAGGCTAATTACTGTTATGGCCCAATTAATCAGTGTTTTACTTACCTATCTATCTTACTCTAGCTATTTAAAAAAATGACCCAGCAATTTCTTAGCAACAGCATCACCTCAGTTGGTTTTCCTGTTTCAACATGAAAAAGATTCTAGAAGTCATTGTTTTAATTCATGACTTACTTTCCCAGGAGAGTTTTCTAATTTCACAGATTTCATCAGATAACCTGATGGATATAACTCTCTAATGTAGCCCACCAATATCAACAAATCATCCATTATTCCATGTGCATTGCTGTGTGTGTTCCTTCCTTTAATAAGACAAAAAAGGAAAGCTACTTTGGATCCTTATATACTCGCTTTCTGAGCTTTACATTTCCCATAAGAAACAATAATCGTACTCTTTTTTTAGTGAAAACTGTAACTAAGTGGAGCCATATAAGAGTTTTTGTTCACTCTACCAAGCCTGCTGTGCAGATGACCATGGGGCACAGTCCCGCAGAGCTTCTAATGTGCGGCCCACAGCTATTCTTTTCCCTCTCTGCACCTCCTCCTGAGCAGAACTAAACCGGAGCGTGCCCCCCTCCCCCACCCCACCGCCCCCTGGGTGCATGCCTTCCTTCTGCCTCATGTTAATCAGATGGTCCAAAAACCTTACTGGCAATCTTACTATTATTTCTGTCTCTTAGATGAGACTACCTGGGATTACCATGACAACAGTTTTCAGGAGCTTGGTTTTCCCTTGCCTTATTTCAGAATATCCTAGACAGTGATCTCTGGCCCTTTTGTTAGCGAGAACTACTCCGGAATGGTTGTTAAGGGGTACAGCGTTTCTCTTGGGGATAATGAAAGTGCTCTAAAATTTACTGTGGTGATTGACAGATACACAATTCTGTGAATATAGTAAGAGCTATTAAAATGTACACTTTCAATGGGTGAATTGTATGGTATGTGGATTATATCTCAATAAAGTTGTCTGAAAAAGAAAACAGAGAGAGGGAAGGAGGCTTTTTCCCTGAATTAGCACTTGTAGGAGAACTGCCCTTCCTGTATGAGACCGTAGTATGAGCGAGAAGAAACTTTAATTCTATTAAGCCACTGAGAACTGGAGATTTGTCTGAATCTGAATGAATGTGCCCTTTCAATCTGGATTCTGCTCTGCTTGCCTAAGTTCACTGATAACTCCCAGATCACTTTTGAGTTCTGACTCATTAACAGGATACTGCAATTGTTGAGGGGAAGAGTTATGACGACCTAATGAATCGTGGTGGTCATAGGGATGAAAAAGAGAGGATATTCGAGAGACACTGAAGAGAGAAAAACCATAGGTTTGGGGTCTGATTCATGTGGTGAGTGAGGGAAAAAATAGGGTGTTGGAGGTCACTCAGAAATGGGTAGCTTGCGTGAATAAAACGAACACGTATTCCATATCCAGAAACATGGAAGTCAGAACAGTGAGCTGTTTTGATGGTACAGGTGAAGGAAAGTATTATCTTGGAGATCTCCCTTTCTGTGACTCACACTCTTTCAGTTTCTCATGCCAGAAGCCTCTGTCTGATTATTTAAACTGACCAAACTCCTGCTTCTTCAACATTCCTAGGAGACTACAGAGCAGGCAGGCAGGCAGGACCATGGGCTCAGAGAGCTACAAGTGGCTTTGCAGGGCAGCCCAGCCTGTGAGCAAGCCAGCCTGGTGATACCAGGAGACCGCCT
>NW_011888796.1:7618129-7640515 GCF_000151845.1 Pteropus vampyrus | reverse complement strand
CAGGCAGTGATCTTGTGTTTCACCACTGCATACTCAGTGGTAATGATGAACAAAAACATAAATGACCCCTGCTGTCATGGAGCATAAAATCTAGTTAGACCTCTCGATCACTGTCCTTTCTGAGGGTAGTACCTCCGAGAACACCCATGGTGGCTATCATATGCTCTGGGCGTTTTTGTCAAAGACAATGTGGTGTTGATGGCCATAGTCCGGTGCATCAGGGCAGGTACTAAGTTTAACTAAAATGCTCCACTTACACTCACGACTGATCTTTGCTGAGAAGAATCTTTCAATGTTTAAGATGTAAAAATGCCTCTGGACCTCAGGGTATATTATTAAATGAGATGAAAATAGTTATGTGTGTTGGAGAAAGTTACAAAATGAAATTATTGGAATTAAAGAGAACATATTAGACTCTTTATTTAAGTTTCAGGGTCTGTGGCTAAAACTGTTCTAAATTAGAATTTCTCCTGATTCATAATTCACATAATTAGAATTATTTCGCAGAATTGATTATTTCTTCACTTATGAAACAATGATAAACAAAGCTCCTTTTGCTTAGAATGCTTTCCTTTCCTTCAGTTTCTGTGTAGGATTATTTGCAATTCTTGGTGTTTGTCTTATCTGTTGGCACTGGAAATAGCAGAATGACCCAAGACCCAACAGATGTAACAAAGCCCAAATCTTCCAGAATCTATGAGCAGAGTGTCACATGATGCCAGAGACTCACAAGTTGGGAAGGAGGTTAGGTCAACCTCTGGAGATGAAAAGAATAAGGAGAAAGACCTCAATGACAAGCTGACTCCTCTTATTCCTCCTGTTAATTTTATTCTTACCTGTTGTTATATGACTCAGATGTTACGATATGGAGGGTGGGGAGAGGAGCTGGACATGAGAGAGAGCTGTGTAATGGGACAGGGGACTTTTTCTTGAACGAAACTTGCTTAGAATGTTTATTTGGAACAACTCTCAAGCAGGCAACTCAAGATCGTAAAACTCCACGATCATGTAAGCCAGATCTGTCTTTGTCTCCTCTTGAAGCTGCTCCAGAACCCCAATGGGTCATGGCTACTAAAAGGTAGAAATTCTCTAATAATTAATGAACCCTGTACAAGTCTTTGTCATCAACTTCGTAAGCTGTACTTTTTACATGAGGCGCATGCCATGTAAGAGGACCTATATGTGCTAGTGCATTTCGCTCTTCCTAAAGACTAGCTGAAGTTCTAGAGTGACCACCGGGCAACCCTGGAGCTCTATAAAACACAGCTGATAATGTAGCTTACATCTTCAGAGTGTCAATATCTTTATCTCATGGAATACTATAAGCGTTGTATGATGCATTGCCAGAAAGAATACAAGGAGGCTTTGAGATTCAGATATGCCCCTGTCTCAAGTTGTAGGCTGGGACTAGCCACATCTAATTTGCTTGGGGCCTAAGTGTCCTTATTTGTCATCACTATCAAATCTCCATTTACATCTTATGCTAAGTTCGCTGTGCCATCACACCTCATGTCCTTGTACCTTCTCAGACTTGGAAGGCCACCCCTCCCCTTCACCTGTTCATTTCCTCCTGCTCCTTTAAGAGCCACTGCAAGATTCAGTTCACCTGGCGAAGGAGCAGCTGGACTTCGACATTCCTTAGCTTCTATGTTTCGCCGTCTCAGAACACCAATCACACCAGGGTGTGGTATGATCCACTGGAGGACAGGGACTAATTCTGTTTTGTTTTGTTTTTAATTTGGCACCATCAATGCCTAGTAGAGTGCCTGACCAAAAGAATGTGTGTAGAAAGTGTTTGTTGAGTGAATAAATGAATTTGGAAATTAGGGACTTGGTGCAGTGGATCTTTGAAACCCTTGGAGCTTTATAGTTGAATGTGTCTGAGGTAAGGCTGGGGAAGGGGAGGAAGTGATCTTTAGGGAATCTTTAGGGAAACAGAACAGGAGGTACTTCCATTAAGGTCATTCTCTTCTAACACTTGGACTTACTGCAGCATCAGGGTCTAGAGCAATCCTAATCATGAGGCTTCAGACCCATTTTAAGGAATCAGTGGAGGTTCATTCACCTGAGGTGCTAAAAATCACTTTTTGTAAATCAAAAGTGATCACTTTTTGATTTACAAATTACTTTTAGGTAGGGTCAGAATGCGACTGGAGGCAAGGGAAGATTCAAGGCCTTCCAACTGTCTTCTTCATCCTAATGCCTCATGGGCATTCAAGACAGGTAGAGATGCACACAGGATGGAGATGCACACAGGATGGAGATGCACACAGGAGGGAGATGCACACAGGATGGAGATGCACACAGGAGGGAGATGCACACAGGATGGGAATAGCACAGGGTTGGGTGGGGAAGCTCCTACTATCACTCTGGCCTTTCACCCGAGTAGAGGAGGCCCCGTTTATGTTTGAGAGGATGTACTAAGTGTGGTTTAACATCCCGCTTTGAGTCAGAATAGTAGAACATTCAAGTTGAATAAAATTACAGCCTACTGAATTTCAGACTTTTTAAAATTCTAATTAAATAAACCTTTGGTTTAAAAAGTAAAAAGATAAAAAAGGTGGTATTTAGATTTAAAAGAGGGGTTGAAGTACCCTTTGATTAAGTTATCTTTCTCTGCCCTTGCCCCCTCCAAAGATCCTGAAGACACCCCCCACTTCATTACAGACTTGGAACTGGGGCCAGGAATGCAAATGTTCTGCCCGAGGTGACCCAGCTGGTCTCTGGAAAACAGCATGGTGCTTTCTCCATGATGCCTGCAGCGGGTCCGGGAGGAAAGCTACCCTAGAAGCAGGCAACACCTCCTTCTCTGCTCTGAATGGTAAGACCACGTGAGAATTTTAATGTTTTCAGTGTGTCATCCTTACCTCTCCTCTCAATAGAAGAAAGAAACTTTGCAAAGCAAACCTGACTTTAAAGAATATCCCAAATCTCAACCTTGTACAATGGGCACAACACTGAACAAGCTGTATATCAATTAAATTAGTTAAGCTAAGACTTAAGGGGATCCTCTAGTATTTTGAATGCAAATCTTCATTCCTCGAAATTCAGATTTCCACGTGCTGGTGTTTTCCAAGGCAGGGACACCAGTTTCCTTACCTGTTCTAGAAGATGGAGGAGTGACGGATCCTGGGCTGTCATCCTCAGGCTCTGAGACAGTGACAGTTGGGACAGTATCAGGACTTGGTTTCAGACAGATGTCTTGCTTTTCGGGGGTTTTCTCTTGGGTAGCAGTTTCAACAGAAGGCTCAATCTCAGTCAGTGTGATTTTGACAGGGGCAGTGATCAGAGGCGCCCTGTGCTGCTCTTCAGAGAGATCATCTACATAAGGTGCAAATGTCGATTCTTCAAATAAATGGTCCTTGAGGATTCTTCCCTCCACAGGAACTGGTTTCTCCGGTTCACAGACCTTTTCAGATTTTGTTGCAATTTCAGTGTCCTTATTCTTAAAATCCAAGTCTTTCTCTTCCAACTTGGGGTGACTCTGCTCGTGATATTTCACCTCCTCTGGCCTGGTTATGTCAATGTATTTGTAGGCTTCTGCTTTCATCTGGTCCAGGGGGTCTGCTAGGATCTTGCTCACTTCGATGGACTCTGCAGGAGTCATCTCTATTCCAGAATCAGAACTAAATAAGCCATGAGGCTCTGTCCCAGGCACATCTGGTAAGGAGGGCCCGGGGGTGCTCAGTTCCTCAGGGGTCTCTGACGTGGCGACGTGGCCATTTTCCTTTTGAAGAATTCCTGTGAAATAAGTAGACTCCTCCTGAGGTGGGTAACAGATGTCGGAAATCAGAGACGTGTAACACGCTTTTTCCCCACCTTTGGATGCTGTTGAAAAGGGATGATCTACGGCACTGGAGACATCTACTGCCCCTAGGAAGCAAAACAGCAGCAGACAGTGAGTGGGCTCCAGGCTTCAGTTCTCCCTTCTGCCTAATCCACCACCCACACCTGCCCTGCGGAGACACACCATCCTTCTCCCCCCACCTACCCCGCCCCGAGACCTCCCAGTTCCCTCACAGCCCTGGCATGTTCATGTTTCTTGTCTCCCGAATAGCCCACGGCACTGGTATTTCCCCAGCAGCAGACCGCAGAGGCTCGCGTAAGCTGTCACGCCCAGAGAAGGTGGACACAGATCCCAGAGGACTAGAAAATTGATATTCGATATCTACCACCTCAATACACAGTGACTTGGCCTTACTCAGTGTTATTCAACAGATGCCCTCTTTGGATTACTCATGACTCTTTAAGCAGAGGTGGATATGTAGGGCTCATTCGGGTTTGTAAGTGCAATAGGAAAGTGGCCTGGGAGAGGGGCCGTCCTTGGAGACTCTGGAGACCCTCTAGTTCAGCCCTTTCCTCCAGGGACTCCTGCTCCACCTGGGTGGACAACATCTCTTCTCTTTTTAAAGGTCCTCAGAGAGAGGGACTCCTACTTTTCTGATGGCTCATCCCCAAGTGGTATCACCTTAATGCCGCTCGTCCCGATTCCTTCCGTTTTCTCCTCACTTTGTCTCATTCCTCATTCACTCATCTACTGCCCATCCTTTGCCTCTCAATGATATTCAGAATGACTCGCTAAGAATTTTTTAGTGCTACTGGTGGTGCTAAGAGCAAAACAAGTTTTCAAATTTGAGTCTATTCAATGTTTTCACCTGGCCTTCATTCTATTCTTAAACCAGCCAAAGGTTCATTAGTAGCAAGCAGAAGAGGAAAATCTTCTATTATTTTTCTTACTGGAAATATACCATTTGCTAAGCAGTTGGATTTTACCTAATTCTCACAATTATTTTATAAATTAAACCCCACACTATCAAACACATGTACAAACACATCACACACACACACACACACACACACATAGCTCTTAAGACGCACCCAAAGCATTCTAGATTAGGGCATGAACTCATAAAAGTAATAAAAGTAGTAGCAGTACTATAAGAGTAATAGCTAATATTTGAGTGCTTGCTATGTGTTAAACATAGTTCCAAGCTTTTTACTAATATTGACTCATTTAATCATCAAAGCAATCCTAGGAGATTGATACTATTACTAGCCTCACTTTACAGATGAGGAAACTGAAGAACAGAGGGCCTAAGTAATTATCTAAAATCTTACAGGCAGAAAGAGGTACTAACTCTACTAGCTTTTTGAGCCCCGTCTTTCACTCTGCAATTCAAACTCTGAGCTCTGGTTAATATAAACTACCCATCATTACTTCAACACTTTATCTTTCCAATCTCCACCTTTTAACCTCAAGTCATTAAAGTTAAGCAGCTTTAAATGTCCCCTTCTTCATGATGAATTTGCTGACCATACCTGTCAGGACTTGACCCCTTCCTATTGTTCTCCCTCTTCTTCATACAGCACGTCATTATACTGCTCATGTGGCATGTATGACATACGACTTCTCTATATCCATGTTATGCCTAGTAACTTGTCAGCTCCTGGAGTTTGAGGCTCATGGCTTGCATACTATATTGTACATACTAGGCGCCCAATACAAAATAAATAAACAAATGAATGGACCAATCGATCAATCAATGGACTTTTTCTATGCAGCTACTGAGAACAAACCAGGACTGATTGATGCAAGTTACAAAGAAGATGTTTTTAATCTATCAAGTGAAAGAACAGAATTTAAGTTATCTGACAATGAGACAGAGTGGCATCTCAGAAACGAGTGTTTTGATCCAGGTGGGCAATCAAATAGACAGGGGGCTCAGCGTCTGTCAAGGCAGGAACTAGCTTTTGGTGGAAAGTTGGATGGGCTATAGAAGTCCTTTCCAATTTTTTATAATTTTGTACTAATCAGTTGCCACTGTAGTCAGATACAACTTGCTTTACTTATTCGTTACCTATAAAACATAATCGATATCATTTTCCTCAAGGTGAGGCCACAGCATACAGGAGCTTCTCAGATGTATAGTAATAATTGAAGGAATAGAATCTAGACTACATCTACATTATTAGAGAGTCTATAAATAGAATCAATCAGGAGGAAATTCTTATCCTACCATCTCTGTCATGTTCAGAGAGCCCAGCATGAAATGCAAAGGACCCCTTTACCATACTCTTCAAATATCACCAACTAGAGGAAGAGGAACAAGTGACTTGTGCAAATTACACATTTCAATAGGACCACGTCAGAACCCTCAGAAAAGCAACAAATAATCTAAATACTTTGAATGTGGCCATGTCCACTTTTCTTAAGTTGAGCTAAATACCCTGAAAGATTCTCAAGGTTCTAACTTATTGAATTTGAAAATGTACATACATTACAGGGTGCCTGTCAGTTAGAACTCTTGAAAATAGAAAGTCCTTCTAGACAGTAAATTATGTGAGAGCAGAGTCCTGTGGGATTGCTGGACCTGGGAAGCAGAACTGAGCCTCAGGCTCAGGAAAGCCAATTAATTCTTGTCAGTGCTTCCTGCAGAGCTGCCAGATGTGGAAACCAAGAAAGAGAGGATAAGCCAGTTACCCCAGGTAGGAACCAATATTGTTATGTCGTTAAATACAAATTCACTAAATAAAAGTGCTTTTCTTGTCTAGACTAGAAATTACTACTTTCTTTATATAACCAAAGATTCCTTGGAACATCTAACTTCTTTCTCTCTGGATGTTTCCATGGCCATCTAGAAGTCTGATTCGTGTGGTGGCAGATATACAGTGGGTGCACTCACAGATGAGCTCTCAGGAGGTGACTGGACAGGAGGGCGCAGCAAATTCAGTTACCTGGATGAATTTAAAATGAGACTGATTTTCAAATTTTCATTTACGAGTAACTTTTCAGGAAAGTACTTATAATAAAAATTGAAGGATCCATAAATCACTATTTCTAGTCAAAAGCTAAGTGGAAGAAAGATGAAAATAAGCTCAAACTATTGCCATTGAATCACATGTGGTGATAAAAATCAGGCTTTTGTAGCCATCAATGTCCTAGATCAGAAATACTAATCATAAGCTAGGGAAATTCAGTAATCTCATAAAGACGTTTTATTTTTTTAAATTCTCTGGTAATCCTAAGGAATGAGACGACAAAGATGACTTGCTGAAGATGGTTTTACTTTCCCCAAGAACAGTTTCAATCCTAGAATCCTAGTTCTCAACTCTGACTAATCCTCATAGAATCGAGATCATTTGATAGGTGGCCTACAGCTTAGATTTGTATTCAGGCTGTACTACTGTGAGTTGTGAGACTCTGGGCAAGATAGCTTCTCTGAGCCTCAGTTTACTCATTTTTAAAATGGGAGCAATAATAGCTCTTGTCTTATTTGGCTGTTATGAAGATTAAATGAGATGATACACGCAGTACACAATAAATGAAAGCTGTAGATTTTATTCTTACCTCTAGTTTGCAGGGAGGACACTCACCATTTGCAACACATCATCTATTTATTAATTTGATACTTTATAACTAATTAAATGTAGCCAATCCACATTCATGCTGTCCTTTGGGGTCTGCCTCGGATGCTCAAGTCCCTAGTGTGCAATGTCACAGCTGTCTGCAGAGCTCCATGAGCAGGTGGTCGTTTATTAAGTACTTGCTAGTGATGCAACTGACATAGATCCTGTCACAATCGTAGTAATGACTGACTCGAGTATGAAAAGTTGAATTTACCAACACAATAGACAGAAAAAAATGACAGTGTTCAATACCCACGGATGAGCTTTCTCCCTTGTGGATGGAGTCCATTCTGACTCCTGAAGATAGAGATAAGGGGTCCATAGTTTAAGATGACACTTTCATAACTCAATAAAGCCCTTCTGCTCTGAAATGGAAACCTAGCGAATGCCATAAAGAAAGAATGATATCACTTATGTGTGGGATAAACCTAAAAGCAACAAATGAACAGGACAAACAGAGACTCATGAACATGGAAAATAAACTAGTGGTTATCAGAGGGTAGAAGGGAAGGGGGAAGGGGGAGGAAGGAGGTAGATGGGGTAAAAGGGGTCAAATATATGGTGACAGAAAGAAATCTAACCATGGGAGGTGAACACACAATATAAATATATATATGTCTTACTGTTAAAATGTACAGCTGAAACTTATTGGATTTCGTTAACCAATGTCACCATAAAAAATAAATTAATTCATTTAAAAAAAGAGAAGAAAAGAAAAAAGAAATACAGACCGATTATACCAAAAGGTTTTCTTAGCACACAGGTTGATATGCTCCATTAGAGAAATATCTGGATTAAAAAAAAAAAAGCAAAAACACCAAATATTGTTTGAATAGAGCCAATACTAACAGGTATAGGGGACACTGGTCCCACTAATTTAAGAAATACTTTTAAAAGGGGAGACATAATAAAAAAAAAATCTAGAAGGATAATGGGAGTGAGGAGAGAGATGCACATTAAAATTCAAGAATGAAAGACCAGAAACAGTGACCCAAAGTCAATCTGCATTCCCTTCTTCCAGATCGTCTGCCCTTGGGTTGCCCGTGTGATGGATGGCAGTAGCCTACACAGAGGTTAGGCTGTGAGACGTTTTCCCTAAAACTCCCACTCATTTTTTCTGAGTGCTAAGAAATCAGCAGGCCCACAGGGTGGAGGCTGTGACACATTTGACAATAGAGCCATCTAGGATGGATGGATATGCCAGGGAAACTCCAGGAGCCTCTGTGTCACCTAGAAAACATTCTCCTTCTGAAATTAAGTGGCCTGTGATTTAACATGACAAATGGGTGTTGAGAAACCCAGGTACACTCATTCTTTAAAATTTTATCTGTGTGATTAGTTAATAGAGTTAAAAAAAAAAATGAGACTGTATTCTCTAGCAAAGACTCTAAGCCAAAGCTGATGACATGCTGGGGGCGGGGGCGGCGGGAGGGGTGCGGGGGGCGGGTGGAGGTTACGAATATGAGGAACTACTCTTTCTTTCCCTAGTTTGCTGCCTTATTTAAAGCTTGCCTGCCTGAATAATAGATTTAACTGTTGGGATTGCAAGATTAATGTTTAATAAAAAGTGATTCGGCAAGTTTTGGGGTTTTCTTTCCCCCTCTGAAGAGCTGGGGCTTGCACTGCCTGTAGAGTTTTCACTTTAGCTGAAAATTCTGTTAGAGAAAATAACCTGGCCTGGCAGACAAACTGCTATCTAAGTTTCTTTGACAATTCCCAACAGTACCTTGGAAAGCATAAGCAGCAGAATGCCGAGATGGAATGGGAGCGGAAGTCCTAATGAGCTTGGAAGTGTAAGATATTTTTTGCCTGCTGTCCAAAAGTGAAAATGTGATTGGGGGGTCGATCTTTTGGGGTGGAAAGGAGGAGGTAAATATTTAAACTTTACTTAGATCTTAAGAAAAGGTCCTTAAAACCCTATGTAGAGTCTCATTGCTTTTTTTAAATAACAACTTTATTGTTTTGTAATTCACGAACCATAAAATTCACTAAGTGTACAATTCAGCAGTTTTGATATATTCACAGAATTATGCAACCATCTCCACTACCTAAGCCATTCAACTAATTTAGATGCACTCTACTCTTAATGTTTTCAGTACAGAGGAAGCTGTATGGTACCTCTGCCACGCAAAGAATTACTCTTGGAATAAAAGCAAGAGCTACCTCAATCTATTGATCATTTGTTGACAGAATTTTGCTGTCTGACTTCCAAAAAGAAAAATAACTGTTCTTGGTCACATTTCCTCAATGCTATGTATACATGGATAGTAGCAAAAATAAATAAATAAATAAAATGTGTACTATAAATTTCTGTTGGTACTTTAACGGTTCTTTGCACCCTTACCCTACACAGAATCATCTAGCTAATCTCTACAATTCCTTTTAAATGAACTTTACCCTTCTAAGTTAGACCGTTATCGCCTTCTACTTAACTGATTATGATAATTTCCTAAAGTACTCTCTGACTTCCAGCCTCACCTCTTCTGTGTGCTACCTTGCACACAGCTGACATATCTGTCTCCCTAAAATGCCACTTTTACCATGTCATTTCTTTATTCCAGAGCCTTTGGTGACAATTTTGGCCCATCCATTGGCTTAGAATTCAGGATCCTCATCAATGAGGTCCTCATCTGCCTTTATGATTTTATTTCTGAGGCTGCTAAAGAAACACACTGGTCAAGCCCACAAACATTTGATTTTCAACTTCCGTGCTTTGGCTCAAGCTCTTCCCCTCAACTGAAAGTCTCTTTCGCTTCTCCCTAAATCCAGATTAAAGTCTCTGGTGATGTCTTACCTCCTCTAGGAAGTCTCCCCCTATACCCCACTCCTCAATGCTTTCTCCCTCATCTCCACTCCAAGGGCTGTGACCATTCTTTTGGGGCTCATGAACTTTTATATTTGCTGCCTCATATATTAGTTGCATTTGAGGGCAACTAAAACATGTAGGGGCTAAGTTGTTTTGTTTTGTTTTTCTAAATAACTGCATAATTCCAAAATGCACTTTTCGGCACAGCACTGGGTATATTTCATAAATTTGAAAGACATTAAAATCAGATGCAAAGAATTTTCATAATTGTCTAAGACCTGCATCTATCAGAACAGACTGAAGAAAGATCCTAGAAAGAGAATTTACCTCGGTCTGGAGTAATTCATATGATCAAGCTAAAGCTAGAGTTCGGGTTTCTCATTAGAATGTTTTTTTATTTTATTTTATTAGTTTCAAGTATATAGTACATTGGTTATACATTTATATAGTTTATAAAATGATCCCCCGATTGCTCTTTCTCTCCTCTGGCTCTCCACCTAGCCATTACATTAATGCTGACAGCATTCCCTACGCCATGCTCTGCATTCCCATGACCATTTATCAACTACTAATTCATACTTCTTTAACCCTTCACCCCATTCTCCCAGCCTCCAACCCCCACTCCTCTGTCCATCACCAGATTGTCCTCTATATTTGTGAGTCTGTTTTTGATTACTTTGTTCTTTTTGTTCCTTAGATTCTGCATACAAGTGAAATCACATGGTATTTATCTTTGTCTGACTTATTTCACTCAGCATAATAACCTCTAGGTCCATCCACATCGTTGTTAATAGCAGGATTTCATTTTTTGAATGGCTGAGTAATATTCCATTACATATATGAACCATAACTTCTTTATCCAATCATCTATTGATTGTGTTTTATAAAGGGAAATCTATGGCCACACATCACAGGGCCATCCTTGTAGGGCTGCCGCCAGTGTATATGGTGTCTTAACAAAAAATGTTTAAAAAAATGTCCATTCTCTGGTGGACACAGACCTGTGCGGGAGGCATGCATCCTCTGCTGAAAGTCCTGGCTTTCGTGCCAGTGTTGGAATTGAACATAGGTCACTGAGACCTAAAACAATGTCATGTAAAGTGATATGTTTTGGGAGGTACATAAGGAAGGACAAATGAGGATGACGAATATGGGATAATTCTGTTGGAAAGATAACAAGGCATGTGATGTGGCATGATATGGTATGTGATGTGCTGTGTATCCCATGTGGCATTCTGCAATAGAAAAACTACAGGCATCAGAGAACTTAGAGTTTCATCCTCATCAAGTTACTGACCTTTTAAAAAGTCATTAAACTCTCAGGAAATCCCAGTTTCCTCACTTGCAAAAGGAAGATAACACCTAGCATTTAAGTTATATGCTTACTATGTACTAAATTAGATAACTGAATGGATTATTTCATTTTAAGCTTAAATAGTCTATGAGGCATTTTTTAACCACAGCCATGCTATTGATATAGGAGCTAAAGCTGAAAGGAACTTGCTCTGAGGAACACGCCAGAAATGACAAAACTTGAACTTAGATTTTGGGCACCCAAAGCAGATGCTATTAGCACTGTTCTCAGAATTGCTGTGAGGATTAAAGGAGACTAGTCAGTCTCCTTTAATTTGTGGCTGGCTTCTCAAGCAAAGCTAGATGGATATAAATTTAGAATCACGTCACAGCTAATGATGCAGTAGAGAAGGAAAAAAAACATCTCTGCACGAAGTAGACTCAATGGCTGATCAATGTTCATTTCTTATATAAAGTGTTGAGTTATAGCAAAAAAGTCAGGGGTTCTGGGACTTATGTCTTATTAAGAGTACATCAAAGTGGATATCAAAAACTCATAGGCTGAACATCTTTTTGAGGTACATGGGCAGAAGAAAATGTTTTTATTTTGAAATGCAATTATCATTAGTTACCATTTTGCCTTTATACAGTATGCCTCCTCCTCATGTTTTCAAAATCCAATTCCTGTGTTCTGTTAGTCATGAATTATTTGAAATTTAATTTTGGGTTTTGAGCACTGCTAATCTCAAACACAATCTCATGTTGGAATACAGGTTGCAAAAATATAAACAGGTGAATGACATATTGAGACAAATTAGCATAAAACTGAAATTCAGGGCATGTCACTTGGTTGACTCAAAGTAAACCCTTTCACTTTAAAACACACACACACACACACACACACACACACACACACTTTTTCTCTCACATACAGGCAAGATCTAAATACTGTATATGTAAAAAATTTATTCTGCTAGGTATACAGAAAATGAACCCCAGAAATTGCCATACTCATCAAGAAAAGTGACAATAAAGGTTAATGTCCTTTATCAATAACAGCATTCATTTCGCTCCTCTGAGATATCTGATCTATGGGCCGAGGTAAACTGTGTGTTTAAAGCAGGACAATAACTCAGCAGTTGACATGCTAGAATTTGGAAGTATTGATCCAAGTGGCTCTGAGTGCTCAGTCAGAAAACTACATCGAGATTTCTTTTCTTCCCGTTTTCTTTCTTTTTAACCCCAGGAAGAAAGAGGACAGTAAATAATAAGCAATAAATTCAAAACATGCATAATTTCTGACATCAATGCAAAATTTCAATCAACTGCACATTCTAGTATAATCTACCTACATGAATGATCAATATAATGTGTTTTTACAAAAACACATTGCTTTTCTAGGAATTTGGAGAAGTGTTTCTATTGTGAGGAAGGGTTGCTTGCTCTGTGGCTTTGAAAATAGGTATGATTTTAGAGAGGCAGAGGGAAGCAGTAGAAAGTTATTTTAGAGGCAGAAATAATATTAAAGGCAAAGGCGAAATAATGAGTAGAAAAGTATCTCAACTCCAACAGGAGAGCTTGGGAAGCAGTGGGAACTCAGGCCAGAAGGGATGGTGGGAATTATGGAGCCAGTGTGAGGGTTTCATAGACGTGGTGGGAGACAAGGATCTAGTGGTTATTTTAGAGCATAGAAGTGACTTGAACCATTAGTCCAATAATAGCTTCCACAATGACAATATACAGGTTTAGTAGTCATGTCAATTGAATGTGTGATTTTTTAATTATAAAAGTAATAATACATGATCACAATAAAAATTTTTTTAAACATAGAAGTACACGAATTAAAAAGAAGAATCCCTATCCCTACTCCTATTTCTCAGAAATA
This sequence comes from Pteropus vampyrus, assembly GCF_000151845.1. Classification (NCBI taxonomy): domain Eukaryota; kingdom Metazoa; phylum Chordata; class Mammalia; order Chiroptera; family Pteropodidae; genus Pteropus; species Pteropus vampyrus. The sequence goes on along the minus strand of NW_011888796.1, from coordinate 7,627,124 downwards.
AGACTAGCTACTATATAGAAGTTGTAGAAATCTTATTATTTTCTATGTGAATAGGATAATTACATATATTTATATATACTATACCAGATATATATATTCATATATACTGTATACACTTTACTAGGACCACATATATTCTATATACTAAATATGTGTGTATATACTGTATATGTATATTTACTGTATGTATGTATACATATGTACATATATGAATATATGTACATACCGTATACATGTATACATGTACACTCTATTTACTATATGAAGGCCATACTTTCACATAGGTATATAGAGAACTACCTTATATTTTTAAAAGTCGGTATTCCATAAAATGAATGTTCTAAAATTCATTTAAGCATTCCCTTTCTGTTGGACATTTATGTTGTCACCAGTTCTTTTGTTATTATAAATAATGCTGCAATGTACATCCTTGGAGTACATAACATTTTAATGAGACCACTGAGGCTCAGGAATGTAAATATTGTTAAATGTCTTTTTACTTTACTACAGTTATTTGAAAATGTCCTACTAAAATGCTCTTCTCTGGCATGTCAAACTGGAAGAAAATGGAAAAAAACGCAGCAAAAGGCAGGATTCAACAATACAGAGGCTAAGAAAAAGAGTGCTTCTCACGGATGCTATGAATTATAGTGACCATGCACCAGGCTTTGCATTTAAGTAAAGCCTGGAGCTCTAGGCTCCAGATAGAATAGCTCTCAAAGGGACTGGAGATGGGTTCCAAAGCAAATCCTTTTACTCCAGAAGTGCCCGGTTAGGAAAATTTCACAGAGCTGAAAGAATTTAAGCTAAATTCAAGAATATGGAGGATTTGCATAGGCTAAAGAATAGGTAATTAATTTCCAAAGACAAAGGGTTGATGCTTTGATGTTCAGCCCAATAAACTCAGAGAGTTATTTGAATTTCTATATATTCCATTTAAACTTTGAACACCATCTCACAGCCATCCTTTTTGAGTCGACTGAAATGGATCTGTCATGTTTGAGGGCAAAAACAGGCTCCCTAAACAAGCTAGTATGTGAACAGTTAAAATGGTCTAAGTAAAATTCTAAATAAATAAGAGCTTGCAGAAGACGTTGCATTTCTTTGTTTTGTAAGATTTCATAAATTGAGAGCAGAAGCCAAACCAAATGTGTCTTGGAAAAGGAACCAGTAACCAATTATTATGTCAATAATTCAATATAAGCATTAAATTTTCATGGTTATTTTTAAACTTCTAAAAATAATCTGCAGACATCATCTCCTGTATCTGGTGAGAGTCCTCTAACCATGACTCCTAAGAATTACACTTCGTTTTAGTTAAGGACTGAATTAACAGACTGATCTGCAAACAAAAGTCAATTCTATTTAAGTGCTGTTTTTTAAAAAATTTAATTAACAGCTGGAGTTTAAATATGTTCCTCAACACTAAGTGGTTTTCAAAATAAATGCTTCTTGAAAACAGCCGTTGGAAAGAAATCAGAGAATCAGCTTTTCCCCTTCCTGAGTGTGCGGAAACAGGCCAGCGTCAATACACTTTCATTCTACTTCTGTTTTTATTATTTTTGCTCCAAACTCATATATGTTATTCAATGTATTATTTTTTATTTACCTTGAGGTTGTTAACACAGATTCTCTTATATTTTGAGAAGAAGCGCAGGATTAAAACAGAGCTATCCAGTTGCCTGTTAGCTACTGGTCATTGTTTGTCAGTTGACCCCAGAGAGGCCTGGTTTTTGAAAACGAACTCCTTTAAGGAAATTCTTTAATACTTCAGATTTCTTCTCTGAATGACAAGATGAATAATTTCAATATTATTTCCTAACATATTTTTATATCCTATACATGAATCTTTTCTTCCTGACTAAAAGAAATGAAAGAAAACTTAAAATTTATTGAATACCTGCTTTGTGCCTGCCAGTCACCACACTAGGTCTCAGTCAATGGCTTAAAGTCTCAATTATGCCAATCCATAAATACGTGGAAATTCTAAAGTAGGGCTTTGGTAATGCCATAAGAATTATGAAGATAAGCCGAACCTATCAATGATATAACAAACATGATATTCCTGAGGATTTATTGAACTTCATTCATCCAATATATACTGAGTGCCTACTATGTGCTAGGCATTTATCCCAGTTTCTGGGGATATAACAGTGAATCAAACAGATATACAGTCCCTGGCCCCATGGACGGCAAAAATAAACAACAACAACAAAATTATGCAAGCATGGCCAAGACTGTTAACTGTCCTCCAGTGTCCATTCTGTTCTTCCTCCCTTTGGTAATTGACACCTCCACCCCAGCCCAAGGAATTTTAGCCTATGGCCACCCAGCTGAAGATTACATACCCTTCCCAATGTCCCCTTAGGTGTGAACACATGATAGGGATGTGTGGAAGTGAGGTGTACTGATTCTGGATACTGTCCTTAAAGAAGCTGATTGCCCTCCACTCTTCCTCTAACCTTCCCTTGAGCCAGCCCAGAACATGGTCTCTGAGTCAGCTTTAACGATGCAGATGATAGCAATGCTCGAGGGTTGGTGGGATACCAGACAGAAGGAATCGAGAGCCCTGGGTGACTTCCTGGAACTGACTTTTACCTGACTGCTCACCTGCCTCTGGACTATTAAATAAGAGAGAAATAAACTCGCTTATTTGAACCATTCTGTTTTATAGTACCTTTGGCTATATTCTAATAAAGCAGACAAATAAAATAGCTGACCATTATAATATGTGCTCTGAAGGAAACAAACAAGTGGATAAGAGAAAAAATTAAAGGTTATCAGTGAGGAGGGTTGAGTTACTTCAGATAAGATGGTCAGGCCACTCTAAAGAGGTGACATTTTAGCTGAGATCTAAAGGATAAGAAGAGGCAATATGCCACTTTTTTGTTTCCTTATGATACCTTCTTTCAGTTCTTTCCTCCCCTCTATGTTTTGACTGCTTGGTCTTTCTTACCCTTGTCCATGCATCAGGGTGCAAATATTAGACACCTATCTACAAGCCCCAGATAGGCCCTTACTGAAGTACTGATCTTCCTGAATGTGCCACGGTTGTCACCTTCGTGTGAAAAGACATGCATCAGTTAACCGGCTCATCACAAATGTTATTGAAGGGCTGTCCACCTTGTCTAACAGTCACACTAACCTGGGAGATACCTGACGGCAAGAGTGGTCCTATTGTTTCTGCATCCCTAGCACAGTACTTAGCACTTAGCAAAAGTTCAATAAATTTTTTTGAATGCTTACGTTTACAAAGTAGGATTCATCAACTATTTGAAGAATTCCCTTTTCTTTGGTAACACAAAGATATGACCTTATAGCAGCTATATCTTATATGACAGTTCTTCCAAAGTGTGGTGTGGCCCAATGACTAAAATCAGGATTTAGATCATCTGTCCTGTCCTCACTTGGGCTGCACAACTAGAGATAACTGAGGTGAGGCCCTATCGAAGAGTGTAGATGCATCATGGCTCTTGATCTGGGTTGGTTTTGTTGTCTTTGCCCACATACCACAGAGTCCTGGATTGCATTTAAAGAGCTAATCATCTGTGCTCTCATTCTCCCACCCCAGTTTCCACTCCATCAATGACTCAAGGATAAGCAAGAGGAGCCTTAGCTATGAAATGACTATACCAGGGCCTGGAGATTTGTTATTAACGTATTAACATGGTTCTGTTCTACACTTTGTATTTAATTCCATGTGTGTCACTGTTTACACACACACACACACACACACACACACACACACACACACACACACACACACACACAAATAAATAGGATGGCAATTACTAGATTTATTTAACTTTTCTGTGTGCTAAATACTGTGCTAATAGCTGTACATACATTAACTCACTTAAGCTCTATAACAACCCTCTGAGGCAGGCACTATTATTATCGACATTTTACAGATGAAGAAACTGAGAATTAGAGAAAGTAAGCAACTTGAACAAGGCATCACATTTCTAGGGTGACCAAGACCAAAGGGTTTTCCAGGATATAGGGCATTCAGTGCTAAAACTGGGAGTGTTTTGGACAAATCAAGACAAGTTGGTCGCCTGTAAGTCGCTGAAGAGGAATTTAAACCTGGATAGTTGAATTTTAAAGCAGTTGCTCTGAACTATGATGTTACATTACTTGATTCTTTTTTAGGCATTCACTACTGTCATGGACTGAATGTTTGTGTCCACCCCCAATCTACATGTTGAAACCCTAACCCTCTAATGTGAAGGTATTAGGAGGTGAAGCTTTGGGGAGGGGCTTAGAATTAGATGAAGCAGAGCATTCATGAATGGGATAAGTTCCCTTATAAGAGTCAAGAGAAGCTTGCTGCCCTCTGTTCTCTACCATGTGAGGACACAGCAAGAAGTCTGCAACCAAGAAGAGAGCCCTTACCAGAACCTGACCGTGCTAGCACCCTGATTTTAGATTTCAAGCCTCTAGAACTATAATAAGTTTGTTGTTTATAAGCCACTCATTTTATGGCATTTTATTATAGCAGCCTGAACTGATGAAGACAATTAATAATAATTTTAAAAAATAGAATTTTTTTCTAGAGTATCTAGCAAATGTTAAATAAATCAGTAGTCAGAAAGTCTTTTAATTGAAGTCATGTCATTTTGCAGTGCAATCTCCTCCAATAATTAAAGAATTTTGAAAACATTATTAACATACACACTTTAGAAAGGACACTTTTTGATCTGGTGCCTGAATAAAGTCAGTACCAATACATAGCAATCATTTCTGAGGCTGTATATTAGGAATATGAATATGAAAATATTCACTACTAAATCTCATTATAAAGTAAATACAATTTTCATGGACACTTTCCCCAGCAATGAGTTGTTTTGCCTCTAGAATTCCAGAATAATTGATGAGAACTCTGCTGGGAACCCTGAAGGAGCAAGCCACACTCCTTGCAGAATCGATCCCACCATGAAGCTGTGAAAGCAGAATGAGGAAATGTAGTCTTATAAGACTGGCCATTCAGATTTATTTTGCATTAAGATTAAAATTAAACAGAAGATTAAATGAGTTATTTCACTTTGCTTTTTACCACACAATGGTCTACACAATCCCTGACAACATCAAGGGCCTTGGCATCTCTTGGTTGATTGAAGGGAAAAAAGTCCACTTTGGTTCACCATGTGGTCACTGGCAACCCATCTGCCACACTGGGTCAATAAGGACTCTCATGAAACCAATGTAAGACATAGTCTGCTGCCTTCCAGGAGTTTATAATACATTGGTTACAGCTGTAACTAAAGGTAATGAAACAGAAGATACAGGAAGGACAATGTGCTATGGGAATGCAGAGGAGGGAACAGTCCTCTCTGACTTGTGGGACATGGAGGAGCACCTCAGAGGAGCTGGTGTTTGGGTGGATGAATGGGTGGTAATAGGAGGTGTCAGGGGTCCCACCCTCCCCAGACAGAGACACAGAATGAGCAAAGCCATGAGCAAAGTCCGAGTCATAAGAAAAAGATTATCTGGTGTACTCAACTCTACATATGGGGAACACAATAGAACAAATAAACAAATCAAAAGCCAAAAACAATACAGAACTTGAGATTCCAACAATTAATGCATGATTTCCTTTTGTTTACATAGTTGGGCTCTGGAAATATATCAGGTTTGTATTAAGGCCAGTTCAGTATTCTCAGAATTTTACTCGGTTCTATGGTTCTTTCCCTGAATTTATAACTGAAAACCTTAATGTTATAGTCAAGCTTTATGCATATACGTGTATATGTATCTTTAATTTTATAAACCAAAAATTAATAGGACTTATAGTGATTAGATCAGCTGCAGGTATTCAAAAATGAAAATAAAGACTTAGATTTTCAAACCAGGTTTATTTCCCAGAAGGCTTACCAGCTTTGAATATTTTATTTAAAATTGTGTAATGTCATGGTGTCCTTCTTACAGCAAAGTCACTCATTATCAATGGGATCTGTATTTTGATCTCTAATAACTCTGATGGATTTATGATGACCCCTTTACATTCTCTTTCTCTAACTGATATTTTGGTTTCATATTTGCAAATGTCTGGGTAGAAACAGGGAGCCACCTGTAGCCGTGAAATCCATCCTATCCGCAGGCCTTTTCAGGGATCTTCAGCAGGCTTCTCATCAAACAGGTTGACTAAAAATAAGGAAGAATTGCTGGTAAACCCATCAGTCCAAACTATGTACAAGAAATGCAGGCATTGCTTTTTTAAGGTGCTAAGTCGGCTCCTTAACTTTTACAAAATTAAAACCCAAGTACATCTGTGAGCACGATGGAAGGATGTGAATCATAAACATTCATCAAATGTCATGCCTAAATTAAATCTTATCATCAAATAGTGTTTATTAAACGCCCACATACTGCATACACATGGCAGTGTTTGAGGCACATTATCAACAGAATGCTGTATCTTCAGCCATGAAAACAGTTCATAATAAAATGCCAAACTGTTGCTAGAGGTCATAAAGATTATTCTTCTACTTAAATATTCTCATCATAAATTTCAAATAAACAATGGAATGGAGTAACTTCTCCCATATGGTGAAATCTTCACTGAAGTGCTTCACGTTCAATTATGTTTATCACAAATGAAAGGCTTATATGCAATTTTAATTATGCCTCTTGTGGACATGACAAGACATTATTAATTAATTCTTGTCAGGTCATTTGACGTTACACTTTTAAAATTGCGAGACAATAAGAAACACAGTGAGGTGAAATGTTTACACTTAAATTTTCAAAGTACTATTTTGTTTTAGACTCAAATAAACTATTCATTATTTATTATTATTGTTTTTTGTAATTACTTCTGATAATACACAGACTAAAAAATTTCATAAAAGCTGAACAAATAGAATGTTTGAAGACAACAGCACCGAAATTACTTTTTATATCTGGAAGCTGAGGACATACACAATTGCCAGAAAAATTTTTGTCTACAGAATATTTTTTAAAAGTTTTTATCTCATATAATTGACTTTTAAAAAATGAAACTGTCTGAATCATGTTGTTTCTACATCTTTTAGAAGAAGATCATGAGATGATTTTAACCCTGAATGAGTTATGTTATTCCTCACAAGTTTTTTTACCTCTTTAATCCCTTTCACTCACAAATGTGCCCATTATATGCTAACTCCATTGTTCAACTTATGGACAAGTACATTTAACTGCTGTCAGTGTGCTCAGCACTCTGTTAGGTAACATAAGTACTACCAAAGAAGCAAAAAGAGGTCAAAAATAATAGTTTGCACCTTTCCAAATTAAGTTGCAAGACAGCCTAATTCCCTCCTATCCTTCTCCAAGATTTACAGGGGGAAATAAGTACACTAAGAGGAAATTTTTGCTGCTGGCTGATTCCTTAGGTAACATGATGCTAAATCATAAAACTGTGACTGTGCATCTTTTCGGTCACTCATTTTCAGCTCCTGGGCTATGAAAAACACTCATCCTCCAAGATGAACAAGACTGAGAAACAGTCTGTGTCCTTCATTATTTAACATCTCAGGTTTTCAAAGAACTTGGGCAACTCACTAGTAATACCCTTATGAGTCAATAAAGGAATATTTTCTTCATTTTAAAGATAGGGAAGTTTAGGGCTTAGAAAAAATGGAAGGATGTATTACTTATGAAACCCTGTGGCTATGTCTCTGGGATACCGGTGAATGAACTCCAGGCAAATGGCCCAGCCTGATAATGGAGCTCTTTGGTGCAACAGTCATTGAGCTTCCTCGGATGAGGTTCAAGTTATGCCCAACTTATACTGCATTCTCTCTCTGATGAATAATGCTACAGTAAAATCTCAGAGTAATGAGTTTCAGATGGTTTGCTATAAATTAATAAAGTAGTAAATTTGTTAATTAAGGATATAATTCTTTACCTTAAAGTAGTTCGTAAGTTTTAATTGAATTATCCTTTCCTTAAGTATTTTATTTTAAGTGGCTTCTCACGTAAGAGCTCCAAAGATAATAAAGTATAAATCTATGAGACATATGGGCTTTTTACCCCATTAGCTATAAACTATAGCATGTCTAGTTAGTTATATTACAAAAAACATTCTCATCATTTGTTTCTTATTATAGTAAAAATGATATATTAAATCTAATTAATAAAAAACTAAAGCTAGTACTATGTCATGTAATTTACTGTTCTGGTTCCAAGAAAAAAATGAAGAAGTATTATATATCTCTTGATACAAAAATCGAATTTCTGATAAATAAACCAGCACAAAAAAGAAAACTCATTTTAATCCAATAACAATATTAATTTACAGATGATAAATATTCTCATTTTGGATTAAGCCATTAAATGTCTCAGGAAAGGTAGTTTTTCCATAATTGAGTGTGAGAAGTAGTTTTTCCAGCAACTGAAGAGTTTCCTGAAGTTATCGACTCATATCTCTATATCTAAGATTTAACAGGAACAAGCACAATAAGTTAAAATAGGTGGGAGCACTGTCATTTCTCAGTTATTTAGGGGCTGACTTATCTTGGCTTTTCATTTACTGTCTTTCTTCTTCCATTTACCCTGCTTTTGATCATCTCATCTTACCCAAAAGAAGATGAAAGAAAAGGACAAGACAAAAAAAGAAATGAATATTCAGCCCATCCTCTGATACCGCATTTTTGGCACTTTCAGAAAGAAATATCATAATAGGATGATGGAATATAGTGACTGAAACAAGAATTTTAGATGATCTAAAGCTTTTATCTATATGCCTTCTTTTCTTTCTTCTGTGTTAATAAAGGAGAGTTACTGTTATTTCTCCATTATTGAAAGCCTGGGATAAACCTGTATACATAAACTAGAATGTCAGATTTACAAATCTTGGGCTACTATACACACTATGGTAAAAAGAGTATCTATAGTGAACTGCCAGTTTCACTTAAATGAACGGAAAGCTTTAAGTGCCTTAAGTAGCACAGTTTAAATATAATACAACTGCTGAGTTGATGATAACACAGCTGTTTATTGTTTTATGGCAAATAAT
>NW_011888796.1:7612629-7618079 GCF_000151845.1 Pteropus vampyrus | reverse complement strand
TACCCTGCTTTTGATCATCTCATCTTACCCAAAAGAAGATGAAAGAAAAGGACAAGACAAAAAAAGAAATGAATATTCAGCCCATCCTCTGATACTGCATTTTTGGCACTTTTGGAAAGAAATATCATAATAGGATGATGGAATATAGTGACTGAAACAAGAATTTTAGATTATCTGAAGCTTTTATCCATATGCCTTCTTTTCTTCCTTCTGTGTTAATAAAGGAGAGTGACTGTTACTTCTCCATTATTGAAAGCCTGGGATAAACCTGTATACATAAACTAGAATGTCAGATTTATAAATCTTGAGCTAGTATACACACTATGGTAAAAAGAGTATCTATAGTGAACTGCCAGTTTCACTTAAATGAAGGGAAAGCTTTAAGTGCCTTAAGTAGCACAGTTTAAATATAATACAACTGCTGAGTTGATGATAACACAGCTGTTTATTGTTTTATGGCAAATAATGTGAGTTTCTTTCAAATGACTTTAAAATTTGCTGAATTCCCTCCCTCCCAAAGCATTCTACATCCCGCTTGGTATAATGTGGAACATACTCTGAATAAAAAGTGTATAAATGTGATTTATAATCTATAAAACACTATACAGATTATTATAATTTGGCTCTGGAGGGTTGTTGGTTTCTTTCAACCTCTGCAGTTTTAGCTGTGTCGCCTGCTGTTTTAGCTGTGTCAACATGGGCAAAATAGAGAGCTGAAGTAATTAGGCAAATAACTCAGGCCAAAAATATGACTGAGTAAGAAGCTATTTGGCAGTCTCTCTCTGCACTGATCAAATTCAGTTTGTAATAGTCCAATTCTTTATTTTTTTCCCCCAAAGATCTCAAATAAAAACATATGAAGGCAATGAAATTCAAGTAATTTTCATTCGGAATCTAATATATGTATTCTTAATGTTTCCCTTCTGAATAAACCACAATCAACAGAGATAAATCAGGTCACACTACTTCATCACCAGTAGAGTTGAGCTTTGGGGAGTGGTAGGTATATGGTAAAGTCAGCCAAGAGCCAACTCACAAGACATCCACAAATATCCCCACAGGAGGATGGCATAATCCTAAGTTCCTCCTCTAAAAAAATTTTTTTCTGTTAGTTAAAGTACCATCTTTTTCTCATTAATTGAAGAGGCAAAGATGGCCTTCTATATTGCTTTACTGAATTAACATTTCAGGGGGAAACTGTTGCAATAATAAACAGAAACCACCTGCTATGGTGGCAATGGCTGCCTGTCCACCGAACACTTATGAACTGCTTACTGTGTGTCACTAAATCCTCTATAGGTATCAACTCACTCAATTTTTATAATAACCCCATGAGGTACGTACTATTCATTATTTCCATTTTACAGATGAGAACCCTGAGGCACAGTGAGATTAAGAACACATAGTAACAGAAATTGAACTAAAATACCAGGATACATCTCCAGACCAAAAATAAGACACTTTTTACTTTACATTTTACACAACAAATATCAAGATCTTCTATTTCCATGTATATTTTATACATTCTGTAAATAAGCAATAAAGCTGTGAGAGAAACATCAGTTGCCAAGCCACTGTTCTTCTCTGGTCCATAAAGTAGGAACTTCCTTTGTCTTGGAAGTGTTTGGCAAGGGGAGCCCTTTAGCCCTTCTCTCTGCTTCTTCTGCCCCTGCCCAGTGAAGAGGCTGAGCCTTTCTCTGCTGGGTAGGGGCTAAGGAGCTTCAATCTGCCCCCAGGGACCTGCCTCTAACCCTCTCTGAAACTGTTTTTGGAGCCACACACCTGCTCTTCTCCCTCATCCAGCAGGAGACTTTGCTGGGGACCAGATGGAAAATTCTTTTCAGGAGGAGTAAGAAGCCCATTCTACTACCACCAAGTCCAAGCTGTGTCCTCCGACCCAGGTTAACTAAAAATAAAGCAAGCGTGCAGGCCTGAACCTGAGGGGATTGGTTTAGAACTCAGAAGGGAAGGAATGAGATTAATTGGCACTCTGAAACTCCCACAGTATCCTATAATAATAAATTATTTGAGTTATAGCTCCCAAACTAAAAATAATCCACCTATCATTGCTGACAGGAGAGGACATTTAAGTGTTCATCATGGGGCAACATGCCCCTCACCTAAGAAGACTGAATGTGTCGGCATGAGCAAACGTGGTCCCTTGGCAGGGGAACTTCAGTATCAGAATTCTGCCCATCTGGCAGAAGAGCATCTTCACCCTGCACACTCTCCTTTGTCTGATGCCACATTATTAGAGGAGAGCAAACGCTGGATGTCATCATCATGAGTACGATGGTTCATCCATCTTCTCTTGGTTGAGAGGTATAAAATCTGGGGAGTCTGCTTGCTTTTTCTGTATGTTTGTTTGTCTTTCATCATGGCCCACAGACTTTTTACTTCTCAACGCTTCCTCTTCTACCAGTAATATTTACTCATCAGTTGGAAATAGAGCACACTATGTACTTATTAAAGCTACAAGAATAAACCCAATCCCATTTTAGCAGTATGTCCTTTTAAGTTTCTGCTGACCTAGTGGTTTTTTTGTCTAAATGTCCTTCTATTATGACTGGTACCTACCACTGGCTCTTTCTTCCCTTTGGCCATTAACTTGGTGGCACTCCTTCCAAATAATCTCTTTCTAGAATAAAATGAAAGTCAACGATGGCTTCTTTGACCCAGCCAAAGGATGTTTTAATGCTGGACTCTGAATCCCAGCCCTTTGCATTTTTGAAAGAGTTAGGACCAAGGGGACATCCTCTTTTTTGTGAAGAATGTGTAGGTGTCTAATGAGATTGACACTCCATTTTTAGCAAAACAGAATGATCTTTTTTCCTCCATTTTTCTCTAAGTCTTTAGAAATCAAAGACAAGGGATTATGTCTTTCCTGTGCCAAGTTAGGACTGTATGGTGAAGCCTCCACCTGCCTCTGTTTCATGCTCTACATTCACCCCTTGCTTCCCAGGGACACTGGCTTTCTTTCAGTTCCTTGGATGCACTGTGCTCTGATGTCCCCTGCCTGGAAAATACTTTCCTACCTCTTCACCTGACAGCTCCACCTCATCCTTCGGATCTCTACTCACTCATCATTTCTTCCAGAAAGGCTTCCCTGACTTCTCTGTCCAGGTCAGTAGTTCTGTCATAGACTCTCCTGGCTCCGTGTGGTTCTGTTTTGAAGCACTGATCACAGTTCTAATTTTACATTTATTTTTATGATTATTTTATTTTCTCCAACTAGATGTTATTCTCCATGACAGCAAGGGTCATTTATGTTTTTGTTCATCATGGTATTTTAATCCATGTATTGAATTAATGAATACATGGCTTTCTTTAATTCTAAGGAAAAAAAATCTGTGCTATAGATGTTTTAAACTTATTTTTTTTTTAGTATAAAGAAGCATTGATGCTGGATTAAATAATTTGTCCAAGCCACAGTAAGTGAAAAAGCCTGAGACCATATTTATTCATGCACTCATCCAATATTTATTGAACGTTCACTGCATGCTTTGCTCTGTACTTAGACAGTGGACTAAAACAATAAATAAGTCACAGTTCTTTCAGGAGCTCCTAGTCTATTTGAGCTAGAGAGGTTTATAAACAAATATGTCAAATAAAATATGGCACAGGCTAGTATGTTTGCCCCGCCTGTAGAAGGCATAGATAAGAAAGGATGGGCAGGTCTACGGGAAGGGCAGTGAATCCTAAAATATAAGCAACTGCTTACCGAACAGACCAGTGGTAAGGACATGAGGGTTGAGAGAGCCCTGGAGGCAAAAACATGAAATTCAAGACCATGAAATCGAGACCCCTGAGACAGGGCAAACAGATTGGAGGTGTAGGACATAGGTTATGTGGCTGGAGTGGGCAGGATCGGATGAGTCTGGAAAGTGGAAGATCAGAATAAGGATACAGCAGTGATCCAGGAAAACAGTAATAAAGACCAGAACCAGAACAGTAGCAATAAGGATGGAGGGAAGTAGATATAGAAGATGTTAAAGGAAGAGAAATCAACAGGATTTGATACCCTTTGGATGTGAAAGCTGAGGGTGAGGGAGGAGTCTGGGGTGATCTTTGATTTCAGATGTAGCTGATGGATAGAGAGTAATATTATGTTCTTGCATATAAAGGGCAGAAAAGATTTCAGAAGATGGAAACTTAATTCTATTTGGTATACACTGAGTTTAAACTCCCTGGGAAACATACAAGTGGAGCGGCTCAATGGGCTAGAAAAATATATGTGGGAAACCTCAGCTTAACGTTGGTAGGTAGAGCCAGGGGTGTAAATGGGGTCCTGGAGAAGGATGCAGAGAGGGAAGGCGGAATCCCAAGGAACCGAACCGACATTTCTGGTGTGGACTGCTAGAGTCAGCAAAAGAGACCAGGATTTCCACCATTATTACTTCATACAATAAAGAATGGTAAATGGCTCCTATCATATTAAAAAAATTATACTCTGTTCCTTAAAAATTATGTTCTTTTTTTTCAGGCATTTTCATTGTGTTTCGGTACATTCTTACCAGGATGCTTAGTGATCCTGAAAATTTGCCTGATCTCTTTTAGAGAAACTAGTCCAGCTATGTGAATACACATTTAAATTGTCCATATATTGCTAAAGTCTTTCATTATTGCTCATAATCTCATTGCTTTTCTTCTTTCCCCTACCTCTACCCTGAAATCTCAGAGAACATTAATGCAAAGATGTTAAATGATTTAGCAAGGATTACATCACTAGTCAATAGCAGGATGGAATTTAAACCCAGAATCATTAAGTTTTCCTTCTTCACTCAAAAGAAAAATTCATAGATACCCCTGCATTGATTGGTATTTCCTGCATATTCTGGCCATGGTTCTTTATTCACCATTCTTGTGCCAGGCACTGCTTAAGTACTAAGGATAAAAGAGAAAATACATGATTCTTGTCCTCGAGGAGCTTCCCAGCTGGTGGGAGGCTGGGCTGGTTGACAGCTAGAAGTCTCTGGGATATGTGCTGTGAAAAGGAGGTCTTTGCAGATGTTACCAAAAGTGGAGAGGGGATGCCGAATTCTATCTTGAGGTCTACAGAAGAGATGCAATGTTTGCACTGAAACCCAATTTTGTTAGCATGTAAATATAACCATAAAAGCAAATAAATTCAAGTACATTAAAGAGAATCTATGGCAAATATTAACAAAACTTATCATCTTGGATTTATACCCAACTGCCATGAAATAGTGAGGAAGCTCAGGGGGGACAAACAAATCATAACAAAAGCAAGTGTTACCTAACACTGCCAACCATTCAAGAGGTCATCAAAGCTGATAGGTTATCAAACTCTAGAGAAAATATGGAACTGAACCATTTTAGCTGAATGAAGAAGCTATAGAAAGTAGAGAGCCAAGGTCTGGTGCAGATCCCAGATCTCAAACACTTCACCAGTTTTCCCTCCTCCTCCTCCTTCCTCCCTCCCTCCAACC
>NW_011888796.1:7608064-7612579 GCF_000151845.1 Pteropus vampyrus | reverse complement strand
AGTAGATATAGAAGATGTTAAAGGAAGAGAAATCAACAGGATTTGATACCCTTTGGATGTGAAAGCTGAGGGTGAGGGAGGAGTCTGGGGTGATCTTTGATTTCAGATGTAGCTGATGGATAGAGAGTAATATTATGTTCTTGCATATAAAGGGCAGAAAAGATTTCAGAAGATGGAAACTTAATTCTATTTGGTATACACTGAGTTTAAACTCCCTGGGAAACATACAAGTGGAGCGGCTCAATGGGCTAGAAAAATATATGTGGGAAACCTCAGCTTAACGTTGGTAGGTAGAGCCAGGGGTGTAAATGGGGTCCTGGAGAAGGATGCAGAGAGGGAAGGCGGAATCCCAAGGAACCGAACCGACATTTCTGGTGTGGACTGCTAGAGTCAGCAAAAGAGACCAGGATTTCCACCATTATTACTTCATACAATAAAGAATGGTAAATGGCTCCTATCATATTAAAAAAATTATACTCTGTTCCTTAAAAATTATGTTCTTTTTTTTCAGGCATTTTCATTGTGTTTCGGTACATTCTTACCAGGATGCTTAGTGATCCTGAAAATTTGCCTGATCTCTTTTAGAGAAACTAGTCCAGCTATGTGAATACACATTTAAATTGTCCATATATTGCTAAAGTCTTTCATTATTGCTCATAATCTCATTGCTTTTCTTCTTTCCCCTACCTCTACCCTGAAATCTCAGAGAACATTAATGCAAAGATGTTAAATGATTTAGCAAGGATTACATCACTAGTCAATAGCAGGATGGAATTTAAACCCAGAATCATTAAGTTTTCCTTCTTCACTCAAAAGAAAAATTCATAGATACCCCTGCATTGATTGGTATTTCCTGCATATTCTGGCCATGGTTCTTTATTCACCATTCTTGTGCCAGGCACTGCTTAAGTACTAAGGATAAAAGAGAAAATACATGATTCTTGTCCTCGAGGAGCTTCCCAGCTGGTGGGAGGCTGGGCTGGTTGACAGCTAGAAGTCTCTGGGATATGTGCTGTGAAAAGGAGGTCTTTGCAGATGTTACCAAAAGTGGAGAGGGGATGCCGAATTCTATCTTGAGGTCTACAGAAGAGATGCAATGTTTGCACTGAAACCCAATTTTGTTAGCATGTAAATATAACCATAAAAGCAAATAAATTCAAGTACATTAAAGAGAATCTATGGCAAATATTAACAAAACTTATCATCTTGGATTTAAACCCAACTGCCATGAAATAGTGAGGAAGCTCAGGGGGGACAAACAAATCATAACAAAAGCAAGTGTTACCTAACACTGCCAACCATTCAAGAGGTCATCAAAGCTGATAGGTTATCAAACTCTAGAGAAAATATGGAACTGAACCATTTTAGCTGAATGAAGAAGCTATAGAAAGTAGAGAGCCAAGGTCTGGTGCAGATCCCAGATCTCAAACACTTCACCAGTTTTCCCTCCTCCTCCTCCTTCCTCCCTCCCTCCAACCTTGTGGAACTGGTGTCTTATCCCCACTACGCAGATAAGGAAATAGAAGAATTAAAGTTGAAATGACTTAATAACTCTCTATTGATTTTGATAGTCCAACTTTCCTCGAGGATGACAGCGCTAGAACCATCTTAAAGCACTAATAAAACATCACTGCACACAGCTGCAGAAGTGGGAAGAGTCAGCCTTTTAACCTATCTCTTACCTACATTAATTATTAAGAGCCAATAAAGAGGCAAAATATAACTAAATGGATAAAGAAGAAAAACGTGTGATCGTGATTTTCTAAGAGGCTATATATAATGTTCTGTTTTTCAGGTCGAGGTCCTGATTTATAGCTGCCCTGTTACTGCAAGAAAAGGCATGTACTTCACCACCTTTTTCAAGTAGCTGCTATGGAATGTTGCTGAATTGCAGCAGTTAGTTATATGTCGGTGCAATTTTTCTCTCTCCTGTCTCAGCCATGAGCTTCTCTTTTTCTTGAGGAGAATGTTTGATCATCACCCACAAAGGGGCAGTGGAGATGGTTGGATCCAAGTTTACCCTGGGGCTATGTCAAATGATAGTTTGGTGATGGCTGCAGTGGCCCTGATTACCGTGACCCCCTGTGCTGTGCTAAGCGTTTGGCATACTTTGCAAATATCATCTTGTTTATGCCTTGCCGCAACTGCATAAGGAAAGCTGTCAATCTGATTGTACAGATGAAGAAAGCAAGACAGAGGCTAAAGAAAGTTGTCCAAGGACACAGAGTGAATAAGCTAAATTGCTGATCCATTCCTATTTCTTGATCCTTATGCTTTGTTACCTCCATAAATGCCTAGGTGCGTGTGTTTTTAGTCAGTCAATCACAAATACCTCCAAATTTCCACTGTATATTCAATAAGATGGAGAAAAATATATTCACTGAAGTTCTGGGTGAGGAAGGGAGTAGAGAGTGAAGCAGGCAAGAAAGATACCTTACAGGAGAAGCATTTGGAGTGGGGCCTGGGTTATACTTGCCAAAGAGTTGGGTGTATGTAGTAGGGAATAACATCACCTGAATTTGGAAGGAGTGGAGGATGAGATGACCAGGAACATGGAAAGGTGGGGGAGAGAGGAACAATAGGTGAGATGGTCAAAGCTGTGTGATGTGGGATGTGATTCCTCCTACACAGCCTTATGATTTTCAGCAGAAACTAAACTCACAAAATGCTCTGTGTTTTTGGATTTCTTATAGAGAGCAGTGAAGTAACAGAGTCTCATAAAATCTTATAATTTTCCAATCTCGTGGTCAAAACAATAGTATTTCGTGGTTCGAATTTGCATTTTCCTGATTTTCAGAAATGGTATGAATCTTCACAAATGCTTATTTGATATCTGTCATTTCTTCTTCTGTGCACTGAGTCTTCCTAGTCTTTGCACATTTTCTATCAGGCCATTAGTTTTTCTTCTATTATTTTATTGGAACTCTCTATATATTATGATTATTAATCTTGTCTTTATATATGTTTCAAAAATTTCCATTATCACTATTTTTCATTTTAATTGTGATATTTTGGGTTACATAGAAGTTTTAGTTTATATGTGGTCAAATCTGTGGATCTTTACCTGTATGTTCTTTGGGTTTTGCGTATTATGAAGAAAATATTACTCTAATAGTATTGGCGTATACTTTGGGAATATGCTTTGGTATAGCCTTTCGGAAAGGCAAGTCAGCAGTGTTTCTTTTTTCACACTGAAAATTCGCTTTTGTGAAACATGTCATTCCCTCTTCATGTGAATATTTTAGGAGGAAGAAACTGTATACTATATGCAAATTTGTATGGCTGGGATAGTTAAGGGACTCTCAGTGGCTGAGGAGTAAGTAATTAATGACTCGATTCTGTAAGTATTGGGGCAAGTATTGCAGAGAAAATAGGATTGAAAACGAGAGTAGGAACTGGTAAACTTCTTGGACCACGAGTTCTACTTTTTAATTGAAACATTTTAATAACAGAAAGCCTTTCTGAACCTAATGATAGTTTTAAATATATTTCTGATTGTCGGTTTTCCTTCCAATCTGGTCTGTTTTCATAGATTGGACAGCATTGTAAAATGTGATCCCAATGAATACTGCAATAACTGCTTCAAACAGAGAGGTGTCTATATCTTACAACTGTAAATATGCTGGCTTATGTTCCAAATGGCTGAGTTTTTACCAGTCTTTTTGCAGCCTTGGTTACCTTTTCCATTAACAAAATAATGTGTTTCCCAATCATTATGTTAACTTGATTAATACTCATCAGTGCTCAAGCTGTTTCATTTTAATTCTTCCTACAACTCTGATTTCATTTATCTTCTTCTTAAAACAGTCTCATTTTGCATTACGTGAGCAAATTTTAGTGACTAATGATATAAGTACATTGCTAAAACCCATGCGAAAAGTTATAACAAAAGTAAAACATGTAAGATCTAAGTGCCAAGATAAATTTTGTCATCTGGTGCTTTGTCTCTATACATTTGTTTCTCTCCCATCTGTTTGAGAACTTATTTAAGTAAATTAACATTTCTCTCAGAATTAATTGTCTTTTCTATCAAATGGCAAATACCTTTATCTGAAAAAACTTCACATACTTTATTATTTAGTCCCCATCATACACTCTATGCTGTAACTATAATTATCACCATTATACAAATAAAGAAACTGAGTCTGGAAAAGGTAAAGTAGCTTGCCTAATGTCATACAGCTCTTAAACGGTATAACTGGAATTTGAGCTAGTCTTGTCTAGCTTCATACCCTTCTACTCAACATGAAGATCAGGATGGTGTTGTTTGACTCGGACTCCAGGGTTGGAGCTCTCAATGGTCTCTCTTAGGAAAGAGTATATGTGAGGGAGGTCGTAAGGGCTAAAACTCCAGCAGGCATGGATAACACTGGGCCACCCGTGGAGGCAATCTTTTCTTCTGTCTTTCAAAAGGAAGAAAGTGCTTTCTCTGTGCTTTCTCTTATTGGTCACAAAGCCTCATAAATTTCCCCTCTAATCAGTAAACAGGAAGATATAAAAAGCAGCTCTCTGCTT
>NW_011888796.1:7599314-7603824 GCF_000151845.1 Pteropus vampyrus | reverse complement strand
GGCTTTGCACATTGACTTGGCTTCTTTTTAAATAGGTAGAGCCTGGGCAAATAACTACATCTCTATAATCCTCAGTCTATTCTCCCTCTTCTTTCCCCCCACCCTCAGTTTATTGATATATAATTGGTATAGAAAAAACTGCATAAAATTAATGTATACGACTTGGTGAATTTGGATATATGCATACACATGTGTTACCATTACCACAATCCAGGTAATAAAACATAGCTACCACTTCCAAAAGTTTCTTTGTGTCTCTCTCTTTTCTTTTTTTTTCTTTCTTCTCTCTCTCTTCTATCTCCTCTCTCTCTTCCTTCTTTCCTTCTTTCCTTCCTCCCTTCCTTCCCTTCCTTTTCCTTCCCTTCCCCTTCCCTCTCTTCCCTCCCTCCCTCCCTTCCTCCCTCCCTCTCCTCCCTTCCTTCCTTCCGTCCTTCCTTCTTTCCTTCCTTCCGTCCTTCCTTCTTTCCTTCCTTTGTGGTTGGAACACTCAACATGAGATCTATCCTCCTAACAGATTTCTAAGTTCACAATACCTTATTATTAACTATAGGCACCACATTGTATGATAGATCTCTGGAACTTACCCATCTTGCATAACCGTTACTTTATACTCACTGAACCACACCTTCCCATATCCTCGCCCCCCATCCCCTGGTAACATTCATTCTATCATCTACTCTGACTATTTTAGATGCCTCATTTAAGAGGAATCACGCAGTATTTTTCTTTCTGTGACTGACTTATTTCCCTTCGCATAATGTCTTCCAGGTCCATCCATGTTGTCTCGGATGGTAGAATTCTTTTGTCAAATGGGCTTAAAATTAGTACCAGTCTCAGCAGGAACTGAGACCATCCTGGAATTGCTCAGCACAATCAGCACTGAGTAAATGTCAGTGACTGGTAGCGTTGGTAACAGAAGTGCGGGCCTGATCTTCTCTACCTTTCTTCTATGCAGCTTTTACCTGGCAGTGATGTTAGAACTAAAGAAAAGGCCATGAACATGATAGAGGTGTACTCTCCTAACAGGCGAAAAAAGAAGAGCAGAAGCTGATGGCAAGACTGCTGTGGTCGGGGAACCATGCAGACTGGTTAACATGTATAATCTTTACACGTGCACATTGTTTAAAATGCAAACAGGACAAAAGGCATAAGATGGGAACAAAAATGCTTCCTCTCCTTCTGATACCCCATCATTGAATATTCTCATGTGTCCCTCAGGTTATTCTTATATGCCTAAATTAGCCTAAATCGTTCTCTATACCTTTTTCTATCCCTATACCGGTGTCAAAACCTCTGACTATTTACACAAAGGAATTATGCTATATATGTGATCTTTCTCCTGTTTTCTTTTTGTTTGTTTTTACTAAATAATACATCTCAAAGCTCTTTTCGCATGTACAATTATAGGTCTGCCTCATTCTCTGTAATGATTCAGACATGTTCCGTTGTATAAACGTACTTTAATTTTTTAACCTGACCCCTAAAAATGGACACTTAATTTTTTCTCAGCATTTTATAATAACGAAACTGCAATGAACAACCTTGTACACATAAATTTACATATTTCTGAAAATTTATCCAGAAGGGAAATTTCTAGTAGTGGGGTTGCTAAATTAAAGGGTATGTGCTTTTTTTAAAATTTCTTTTGAGAAATACTGCCAAATATTTCCTTAAAACATAATGTATAGATTTGCATTCCTATCCGCTGCCTAAGAGTTCTTGCTTCCACTCGCCCTGATCAACATCGAGTGTGAGCAAACGCTGAAAATGCTGCCATCAGATTCATGAGAAGGAACATCTCATTTTATTTGGCTTTTCTTTGATTACGAATGATAGAATCATAATATTTGTTTTTCATGTTCGTTTGCCATTTGTATTTATTTTTCTATGAAATTCTTATTTATATTCTTTGTCCAGTTCTTAATTTTTAAAGATTTTGTTCTTTCTTTTTGTCAGTTAAGTAAATTGGCTATTTATTATATATTTTCTTACATTTTGCAATGCTTCATTTTTAAATACCAGGTGTTTATATGAATTTTAGTTTACTTCTGGAATCTTCATTCATTTCTACAATGTATTTCTTTTTCAGCTCTCGACAGCTTTGGTTATTATCTTGCCTTGCAATTCTTCTTAGAATCTTCTGGCTGTTCTTAACAGGTTTATTTTTCCAGATGGACTTGACTGCCATTTTGTCAAATTCCAATAAGGATATCTTGATTTCTAGTTTGTATTTACTTAGAGATTAATATAGAGAAAATAACATCTTTTAGAATTTTCCTTTTCAAAAATAAAGTACAGATTTACATAAATCTTCTTGTATGTCTTTTGGTAGATTTTTAATGTTAATTTTACATTGGCCTTTTGCATATTTTGTAATGTTAATTTTTTCCTACATATCTTTGTCATTCGCTATTGTGACAAATAAGATCTCTTCTTCCTTCATATTCTGTATTATTTATGTCTTTAACTTTATTATATAATGAGCTACCTTATATTCCGTTAACATTTTGAGCAGTTTCTTTAGTTTGATTCTCTCAGACTTTCTTGATACACAATATTTTGCCACCTCTTTTCTTCTTATTTCTGTTTATTTATTTCTTAGGTCTAAGTGCATTTGCAAAAACAGGAAAATGCTAAATAATATTGATGGCATTTGTCCATGATTTTAATGAAAACCATTTAATGTTTTATGATTTATGTTCTTTTGTTTAAACTAATGTTAAGAAAATATTCATCCATTCCTATTTTGCTGAGTTACTTGTTCCTTTATTCAGTATTAAATTTTATCAAGTGCCTATTTGGCATCTATTGAAATGATCAGATGGTTTTTATCCTTGAAGAAAATTTGACAAAGGAAAACTAAATGAATCATAACAGAATACTTTGCAAACTTTTATGCAAATAAGTTTGAAAGCCTGGTTGAAATGAATGCTTCTCTAAGAACGATACTACTGGAGACAGTGCATGTTTGAAAATATTTTGTTATCCTTAACTACAATTTGGCTGGGTATAACATGTTTGGGTCAACCTAAAAAATGCTCAAATCCTGAAACTCAGAAATTCTAATGTTTACGTTAGAAGAACGTTCACATTTGTGCACATAGAGACACCTAAGAATATCCTTTGCAGCTTTTTTTGTAAAATTTAAAAACTTTTGAAAAAAATCTAAATATCTACATATAATGTAATAAAATACATAAGTTAATAATAGCTATTAATGAGGACAGCTCTAAAACTTTTTGTTAAAAAATAAAGCTAGTTGCAAAATGATGCATATAGCATGATACCATTTATCTACCTTAAAGAAAACATTAAAATATAGTATGGTCCTTATTGGTACATTTCATATAAATATATAAAAATAAAGACTGGAATGATATACATACTGAATTTAGAGTCTAGATGTGTTTCTTGGGACATTTTGACTTATCAGTAAGTTTGTAACTTTTTAAATGGTAACAATGTAGTCACTCATTTTATATGACACACATTCAGAAAAAAGTGGCAGGAATGTGACAAAACATCATTAGTAGCTATTTCTGAATGGTAGCAACAGGAATTTGTATTCTTTTTTGTTTCTGCTTGTTTGTATTTAAATTTTAAACTAATAATGATATGAAATTCTTGAGCCATTCTTTTTCTTTAGAACTTTGTACAGTTTGCTCCATTGTCTTTTGGCTTTGATTGCTACCTTGAAGAATTTTGAGGTGAGCCTGATTTTTCCTACTTGTAGGTGATTTGTTTTTATGTGTGAAGAAGATGGCTGAAGAACTGATTCTCTACTGGGTGAAAAAAGTGAAGGGATTAAGAAGTACAAATTGGCAGTTACAAAATAGTCATGAGGCTGTAAAATTGTATGGTTTATGTTTGCATGATTTACAATACAGAGAATATATAGTCAATAAAATTGTAATGACGGTGGGCACTAAACTTATCAAGGGGATTACTTGATAAATTATATAAATGTCTAATCGCTATCCTAGATACCTGAAACTAATATAATATTGAATGTCAACTATAATTGAAAAAATTTTAAGTTTTTTAAAAAAGATTTGATTCTCTAGCTTCCAAGATCAAACAGAGAATGCATGTTGGCATTAAGGCTTCTGTATTGATTTTTCATGGAACACAGTATGTTCTGATATAGAGTATCGGTGAGTTCAGATTTTTGGTATTTTTTCTATTCCATTTGTTCTAGTTTCCAACTCGGATATATCAATTTTTCTTTTTGCCATTATCATCTTTGAGTTCCATAACTATTATCTTCTAATGTTTAAATTTCTTCTTTCCCTTTTACACCCACTGATTACTCCAAACTTTTTTCTGTGTCATTATTTTAAGTTTTATTTATGTCCCTCCTCTTCTTCTTATTTCTAATTTATTTATTTATAGCTTTACCCTCTTGCCTTTAGTTCCCTTTTTATTGAATGAATGCTATTTTAAGTTCTTTATAGCAAAAACCAACATTTAGATAATATGTTTCCATTTCATAGTCAGTATTCTTCCAGAA
>NW_011888796.1:7579365-7599264 GCF_000151845.1 Pteropus vampyrus | reverse complement strand
GTCAACTATAATTGAAAAAATTTTAAGTTTTTTAAAAAAGATTTGATTCTCTAGCTTCCAAGATCAAACAGAGAATGCATGTTGGCATTAAGGCTTCTGTATTGATTTTTCATGGAACACAGTATGTTCTGATCTAGAGTATCGGTGAGTTCAGATTTTTGGTATTTTTTCTATTCCATTTGTTCTAGTTTCCAACTCGGATATATCAATTTTTCTTTTTGCCATTATCATCTTTGAGTTCCATAACTATTATCTTCTAATGTTTAAATTTCTTCTTTCCCTTTTACACCCACTGATTACTCCAAACTTTTTTCTGTGTCATTATTTTAAGTTTTATTTATGTCCCTCCTCTTCTTCTTATTTCTAATTTATTTATTTATAGCTTTACCCTCTTGCCTTTAGTTCCCTTTTTATTGAATGAATGCTATTTTAAGTTCTTTATAGCAAAAACCAACATTTAGATAATATGTTTCCATTTCATAGTCAGTATTCTTCCAGAATAAATTATTTCTCTCTCGTTTTTCCTTTTTGCATCTTTACTCTTGCCTAGTTTCCAAGCGTTTTCTTTTCACCTTGCTCATATTTAACCCAAATGTCTCTGCCAAGACTATAATTGCTTCTTGGCTCTCCTACATGCTATCTGACCCTTTCATCTTCTCCATTATTTTCAGCTGAGAGTTGGGAGTTTCAGGCTCTATCTGGGGGTGAGTTTAGCTGGGACTACAGGCAGCTAGCGGTTAATAGACCTGGCTGCTGCTCTTGCATCTCTGCTTCTAATAAATAAAGATCCTGCATCTGGGTCTACACCTTTTAAGTCACCCTATGCTTATCCTCTTTATTATCACGTATGTTATCCTCTTTGTCTCAATTTCCCAAAAAGGTGGAGCCGAGAAAGCTTCATTTAGTCAGACCCAGTGTCTACTTTCTCTGAGTTATACCCCGTTACCCAGCAGTGGATCTATCTCACTCTCTTCCCAGCCAACAGAGGTCAAAGAAGAGCATTTTGTCCAATTAACATGCTGCTAAAGTCTAATAACTGGGCCCTCCACGTCCCTCTTCTTCCAGGCTCCTGCTTCCCCATTTGCTTTACCTTTCCTCTTCCAGTCAGCTAAATCACCAATTAGTGCTGGAAATAATTTGCTCGGGGTAATTATAGTCACTCCCTATTCCCTCTCAGCTTGCTTTCTACCTGGTCAGTTTCATAAACGTTAGTCCTGATGCTTTTTCTTCCTTTGGTGAGACACTGAAGGCTTGGGAAGGGCTTTTCAAATTCTTTTAGGAATAACTGAACACCCCACAGAAGACTTCTCTCTAAATGGAGGCATATTGGAGACACTTCTTAGGGCTTTGTCCACTCACACTCTATTCTTTCAACTGCCTCAGAGGAGCAGGAAGTAAGGGAATGAAATTAGCAGCCATAAAGGTTCCTGGAGACTTGTGGTTCTTTTTCCTGGCGGTCACATTGCAAGAAGCTGTGCCTCTTCCTTTATTTGATGGCTGCTGGCATACTTGGAAATAGAAGACCTTGATATTTGTTGTGTAAAATCAAAACAGGAACAACAACAACAACAAAATACCTAATTCATAAGCTTTAAAATTTAATAAGAGACTAGTTACTGTATGTAAGTGCGTGGGTGTGTTTTTAATCACATATATTTCATTCTCTGTGCCCAGGGCCTTTCATCAGAGAATTCACAAAAATTCCATTACCTTCTCAGGAAAGCAAATGCGTGCGCGCGCGCGCGCGCACACACACACACACACACACACACACACACACACACACAGAGTAATAAGATGAGGAAAACATATACATTCCCTTAGATCCTCTTAGGAGTCACTATACTAATTTATACTTGCTATTGTGCTACTGTCAAAAATCACCTTCATCTAGACCTGCTTTAGCCTTAGCCCAAATGCCCAAAAAATATACAAAATTTTGATCATGACTTTCAAACACTTTCTGTAGCAGCTCTACACAATCTTATATACATCACCCCTACACCTCAGCATGTGTATTTTACTCCTGTGCCTCATAAGCCCCATGCTCTCTCCTTAGGTCTGCGCATCTTTAGTTGTAGATATTGTCTAGATGCCTCTCCAGCATCCATTACACTCCTCTCCCACTGAGTAGCAGCTATGAATCTTGAATTAGATGGAACCTTCCTCCAGTCCCAGGGATAATCACTGGCTTAAACTTTTCAGGATGGTATCTCCTTTGCCACAATTATTGATAACTCAAAGATAAACTAGTACGTATATGGCATTATCTTGGCCATACTGATTCAGGTATAGACATATGACCTAAAATTGTTCCAGTCAAAATGAAACACAATTCCTTTTTCAATGGTTGAAAAATAAGAAGCTCTCTGCATGACACCCCACCCCACAATGAGAAACAAAATGCATGTAGCTTTGGGAGCTGCTAGCAGTATCTTGCTGACTTACAGAGGAAGAAAGATGGAGAGAATTATGGACAAAAAGCATCACAGCCCCGAAGGTATTGTAAACCAATGAGTTAAATCACCCCTGAAGCCTCTCTACCTCTAAAATTTCCAGTATCATCAGCCTATAGACTCCCTTATTGTTTTTACCAATCCAAATTAAGTTTTTGTTATTTGCAATATAAAGACTCTTGATTGACACATCTTGCTCCTACTTCCCAACTGTATTAGGATAAAGTTTTGTTTGTTGTAACAAAGATCCAAAATAATAATGACATAGTCCAGGGCCAATATAGTGGTTTCATGGTATTGGGGCCCAGGTTCTGTCCGTCATGTTGCCCAGTCACACCCTGGATGTGTTGTCATCTGTATGGCTGAAAGTGGCTCAACACCAAGTCCACATTCCTGGCTGAAGGATGAAGAAGGAAGAAAAGAGGAAGGAAATAGTATACCCTTTTCCTTTAAGGGCATAATTCAGAAGTAACACAGACCACTTATGGTCATAATCTATTGATTAGAAGATGGTTTTATGGCCACATGCAGCTATAATGGAGGCTGAGAGATGCAGTCTTTGTCTGAGCAGCCCAGCTAAAAGTCTTCCATTATGGAAGAAGAAAAGAGTGGATATTGGAGGAAAACCAGCAGTTCTGCACCCTGACCTTTAGCACAGATTGTCCCATGTAGGTGCAATAATCTGTCTCCTATGATCTACCAAATCATTTCCATTTCTTCTTTTAAACCTGTTTAATATCCACTCCCATCTAGCAGAATCTCAATTCCCATCTGCTGAGTTCTACATGAAAATAATTCCATATTGTGTGTATGTTTGTGTGCATACCAACTAAAGTTCAAACTCTGGCTAATTTCAATATTCTGTGAGTAATTTTAATCTTTGATGGGACAAACTGGAGTTAGCTCAATCTGATTTCACTTGATGACATTAAAATTAAAAAAAAAAGTAATATAACAAGTGTATCCACTTACTCTCTAAGACCAGTTAATGATAGAATGGTTTGCTTTTGAAATAATTTCAAAATGACTAGATTAATGTTAAATGTTAGAGACAATGGCAACCTTAGCCATAATTCTGAATTTCTTCTAATACATAATCCATCAGTTTGTATTATCTATTAGTGTTCATCTGCATTATGGTGAATATGCTGCCTAGAAAGCTGCATTCACTCATAGAGTTTTAAAGCAAACATCTCATTAAGGTGTTTGCTAAAAGGTAAAGCAAACATCTCATTAAGGTGTTTGCTAAAAGGTAAAGGGCCAAACCTTGGCATTGATACTTGGTACATATACATTACATAGGTACGTTGAATGGCAAATTTAAATGTATATAAATGTAGTTATTGATAATTGTCATAGAAAATTATTTTGTTTTTATCCTAATGCTTAGGTAGGAACTCTACTCAGGAATATAATATGTATTTAGGGTGAGGAAAAGACTAGAATTGGGATTTATAATAAATATGATTATTAAAATAATCTACACCAACTATTTTCCAAGTACTATGTGAGCTACTGGGGCAGATAAAGGAGAATGCGACAAGGTTCCTGCCCCAATGATGTATTCGGTCTGGTATTGTAGGCAATGTTGGTGGTTCAGTGTACCCACTGCGAGCAGGAAAATAATCCTGCTTCTTGGCAAGATACACAGGAGTTTAAAAACATGATGGCTCTTGTTTACTTGGCACTTCCTTGTAACAATCTACATCCCACCCTTACATCAGTATCTGTAGTTACAAGAATATTCCAAGCTATTTCACATCTCTATGGCTTTACATAAAGACCTAGCTCAGCCGGGTCTCCCCATCTACTATTCAGTCTTCAAGATTCAGCTCAGGTTTCAACTTCATTGTGAAAAGAGTTTTCTCCAACCTCTGTAAACAGTATCTAATTCTCTCCAAAAAAATCATTCTCTCTGGTTGCATTCATCTCATTATTTCTGATAATTTACTGACATTTTTCACTCACTAGACTGTGGGCTTCTGGGAGGCAGTGATTTTATCCTGTCCATCTTCATATCTTCCGTGCCTAGAATAGAGCTTTGCGCAAAGTAGGGGTTTAATAAAAATGTGTTGCGTTAATGAATAAAGGATCAAGCATGTTAAGTCTATAAAGAAACTCAATGCGAACTACTGTAATTCATGAATAACTTCTTCAAATTCTAACAGAGCCGCATGAATTCTCTGAACATTGCCCTCATCACTGTTTTGAATAACAGAAGCTTTTGGCTTCCACAGAGGATTATTTTGGAAGATTTATTATTTATTGTGCATGATGCAGTTTGAAGTTCTTATTCTATGTAACAAACTATTGCTAAACACTAAATCATCACCACCACTCTGCACCATTTTCTGAGCAGATTCTACAAGCACAGAGAGTATGAGATAATGATAAACTATGGGGAAAATCCCCTCGTCTAACAACCACCTTGGGTTTCCTAATTCAAATGGGCTAATTGTACTGGTAATGCAACCTACTGTGCCATTTAAAAATCAACATTGGAAAGAGTCAAGGTGAGAAACGGTAGATTCTGATTCCGAAAAGGCAGTGCATCATCCAGCAATCTTCTCTCCTATGAAGCTGTAGAGAGATATTTCTCCTGAGCTATTCAAAAGTCCATTGTACAACCAGTAACCAAAACCTACTATTTAGTGAGAAGAATAACCCAAGGGTGTTTCTCAGCATAGTTAAAGAGACAGCTACCTATGTGGCATGATATTAAAATTATACAGAAGATCTGAATGCTGCCAGCTCTCTGCCCATTATTAGAGTCACTCCTTTGGTTGAAGGCATTAGGTCTACTCTTTCCTTTTATGAAAGTAGAGGCACTGGAGTCATATTAAAGATGAAAGTCTGCCTTTCCATTACCTTTGCCTAGTGCCATCTCTGTTAGCACCATTGAGGAGTAGTATTTTATAGCAATGAGTATCACAAGATTTGGAAGCATGTATTTCTTGGTACGAATCTAGCTCTTCCACCGATAGCTAGCTGCATGACCTTGGGCAAGTTACATCAACTTTCTGAACTTCAATAACCTATAGAAGAGTGATAATAATTACTTCTAAAGCTATGAGGGTTATATGAGATAAACGTAAGTGCCTAGCATAGAATATTGCTCAGAGTAAATGAAGATACATTATTGTTGTTGTTGCTGTTGCTGTTACTACAAATAATGACTCTGCTTTGAAAGGAGCATTAACTCATCATGGCCACAAAATCTATAGTGACAAGACAATGTATTCAATATTAATCCAGGGGAAAAAAAATTACACAGGAAATACGTTCCCATTATAAGGATAGGAGGTTGTCTATTACTATACATGATAAAACAGGGCATCACGGTAAATATCTAGAATAAAGGGTATAATACCCACTTTTCCAGGATGAGAAGCCACTAAAAATGAAGCACAAGAGAAAATGATACAATCAAGAGATGTAGTGATACAAGATACATGAAACTACTGCTGGCATAACAGGGCATACTGTTTTACAGCAAGCTTTTTTATATAAGTAGAAAGAGTAATGATAAAAAGTTTGGTAAATACATAAACCAATAACATAGTCATTTATTATCATTATCAAGTATTATGTACTGTACATAATTGTGTATGCTATACTTTTATATGACTGACAGTTCAATTGGTTTGTTTATACCAGCATCACCACAAACATGTGAGTAATGAATTGTGTTATGATGTATGACAACTATAAGTTGCTAGGTGATAGGACTTTTTCAGCTGCATTAAATCTTATGGGACTACTGTCATATATATGGTCCATCGTTGATCTCAATGTCGTTATGCGGCCATGACTATATATATATATATACACAGTTGATTCTTGAACAATGCAGAGGTTGAGAGTTTCAACATACAGTCAAAAATCCACACATAATCCTCCGCTTATGTGGATTCCCAACCGTCAGGTGGCCCTTGG
Source organism: Pteropus vampyrus (assembly GCF_000151845.1). NCBI lineage: Eukaryota > Metazoa > Chordata > Mammalia > Chiroptera > Pteropodidae > Pteropus > Pteropus vampyrus. The sequence continues at coordinate 7,592,872 of NW_011888796.1, read as the reverse complement.
ACAATGAGGGTTTGAATTTCGAGGATCAATTGAACTATGCCGGTCAATTGAAAAAAATACACGTATAAGTGGACTTACACAGTTTAAACCCACGTTGTTCAAGAGTCAACTATATTTTATATAGATTGATAGATATAAATGTCAATACAGACTTACAATAAGTGTGGCGTTAGTTGAAATATTGTATCAGTATTGACTCATTAATTATAACAAATGAACCACATGAATTCAAGATGTTAACGACTATTCTAAAATAATGTTTAAATACACAATTATTTTTTAAAAAAAGAAACAAACAAAATTCTACATGGAACAAGAGAGTCTACATGAAAAATAAAATTTTATACAGAAAATTCTACATGGAAAATAAAACAAAAATTTACATGGAAAAAGAGATCCTCTAACACATACAGACAATAAAGTATAGACTCCTGGGGTCTCAGATTTCTGAAGTCATTTATTATTATTATCACAAGTCAAGAGGCCTAGACCTCCCATCTGCTCACTGCCTTATGTGCTGCTTACTACTGTTTCTCCCTTGGTTCACAGGTAGCGCAGCTCAGGGAAAGAGAGAGCTGTTTAGAATGGAAGTCAAAGTGTAATGTATCCAGTAGAAAGAGCGCAGTGGGGGGGGGGTGGGGGCGGGAGTTAGATAAAAGTGGGTCACATTAATACTCTCACCTCTCACTTATCTAAGGCAGTAAACGATGCCAATTTCCCAAGTAAGAAAATACCCGGAAATCTCAATCCCCTCAGAATTATATGGGAGACCAGATCCTGCAAAGAAGATTGCCTTTTAAATTGAATAATTCAGGCCAGGGTAGATTTGGGTGTCCTGAATTATCTGGATAGTTGCCCTGATTCTTTGCTTTGACTGTGGAGTCCTGGCCTTTGAGAGAAATAGGCCATTCATTCCCTGAGATACTTGTTTCCTTTCTGGAGGATAAAAACTTTACTGAAAGGTCTGGAAACTTTCACATCTAAATTGAATTATGAGCTCATAAGGGGATTTACCCACGTAAACTCCTCGAGAGGAAAGGCAAGTCACACACAGCACCGTGACTTGTACAGAACTAACTGATTCTCCCTCTCCCTTCAACAGGCAGTCAGGTGAGCCAGCTACAATCACAGCTCCAAGAGACTCTGATTACATGTGTCCTCTCTCCAGCTGTTTTCAGTCATACGAGAAAAAGAGGCATCCTGTCTTTGTGATTTCATTTAGATAGACAGCTATTTTCTGCCTGGCCTGTGTGTTTACCTCAGAGTAAAAGTCTTGTTATCTTTATCAGTTTCGCCAAGGGGATGGTGGATTGTTGTATAGGTCCTTTTTCTAAGTGGTGAAAGTTGAAAGAATTAAATGTCACCTGTAAATTCTCAACTCCATTTCTCCTCTTCATAAAACTTATCTTTTATAAAGGGCTCTTTCCATTTTGTTACTTTGAGATAGGCCAAAAGATGGCACCTGGCCAGCCTCTGGCTTAGCAAGATTGTGACATCACCCTTGATAAAGAAAAATAATTCGTCGATACAACTAATATTAGTTGCTATTTTAGCAAGTGAGATTTAGGTTTAGGTTATGGTCTGGTATTGGGAGGGAAAAACCTGTGAAGCTTCCCCAGTGGTGACATTCTTGGACAATCCAGAAGCCTCCTTCTTTGCTGTGGCTGCTTGGATATTGGAAATGGCAACTAAAGAAAATCTAAATTGCTGAATATATAAATTCTAAATGTATTACTGAATTCCAAATGCTTACTTCATCTAAAATCACATATAAACAATGAAGTTTAAGGAGTATGTGTTAACAATCAGAGTTTGTATCAAGGATTGTTTTCTAAGAGGCATTGAAGCAAATGCAAACACAGATACTTTTACAGCTCAGATTCAATAGTCTTAAATCCAGAAAGATTTAAATTACATCTCCCATCATAAAATGACATACAGAAAGTCATATTTCACTCTATTGTAGCCTAATGCCATGTATTTTTCTAGCTCAGCACAGATTGCGATTCAGGAGGTCTTTGAATTAGCTTGAAATTCTGTACTTCAGTCAAGCTCCCAGGTAACGCTGATGCTGCCAGACTATGGGCAACATATTGCCTAGCAATGTTCTACCCTTTTTTCCTCTGAAAAAAATCACAATTCTGTTTATCAAGTTTTTAATTAATCAGTCTTCCAATTTTTCATGATCTTATTTTTATCAGTAAGCGAATGGAGCCACAGATACAAAATAGCCCATTTTTTTCAGACTTCATTCAATATTAGTAACTTTATCAGTTGCTTTGAAAACGTCCGTTGCTCATGATGTACTATATCCAGGCACCCAAGTCACATTCCTTAGAATGCAAGTCGTGAGATGTTTCCACACTCAAACACTTGGAGAATGCTGTGTAAGATGGAATAGCACATGAACGGGCCTCAGAGGGTTCCTAAGAACTGTTTGACTCCAAACATTCTTTCAAGGTTGACCCATGAATTACTGAGATGTTACATGGAACAATATGGAAAAAACTGAAAATAGTGGAATTTTCTCTAATATCTAAGTACAGAAGACCTTATCTTATCATTATCTTCAAAAAATCGTTCGTCTTCGTGTATAGTCTCATCTAGTCACAGATCTCTTTCACAGAGAGGCCTACTTTGACCATTCCACCTAAAACAGCACCCCGAAACCCTAGTCTCTATCTCCTTATTCTCATTTTTCTTTTTGATACTTACACACTCTGACATTGTTCGTTTGTTTATTGCACTACCCCACCCTCAGTATAATGTAAACTCCATAAGAGCAGGGACTTTTCTTTCTTTATTGCTCTACTCCTAAATTCTAAAATCATTTCTGGCGCACGGAATCCAGGCTCACAAGCATAAGCAAGGTCAGGGAAGAGAGGGAGGTCACCAGCATGGAGCACTTAAGAACATTTGGGACTAAACCATGGCTACCCACCTATTTCCCCACAAGGCCCTGATTTATATCAAAGGATAGAATATTAAGAGCATATGACAACAGCTTAAAACTAAAAATCACTGATGCTCAAATTAATCATACCCATATATGAATCTTTTCTTGGAAAGCTTACATAATATCAAAAACCTTGATTTTTTCCACAAAAGTTTGACCTAATTACAAAATATGATTATGTTTTTTGCCACATAAGATAGCTGTTTTCTTTTCCAAGAGCAACCAGACAAATTATGAAACCATTCCAGCATTCATCCAGGAAGCAGGGAAGAACGAGTCTCCTAAAGCAGTGGGAAAGTCTTCAGGGGGCAAGAACAAAGGTTTTGTTTGATGCCTGTGAGCCCTGCTCCTTCAGTACACCCTAACGTATATTGTTAATTGGTTCTTACTTGTAGTAAATAAAAATGTGCTTTCATCTTCATAAGCATGTTGGAATTTCCCAATATTTTACACCAGGGAATCAAGTTGAGCAAATACCTCTTATGCTAATATCACTAAACCAAAGTAAAAGGCCATAATTTTACAAAACAATGGCTTAGTGAGATATGAGTAAGCAGAAGCATTATTAATGAATGTTAATTGTCCCTCCTTCTTGTAAGCATTAGTATTCAGTATTTAACTGTAACATATCCATTGGACAGGAAATAACAGAGTTCCACAGGCTGCTTAGAAGTTTGGAAAGTGGTTTTTTCCTATGCAGGTCTTCCTACCTTGGGCCCCGCTCCCACAAAGTAGCTGAGCAAAGCTGAGGACTTACTGAGTACAGAGGATATGACAGAGCCTCCAAATGCCTCTGATAAGGTAGTGAGAGTGTTTCTGGCTGATTTTCATGCTTTTTTTGTATATGAAAAGAACCCGGTTTCCATTCAAAGATTTTGAAGGGAAACTTTCTGAAACAGGCACTTTTTAATTTCCTCTCAACGATTTTCTTTTTTTATTAAACTTCCAGCTGCTTTCAGTTGTCCTTCGACAAATATCTACTGAATACCTACATTCTCAATCCTGTGCTTGCTGCCAGAGAGGAAAAAAAAAATTAATGCTGGTTGATAATTCTCCAAAGGTCTCTTGCATTTCTGCATGTCTTATGATGAGGTGTTCACAGTTTTGTTGACTATCCTTTTAAGAACACTTGTATAAAAATTGGGGGAAAAAAGTTTGTAAAGCAAACAGCCTTGGAAGGTAGAGTGTCTCCCTCCCAGGCAGAGGGCAAGTTGTTTCCCAACAAGGATATGATGCCTCTGGGTAAAGGTGCGGCAAGTCTGCTAGCAGCCCCTTAGAAGATTGAATGTTTTCCTAAACTAATAGTGTTTTGAGTGTGACACAAACCCACTGTGTATGCAGCACCTACCAGGGCTGCTCTGCATTGCCCTGTGGGATTTGGGGCTGGCAAACTGATGCAAACATGAAGTGCATGCTGTGCTGTGAGGAAAGGTCTCTGTCTCTGACCCAGGAGTCTCCAGTCTTCTGCTAGCACCCAAAAAATTGGCAGTCTAGCTTGTTAGCTTGCAGACAGGGTAAAATCTCCAAGAATGTCACAGTTCTTGACATTCAGTTACTAACATGAAGGAGCCCATGGTCTTTGGAGGAAGTAAAAACAAGAAAAATTCTAAAACGATGTGTACATGGAGTAATAGAAATATGTTTCAGGTGTTATGAGTGCATTATAAAATCAGGGTGGAGGGAAAATCAAGATAGGTTTCTAGGAGGTGATCAAATTTGAGACAGAATCTTCAAGTATGCACAGGTGTCAGTCGGCCAAGTGAAAAAGAGGACAGTCATATGCAAAGACATGGCAGTAAAACAACAAGGTATGTCCAGAAAACTAAATGATTCATTAATGCGGGAGCACCAAGCGTGAGCCTGGGACTGACCCAGGCTATGGCTGGAATGGTAGGTAGAGGCCAAATCATACCCTTTATATCTCTTCACAGGAGCCTAAATTCTAGTTGCAGCCCTGTGGTCTCGTAAGAGAGGCACACAAGGCAAGCAACTGTGGCACCAGAAGAAATACATTGGAATATATATATATATATATATATGTACATATATATATGTACATTATATATATATTTACACACTCACATACATGTGTTATATATGGGTATACACATATATGTGTATCTATATTTATACACACATATATACACATATACATATTTTATTGAAAAAATAATTTAACCTTATTACTATCTAATGCTGGATTGACACTGACTCCCTCACTTGATTTGCATTTTTGGTTCTCTTGTGTCACATATCACATGAGGATTCCCAAGGGAAGAGTATGAAGCTCCTCAATCACTAGCATGTTGTGACATTGCAGTCTATGAGTAACTCAGAATAAGACTATGTGCTTAGTTTTATTAAGCTAACTCTCACAATGTGGACAAGTGGCTTAAAAAGATTATAGCAAAGAAACCACAGACTGATGATAGCAGTAAGAGCAAATACGAATGACACAAAAATGGGCTGTTACTTCCAGTCTGATGTCTTCTTCGGCCACATTACAAGCTAAAATCAATAGCAGTTAAATGAGATCTGAAAACAGGAATTTGCATCTGTATCCACTCTTGTTAAAGGTAAACCGCATTATAAGTGTCAATTGATTCTTGAGATATTAACTAATGTGGGTATCATCACAACTGACAACATTTAAAAACTGAACATCCTAACTATGAAGTCAACCGTTACAATTTTTTCAGTGCTGCTTAATGTTCTTATGTGCCTCAAATCAGAAAATTTCATTGGAGGATGCATTAAAAATATTGCTGCATATTTGAAGAGTTGTATTAGTACAAATTATACAGTGTGGGAGATTTGTTACACAGTTGGATGAAAGTACTAAAATTTCAACATATCTCAGCTTATGGTATTTATGTTTCCTGTGATAAAATACAAACAGAGTTTCTTTTGGTAAAAGACTCAAGCAGTCATTCTCAGCTCTAACTGCACATTAGAATTAACTGGGTAAGTTTTAAAAATGCTCATGGCCAGGTCCCTTCCCAGACCAATTAAATCAGAATCACTATAAATACTTCTTCGGTTAGGAAGAAAAGGAAGGAAGGTTGCAACAATAGCATCTCACTGTGAAACCCATTCCTGAATCATTCACAAGCAAACCATTGCTACAAAGAAGTTAGTCAGGAATGCAGAAACTGCTACTGGAGGTCGTCGAAGTACAGTCAGTTCTGCTATAACATGACATATGCGTTCCTAAAAGTCACAGCACCACGCTATGCAAAATCACAACAGAACTCACAGGGCTTATGGAGAAAATGGAGTAAGGGTACAACACTCAAAAAATTTATCAGTTCCAGGGTTTTTTTTTTTTAAAGCTAAAGTTTAATAAAACAGAAGCACAGTTTTACACGTGTTAAGTCGCTAAGAAATACATAAATATATAATAAATTTTGCACTGTACCTCAAAAAAGGCCTAAAGGATTGTGGAAATAGGTGTTAGAAAGATTGCAGCTTGTGGGTCATTGTGAAGTAGTAAAGAGGGTTATTCGAAATTGGATGTAAAGTTGTAACACCAGGTGTGAACAAGTATGGCTTCTAACACACATAACATGGTATATTACATGGTAAACTGAGGCAGCTGAAGGATGTTGAAGAGGGGGTGAGAGGTGCTTGATTCATCTACTTGCTGCATTCTCCTAGGTTCACATAATGTTTCTTGTGGATGAAACTGTGTATAAGCAAACATAAAATTTGTGTTTTGTTCAAAGCATGCCCTAATATATCAATTGTATTGGAATGAATTCACATTTTCAAATAAGCTTTATAGCAGAACTGAATGTACTTAGAAATAAAGCATTATCTTTCAGTGATTTGCAATGAGATGGAGAGTGACCAAAAATCTTTTATATCACACCAAGGTTTTCTGTTTACCTCATTGTAAAGATAATAAAAAAAATTATTGAACTTTCAATTGAGTTACTCATTTTTATTTTACAAAAAAAAGATGTCATCTAAAATTGCTAACCTCCTCTGGTATGATAAATACTTTCTGTAGTATGGTACTAAGTAGATACTTTAATAAAAACACACAAACACAAATTCTCCCTTTATCATAAAAGTGGCATTTTGACCATAAGAGGAGAAATAAAGACTTTTCAAAAGAGACTTGGACTCTGGAGGGAGCATTTTGAAAATGAATAATTGGAAACAATTCCATTATTAGGTAATTTTTTGCTGAAAATGATGTGTGTCATACATAAAATCTCTCATATCTGCACACGTTAAATTGGAAACTGAATTTTCCAATCCATTTAAAAATTTTCCACATGAAGAGCTTCTGTTTGTAGGTTTTGAAACTCACTGGACAAGTTTAAAAAGCATCACTTCCAATTAGTTTTCAGGGAAAGTCATCAGGGAAGATTGAGGCTTACAAGCCAAATTTAATCAAGAACCTTTAAATTATTGATAAATGAGATTGAAAAATGAGTATCTAGATTTAATAAGTTCAACCAATGATCTACTTATTCCTTTTGGACATATGTATCTTTGTAAAAAAAAAATCTTTTTTAGATTTGACAGCCAATAAAAACAAGCATAGAGCTAAGCTAATCTTGAAGACAGACATCATTTATTTCATCACAAAGTGTTAGGCTAATATTTTCAAAATATTTGAAAGCATATTATTAAATCACAAGCACATTGCTCAGTTAAAGAGTTAAGAGTAAAAACTAATTTGTATCATAAATAAATACAAAAAATACAAAATTATTATAAAATGTCTTTAACTTATCCCATTTTCTTTATGTCTAATATACCAGCATGTGTGGACAGTTTATAAATAAATAAAAATACAAATGAATATATATATCCACATTTTCAGATTTTTTTATTGATAGACAACATCATCAAAAAGTTTTAGAACCACTGCAAGAACTGATAAGAAGATGAAGCAGTTGGGACTGCATTTGACTGCCTCTTATCAGAAATCCCATTTTAGGTTTAGTTTTCTCATATAAAAGAAGCGTAGTTGTGGGCGGTCCCAGGCTGGGACTCATGCAAGGTCCAGACTCCTATCTTTCCACAAAGGCTTATCAGCATATGGATTTGCCCTCGTGCACACAGGATGGCTATTGTACCCTTAAGATATCATGTCCACATTTCAGGCAGGAAGAGAAGGGAATGGTGAAGGGAAATAAAGACAGAACATACACATTAGCTGAAGGCTTGGACGGATAACCCATGGGTAGGCATCCAGGGAAAAAAAAATCTAGCGAGGTGAACTAAGGCTCTTACTGTACTGCATACACATCGAGGCAGACGACAGAGCCAGAGGATGAAAGTTGGGAATCAACAAGAGTTACTGAAGAAAAGTGATCAGAAAATCTGATTGCTAGCTGGCTGCATATTGACAGTGAGGGGCCAAAGTAAGCCTCGTCCTAGAGTGGGGGCAGGACAGCTACACCATGGGGTCTTCACCACACAATAGCCTGGAGCTTGTGCTACATCTGAAAGCAGAGGCACTGAAGATATAAAGTCAGCACTTTTCTGGAAAAAGTCATCAGTTCAAGGTAGAGAAAAGCTGTGGGGAAAGAAAAGCTAAATGAGTTTCTCATAAATCCCACTCTTTCTCACATTTTTTTTTAACCCATTAACTCATTTTTGCAAACCATAGTACATCAGAGCATCCATGGCTTTAACAAGCCAGATTGGTGCCTACTTCAAAATATTCTTTGGGAAAACACTGATTGAAAATGCTGACAGTTAGTCTGTGAATGTTCTCATTCATTCACCTATATAAAGCAACCTTAATGATTTTAGGCTACGATTGGCAACCCAAACAAAGAAATAAATACAGAACGCCCACGGTTTAGAATGGCAGCTAAGCTTTTCCTGGGATAATTTTATCCTGATGAGGAAAAGTTATCCTGATTTGTGTTCTGCCTGATTTTCTCATGTATAACATTTTTGATTTTTTTTTTTTTTTTTTTGCTCTGCAATATTTATAATCAGCTACTTTGTTAAAATAGCAAAAATAGTAACATTTAAGGCCAAGGTTACATACCTCTCCCAAGAGTGTGATCAGGCTAGTTCATATTGCTCAGGACTCAAAAGTCTTGTGCATTATTCATTTACTCCAAACAGGACATGTAAAATATTACCCCTTAGAACAAGACAGCTCTTATTCACTCTTAAAAAAGAGCTTTTTTTTTCTCTGAGGTCACTGTCACGGGCACTCATGACCTTCCTAACAATGTTTATTCTTTACCTTCCCACACATTAAACTGTATAAAGCTCCATTCTATAACTTGAAACAGAAACAGAATTTTCCCTCTTGGATTTTACACTGAGGGTGATAGCTCTGGAATAACTAAGGTAGAGTGTTTGGGGGGCCCTCAATACAAGGTACAAGTCTCCCTCTAGCCCATAGGGGCCTGCCTGCCACTCAGAGATGTCACTCAATTGCTCACTCTATCTCCCTCTCAAGCTTAAATTATCTTCTGATTTTAAAAATCCCCTCCTGAATCCTATATATCCTTGAATGTATGAGATGATCTATCTCACTCTCTTCTCTCCAAGATTCTTAGATGGTCCGTAATCTACACTGTCTTCACCTCTCAACTACCACTCTCTTGACTCACCACAAGTTCCTGGTCCATCAACCAATGCCTACTGAGTTGTCAATGCCTATTGAGCTAGGCACTTCTGCAGAAGGTATTTGTGGACACCCGTCTCCTCTGTGCCCTCACAAGAGCACAAAGGTGCTCCATGGTGGGCTCTCTTTCTGTGTCCAGTTCTTCATCCTTCAGCCCTTCTCCAGTCCCAGACCAATTTCACAGTCCTCCCTTCCTAACCCTGATTCTGTGGCCAGCCTGTTCAATATCTTATCTCCCTTCTTGGAGTCCTCCTTTCTTTCTTATTTCCATAATTCTGATGCCCAGGCCTTGAAGGATCCTGTGGGCCCTTCTGTATATCTGCACCCTTCTTCTGTTGCCCAGTTAATCTGCTCTCTATGACTTGTGTTGTTTACCAACTCCAATTTCCATGCCTTTGCTCAAGGCATCACTTTTGCTAGCAGTACCTCTTGTCCCTGCCATGGTACAGTCACTTGGGCCGCTACCCTTTCTTAGACAGAGATATGAAGTACCTCCATGTGGCCTTCTCTGATTAATTCCCACACCACTTATTTTACTCAAAATCACCTAATACACAGATGCACAATTTCTCCCTGATGTTTGAGTGTATGATGCTTGTCTCCTATTTATTTTATGATTATATTTAATGCTACATGCATAATTTTAGAGACTAGGGGGTATAACCATATACACACATACACACATACACACACCAACACAATAGATACTCAGGTGATTAATTAATTCTAATTCGTATCTTTCGTAAAGAACAAAATAGCCATTCCCTGGAAGCCACCCTCCACCCTCGCCCATCTCCACTAGCACCTTGTCCATTTCTCTATCACTTCAGAGCTGACTATGGGGTAACGCGGCTAATTGTCTGCCTTCTCCAATGCCCACGGAGCTCCTAGGAAACCAAAATGGAATCAGATATAGCTCTGCAACTCCGGCACCTCACACAGCACCTGAGATAGAGTAAAGGATTAATAAATATTTGTTCAACATAGAAATGAATTTTTAGTTGGAAGACTCAAATCAAGTTGTGACCAACATCCAGGATAAAATTAAGATCTGGTGGGGGTGGAGTGGGGAGGGAAGTTGTGCAATAATGTTATTGTGAAGAATCAAATTATAAAATACCCAGTATCAATAAGAGTTGCTTTATGTATGTTTTAAAGGCGAATCTCAGCACAATAAACAATATCTGGACTTACAAGAGAATAGGAGAGGGCATCTTAAGAAATAGTTCTGTTCTGAAGGCAATAGTCAAACATAGAGCTCAAGTTCTAATATACAGGCACCCACTTATCCAGAAAATTGTTAGTAAGTACCTATGTGTAACAGGCACTGAGTCAAGCACTGGTATTACAAGAGTGATGGTCCCTTTCCTCGCAGAATCTCTAGAGTCTAGTGGGGGAAACAGACAGTAACAAACTAGAAGGAAGGAAAATACAAATGTAATTGCAAACGGCAGTAAATATTATGAAGAAAAAATAAAGGAAGCCACGAACCTGACTGAGATAATGCTTGACAGGGGAGAAAATGCAATTTAAAAAAAGAGGCAGGTAAAAAGACAACCAGATCAGTATCTAAAAGAGTGAAGTTACCTTACAGTCTCCTCCAAATGTCTTAGCAAAATAGCCCCCACAGTCCATGATCTTGACAAAGATAATCTTCATGTTTCTTATTTGTAAAGATTGTCATGTAACCCTCTAAATAAATATGCCACAAAGCTCTTCGTACTTCTTTATTAAGGGGCGATTGCTACTATACTAAAACATCTATCTACAGATTACTCTCCCTTTTTTGTTTTTGTTTTTGGTTTTTTTAAGGAAAATTTTGAACAGTGGGAGTGCTGGTTGAGTAGTATATAAGCATTTCCATGCCCCTTGGAAAATCCTGCAGCCTAGGACGCTGAGTGCCCAAGGCTGGAGTCACCTATTTGACCACAGCTTTGTCAGCAGCACATTTCACTGTCTTCCTTTTGCTGGTTGCATAGATATAAAGCAGTGCCTAATTCCTGTCTCTTTACTGTGAAGTTAAACAGTTGTCAAAAGTTAATTTACTGGGGTTTTCTTCTTTATTCTTTTCTTTTTTTTTTTTTGTTTTTGTCATCCTGAACAAATTATTTACCTTCTTTAAGATTAACGTTCCTTGTAATATCAAACAACAGGAATATCCATCTCTGCAGTGTTTTCTAAGAATAAAGTGAATAATGTTCTTAAAATGCTATACATAATATCTGGGATGTAGCGAACATTCAGTAGATAATAACTATTGTGTCTTTTCATCTATTATAATTTAGTTCTTTTAGGTTTGTAACTGCTTTTATTATATTTTATGTAATAAACATTAACCTGGCAAAATGATTGAAAATATTTTCTCCCATTCTATCATTTCTTAATTAATTTAATTTTTAAAAAATTTTATTTTATTATTTGTTTCAAGTGTACCGTACATTGGTTAAACACTTATGTAGTTTGTAAAATGATCCCCCTAATTGTTCTTTCTCTCCTCTGGCTCTCCACCCAGCCATTACATTAATGCTAACTGCTTTCCCTACGCCGTGCTCCCCATCCCTGTGATCATCTATCAACTACTAATTTGTTCTTCTTTAACCCTTCACCCCATTCTCTCAGCTCCCAACCTCCTTCTCCTCTGGCCATCACCAGATTGTCCCCTATATTTGTGAGTCTGGTTTTGATTAGTTTTTTTGTTCCTTAGATTCCACGTATAAGTGAAATCATATGGTATTTATCTTTCTCTGTCTGACTTTTTTCACTCAGCATAATAACCTCTAGGTCCATCCATGTCATTGCAAATGGTTGGATTTCATTTTTTTTAATGGCTGAGCAATATTCCATTGTATATACGAACCATAACTTCTTTAGCCAATCATCTGTTGATGGGCATTTAGGTTGCTTCTGTATATTAGCTATTGAAAATTGTGCTGCTATGAACATAGGGGTACGTAGATCTTTACGAATTATTGTTTTGGTTTTCTTTGGATAGAGTATCTTAATTTTGATTGTTCTTATTGTATAGAAGCCTTTGCAAAATAAATACACTTTGAAGGAGGGCTCGTAGACCTCTACTAATATTTCAGCTTTATTTTCTTAATTCTGAGACATCTATTTTGATGGTTTAAATTTATGGGGGTGAGAGTAGGAGCAGAGAGCTCATTCTTTGGTTCCCGATCATTTCCTAAAATTACCCAAAATGTAATTTTTAGAAAGTAAAATTTTGTATACTATTTACCATGCAAATGTTTGTATTTGTGGTGACTCTTGAAATCTGTTGTTCAGGAAAATACTCCCCTTGCTTCCATTTGACCAGGCGACACCTGGAAGAAGATGTGGTGACGACGCCCATGCTGAAGGCCTTCACTTTAATACAAGAGGTAGCTGATTTTTCCAAAGCACAGTTTTAGTAACTGCAGCGATGAAAAATTCTGGCAAGCAACTAGCTGAAAAAGCCACTGTACTGCATTTTACTTCTGAATTTTTTATTTACCAAGTGGGAAGTCTAATCCCCAAATTCAAGGTGTCCTTAGAATTAAAAGCTTGGGTGAAATTCCTGATTTCATTAATGAGATTTGTTCAACAGAAGGTGACAAAATTCTCCTGTTTCTATATACTAAAATCTAAGCATAAAGCACACACCCCTTCTGTGACCGCTTCCTTCCTCTTTTTCAGCTTTGATGGGGAGGACTCTGGAGAACTATGGACATCTTAACTCTCTACCGCCCCTGTTCCAACCATGTGATTGTACTTTGACCTTCACCCTTCTGTCAAACAAGTGAAAAACTTGGACGCTGAAGACTATGTCACTTATTTACTGTGTAATATGTGGCAATCACTTAACCCCTCTCAGCCTCAGAAGGACAATCAATATGGAAATAATAATAATAATAATGGCCATGTCTATCTTAATTAGCTGTAGTTAGGATCAGATGCTAGAA
>NW_011888796.1:7575259-7578304 GCF_000151845.1 Pteropus vampyrus | reverse complement strand
GGAAAAGAACCAACAAGAAGAGAGAGAGGGGAAGAGGAGGGAGGGAGAGAACACACATTTATGAGCACAAACTAAACACTTTTAATAAATTTTCTCAGTTCTCAACATAATTTGAATACTGGCTCCACCACTAAACAACTCGGTGGCCTTTGGTAAGTTACTTAAACTCTCTGCACCTTAGCCTCCTCATTTGTATAGTGGGCATAATAATAGAACTGACTTCTTTATGCAGTTGTGGGGATTAAATGACAGTGTCTATAAAGTGCTCAGCACAGCAGCTGGCACACAGTAGCACTATCTAACTGTTAGTGATTATTTCGTCTTCTAGCAAGTTATTTCTGTTTCATCTCTGCATTCAGACCACCATGTTGCCAGTCCCAGTGTGGCCACAGAACCATAATTCTGACCACCTCCTTGGAAGTCTGAGTTCCTTCCAGACTTTGCATTGGCTCATGGCTTCTGGGAACAAGTGACGAGGAAGACAAAGGTCACAGGGATAATCTTTCTGTGTCATAGTGGCCTACATCTGCTCAGTAAATGCTTCTGAGCCAGAAATTCAAAATTCAGAGATGAATAAAATTCAGGCTTTCCCCACAGGCAGCACACAGTTTTTCATTTAGCAAAATTTATTGAGCTCCTACTCTGTGCAAAGATCTGTACTAATCTCTGAGGATCCATGGAGAAAGGATAGCCTCTGATTCCATGATTATTACATTCTAGTGACAATTAACAAATAAGCAAAAACAGAGTATCGGCTAGTGATGAGTGCAAAAAAGAAAATAAAACGGACTTGGCTGATTGGGAGTGATGAGAGGGCGGGTGGTATTTACAGTGGGTGGTCAGGGAGGGGCTCATCCGAGAAAGTAGCATTCCAGCTGGTATCTGGATGACAAGAAAACTCCAGCCAAGTGAAGGTTTGGGGGTACTAAAAGAGTCTACAGCCAACAAGGATGTGCACATGTGTGGTTCTTATTGCATTTTCTTCTTTGCATCACTTGGGTTCATTTTCTCACTGGACTTACCCTCCCATTGGCTGCCATAGCAACCTGGGCAGACCATTTTATTTTGCCCACCCAGTCACTCATCAGCCCACATTCAGTGCATACCCAATCCTAGCAACTAGTCATGGAAACATTATTTAGAAAACAATAGACTCCATAACTCTTTACATCAGCTCCAAGGACTATTCAGCTGTAACTGAAAATAAATCGGGCAGCCTTCTCCCAGGAGAAATTCTCAGTCATTGCCTAACCTTCACAAACAAAACGCTCAAACTAGTTTCTACCTTGTTTTCAAAAGCCTTGGGTTGGCCAACCCAAGTGACCCATAATAGCCCTGAATGATACCACGCAATGCTTTTCTCTGCCCCTCTGCAGCCAAATTTCCCTGTGCTTTCATTCTGGATTTATTTGAGACAAGTCTTTTAATTTAAATATTTCTATACGACATATTTCCAAAAGTTGCAGCCTGTATAAGGTTTGTTTCTACTCATCTGTGATATCTAATTTAAGTTCTCCCATACAAGCAATAAACAGGATACTTCTATGTTCAATGAGCCATGTAGGATCAAAATAAGTTACCACCCAATTTATCTCCCAGGAAATGCATTAAGGGGAGGCAAGTTTACTTTTGTTCACCTCACATTGGAATGTAACTTGGAAAATGCAATCTTACATCTTTAAAGATAATTCAGAATCATCTCTTCTGATATGGACACTCTTTCTGAGTATTTTTGCAATCAGTTCCTGATGACCTTCTGTTTGTATTCTAAAAGGATAGCTACAGAAATAGACAATAACAAACGTGAACTAATCATTTACTCAGTATTGGGTTAAGTATATCATTAGAATGGAGAAAAAGAGAAGGAGAGAGAAAGAAAGAGAGGGAGAGAGAAAGAAAGAGAGAGCGAGCGAGAGACCAAGACTAGCTATAATACCTAAGCAGAAGCCAGGGATTGTGTTCTGACTAGTCTGACTCTCCCTGGAGTGCTGTGCTCATTTCTGGGCTGGACAAAGCCCACCTTAAGAGGATTGTGGAGGACACTGGATAGGACCACAGAGAGAGGATGGCAGAGGCCTGAAAGAAGAGACTGGTGATGAGCTAGTATTATGTGGCCTGGAAAGGAAGACTGCACAACACCCATTTGCATACCAGCAGCACAGGCACTAGGAACTGCCTTAAAACCAGATGTTAGCGGGCCAATTACCTCCCAGTTTGTGTCTTAGAAAATGGCTTGCTACAGATGCAGCAACAGAAGGTTCTTCATTGTAAAACACCTGGCCAGCCGCTCACTGCTATGTCACAGGGGTAAATGCACTGCTGACTTCAACCGACTGTGTGATTTTTCACCCCCACAGCTCAAAGGTAGATGGTTTCAAAAATCTAATAGTGGAAGAGGGGGAAGTATCATGATTTCAGTATGAAAATCTTAACTCTAAATAGACATATACCCACAGAGAAATTTTCTAAAGCACTTAAAATCTATAAGCAATACGGAAGCAAGGTGGACTGTAAATGGTACAGGGCAGAATTCTATGCCTAATGGAGTAAAGGTGTAAGCTAAGAGCCTTATCTCTGGCCACCCTACTTCTGCCAAATATTTTATTATTCAACCTCCCAGGCTTTTACCATATTTCTGGTTGATCTCACAGCTCAATATTGAAGCAACAGGATAATGATGAATTTTAGGATTTTTCGCCTCTCTTAGGTCCCCAGATGAGCTTCTTATTTCCTATCCTTTCTACCCAAGAGGCTAGCAGCTACACAGCAATCCATTTGTTCACTAATAAGCATTTTAGAGTGCCTTCTACAACACACCGTACTATGTTGGAAGGGATTCAAAGATCAGTCAGATGTGCTCTCTTAGAGAGCTTAAGATCTGACAGAAGGAGAATCAAAATATACATGCATAACCACAATACAGGACAAAACATTATATTTGATCAAAGAGGGGGCAATCAAGATGTGATTCGACTTTAGAAGAGTTTCATGTCCCTGCAATTAAGGTGTACATTTTGAAAGAAAGAAGAGAGAGAGAGAGAGAGA
>NW_011888796.1:7540862-7575129 GCF_000151845.1 Pteropus vampyrus | reverse complement strand
AGAAAGAAAGAAAGAAAGAAAGAAAGAAAGAAAGAAAGAAAGAAAGAAAGAAAGAAAGAAAGAAAGAAAAGAAAGAAAGAAAAAGACGGAGGGAGGAAGGAAAGAAGGAAGGAAGGAAGGAAGGAAGGAAGGAAGGAAGGAAGGAAGGAAGGAAGGAAGGAAGGAAGGAAGGAAGAATCTCTATCAGTCAAAATAGAATTGATAATGCTGAGGTAACCCCAAAATCTCAGTGTGACAGTTATGTGTGATAAAACTTTTGTGGGAAACTGGGTGAAGGGTACAAGGAACCTATGTTTGCAACTTCCTGTAAATCTATAGTTACGGTACTGTGAAAAGTACAAATAAACAAACAAGTAGGTAAGTGAGGGGGTACAGAACATTTCGTTTCCAGCTCATACTACTTTCCTGGCAGGTTGTCTGGGGCACAGTGCTCTGCAGTCCTCATGCACTGGCTGGGCTGATGGAAGCTCTACCTTTGCACCTCCAGGAAGCAGGAAAATGGAAATGTGGTAAAACTTACTCTGACTCTTAAGATTTCCATCTTAAAGAATCACAGACACTTTCTTCATGTTCCACTGGCCAAAGCAAATCATGCAGCCATACTTAACTTCCAGCGGACAGGGATGTGCCCAGAGGAAAATCAAAAATATTTGGTAAATAGCACTAATGGGTACTGTGCCCAAGGACATAAACTATAGCATCAGGCATTGGTTTTTGTAAAGTTTTCTGTGAAAAAAAAAATCGTAGGTATTTTGGGCACTGGTTTGGTCTTTTTTAAAAAATAAATTTAACCTGTAACACTGTATAATTTAAGGTGTACAGTGAGTTACTTTAATATATTAATATATTGTAATATGGTTACCTATGTACCGATATTTATGACATTACACAATTACAGTATGATTTTATTGTCTGTATTCATTATATTGTATATTAAATCTCTATAGCTTACTTACTATTTGTTGTAAGATTTTACCCTTAAATACCATCACTCTTATTTCCCTACCATCCCCTGATAACCACCACTTTACTCTCTGTTTTTCACAGGTTTAACTTTTTTAGATTCCACCTATAAGTGATATCACACAGGATTTGTCTTTCTCTGTCTGACTTATCTCAGCGTAATGACACGTGTTTAGTCTTAAGTGTGATTTTCTTATAACAACAAATCCTGAAATGAATTTAACTGTAACGCAGTCACCCAAACTGGTCAGCCACAGAAATTGCGAGTTCAGCCGTCTGCCCACCAGCAGCACACTGCTGTTACAATGCCTTCCTGAAGGCATTATAGAGAATCTCGATCGATGTGGCTAATGCTGACTGGAAAGCAATCCCAGCTACATCGGAAATAGTCTGAATTTTAAAGCAGCCAAACATCTTCGATGCCAACATTAAAGATGTTTTGTGCTGACTCTTCAAGTGCATGCTGTAAGAAAACGATCAAACAGCAAGCCACAAGACTAACACAACCCTCTCAGCCAGAGTCTACACTTGATCTTAGCCGAAAGGCCGAAAAGCAGAGTCTGCAACACTAGCATCCACTAATAAAGCCAAGGAAGCTTAGGGAGTTCTCTGGCCCAGGCAGTGATAAGGAAAAGTGTTGAATGAGGACTGAGGAGCCCAGGGGACAGGTGATTACGGAGGGTAGCAGGTGCAGAATCATGGGAAAGAACCCAGGATGGGGTGACAGGTGCCTGAAGATAAATCCCAGTTCTGCCTCCTGGAGGTCATGCCTCTGAGCAAATCATTTACCCTCTTCCAGTTTCCTCTTCTTCATCTTTAAAATCAGAGGATTGCACCAGATCATCACTGAGCCCCTTCCTAATTAAGAACCAGTTCGCTGGTGTTTGAGTATTATCTCTTGTCCCTAACTATCAGCGTGACCCCCAGCAAGTGCTTAACCAATCTCTGCCTCAATTTTCTAGGAAATGAGGATAAGAATAGACCTAGTTCACAGGGTAGTTGTAATGAATAAATGAGTTAACATAGATAACATCCTTAGAACAGTGCCTGGCATGTAGTAAAGGTTAAATAATTATTATATATTAGTATTACTATTACTATTATTAACCAAAGTGGAAGACACAGAAACAACATTCAGAATTCTCAGTTCAATGTCCTGGACCACTTCACAAAAAGATATAAGCATATTTTAGATCAGTTTCTCAATGAGTATGGGTTTAAAGATAAAAGTTAAAAGTATGGGTCATAAATTAAAAGAAAAAAATTTTTAATTATTGCTTCGTTAGCTTCTTAACTTTAAAAAGAAGCCAATGCTCTTCCCTCATACTTGAAAGGAGGGCCATACCACCTCAACCCAGCCAACATCCTGCCCTCTTCACTGCTCTGGGACATAGATGATGGCCCCATAGTCAAGGCCTTTGAGGCAACATTTTCCTGGTGTCACACTGACAATCCTGGTAAACTCTGGTAAATCTGTCTTAGACTCAAGACCACAGGCTTCTAAGTGTCACAGTGCATGCCAAGCACCTGAAAAGCAGAGACGGGAAAAATTATAATTTGAAATTAGGAAAAGGGTCATATTTATCTATAAATGTAAATAATTATATTCATATTTTTATAAAGGTAAAAAGATTAATACCTTTTATAAAGATAAAAGTCATTATATTTGCTCTTCAATTTGTCCTATGAATAATTAGTAGGTGATTATAATTATCTATAATAAATAATTTATTTGTCTTATTGTTTCTTATCTATGAATTTCCAGAGCTCATAAATGGTCATTGAATCCACTTTCTCACTTTTCCCTTCACTCTCCTGAGAATCAAAAAAAGAACTATGCAGAGCAAATCAAGACTGTACTCTAAAAAGACTGCACATCAGGAAGAGTCTTTATAATTGAGATACACAGAGCATGTCTGGAAGAAAATATGACAAAGGGCCTCAGGAGAAAAATAAATAATAAGGCACATCTGGGTAACTGCCAAACTGAAGCTTGAACAAATATTTTCTAAGAAGTAAAACTTACAAACCTAGAGAATAGCTCATAAGACAGAGATTTATCTGAAAATGAGACATTTATATCCGCAAGGTTTCACATGGGAGATATAGGTTTAAGAGAGACAAAAAGAATGAAAACAAATATAATAAATATTGACTCTCTCACTGTGATTAACAAATATCCAAAGTAGTAAAGTAAAAAAAATAATAATCATAGAAAAACATTAAATAATAGTTAAAAGGTTAATGACATGACTTATACATTTGTTTTAGAGAATATGCATGCTCTGGTAAATAATATGGTACTTTCCATTTATTCTGAGCACAGACAATAAGAAAGATCACAAAGACATGTTTGCTTCCCCAAAGCAAATTCTAGTTCTGAAATATTGCTAGATTCTTCTAAACAATATTTCGTAATTTTACTTTGATTTAAAAATCATTTCATTAAAAAGAACCAAGAGGACAAACACTACCAAATTTCAAAACTTATAAAGCTGCAATAAACAAGACAGTGAAGTATTGGCTTAAAGATAGATCAATGGAATAAAGTAGGGAGTCCAGAAATAGACCTCAAATATATATGAACAATTTATTTTCAATAAAGGCAATTCGGTGAAGAAAGGAGAGTCTTTCAACAAATGGTGCCAGAAAAATTGGATATCAACATGCAAAAAAAAAAAAAAAGTAATATATTTCTATCCACATTTCACACCATATACAAAACCTAATTCAAAATGATTCACAGACCTAGATATAAAATCTGAAATTAAAAAACTTCCAGGAGAAAACCTTTGTCACTATGCGTTAGGCAAAGATTTCTTAGATACAACACTAAAATCCATAAAAGATAGCAATCCATAAAAGAGTAAGTTAATAAATTGGACTTCACAAAAAATAAGTTTTCTGCTCTTTAAAAAGACTGTTAAGAGAATGAAAAGACAAGCTACAGACTTGTCTTTTATTTGCAAATATTTAGAAAATATTTGCAAATCATATCTGATAAAATACTTACCTGCAGAATATATAAAATATACTCAAAATTCAATAAGAAAAAAATCTAATAACATAGGGAAAAGACTTAAACAGATACTTCCCCAAAGAAAATATATAGGTGGCAAACAATCACAGAAAAGATGCTCAGCATCATGAGTCATTAGGGAAATTCAAGTTAAAAGCACAATGATACCTACACAACTCTGAGTGGACAAAATTTAAAAAGACTGGCAATACCAAATGTTGGTGAGGACATGGAGGAACTAGAATGCTCATAGACTGGTGGTGAGGATGTAAAATAGTACAATCACTTTAAAAAATGGTTTGGCAGTTTCTTACAAATTTAAAACTGTATCTACTTCATGATTCAGCTGTTCTACTTGCAAGTATTTACACAAGAGAATTGAAAGCATATGTTCATATAAAGACTTGTTCATAATGTTCATAGCAGCTTTATCACTTGGGTACCCGGTCTGCTGGACAGAGGCTATAATTTTCTCCTTCCTCCTCTCGGACTCCTGCTCTCACCTCTGCATCCTTGCCTGGGCACAAGGCTCCAGAAATCCTCTCATTTGCCCAACTGGTTTCTTGAAAAAAATAAATTTTACAAGATAGAAAAAATTTTTTCAAGTCCCTGTGTCTCAATGTTTGTGATACACAGAGCCCTCTTAAGAGCAGGATCCAGATCAGGTTCCCTCTAGCTGGGTTTAAGGGTGGCACTGATCAGGGATAGAAGTCCAGTTTCTAGGAAACCACATGGATTTCAAAAATCCTGTTTGCAAATGATGTAAGAGATAAATTGGAAGCATATGGTAACAGAAAGCCCATAAAGATAGGGCCTTAAAACAACACAAATTAATTACCTTACATTTTCTAAGGACAGGGTGAGGCAGAGAAATAGGCATTCCTTTCAACAGGTGTTACCAACATATCTTGAATTTCAAATATGAGGATGTTCAAAATCAAGGAGCATTTAGTAGGGGAAAAAATGGAGAAAACCTAAAGGTCCAATGATACGTAACTTGCTGCTTGTGGGACATCTGTAAGATGAGATACTAGGCAGACTTCAAAACTATGTTGATGAAGATTAGTTAATGATATCAGATGATGTTGAAAATATCCAGTAAAGTGAAAAAAAATAAGTCGGTATACAGTATGTAAATGATGATCCCAGATGTTTTTGGCACATATGTGTGTACAACAAAATATTAATTTACTTTATCTACTGAAGTTCTCCAGGGCAAATGACTGTGGGCACCACAATCATAAGATTTAATTCCATGTGGAAATTGAGGGAATGCCCAAAAAAATCAAATGTAATACTTTGGCCATTATAGACATATATGACTGAAGACATTAAAACCACTGAAATACAGCTGTGCTTCTGACCTAGAAAATTTCCTGTGAAGCTGCTTTTGTTTTTCTCAAATATTGCCATATCACTCTAGAATGGTCCAGTTTGGTTTATTTAGCCCTTTCCAATGACTTTGTAGTATAGTATATACTACAAAAGTTTAATAAGGAAACAGCATGAGCCAAAAATAAAGAGAAGCTTTCTCCAGACTATTTTACTAGTAAACTCTTCCAGATTTCTCATTGAAATTTCTCATTATGAATCGAAAAGACTTAAAGTGAATTCATTTGAATAAATAATATGTAGGTGGGTTTTTTTTTTTTTTGCTTTCTACCATTTTTTTTCATGTTTCTAACAACTATACACTGATGAAACTTGGTTTACACTATAAATCAAAGTTCTATATATTTATTACTATAAAGATGCTTTCTGATTACAAGATCTGTTCTCCAAGAATGTTTAAAACACATTAGCTTGTCTTTAGCTTTAGCTCATAAAATACATTATGATATCCTTTCATTATTACTAAAATTATTGCCATTTTGAAATAATGCTTGCTTATTGTAACCTGTCAAATGACTCAGAAATATAAAGAGTTGATAATCTTCCTCCCTCCACCCAAATCCCACCCTCCTAAGGAACCAAGGTTAACTGCTTGGCTGTTATCCTTTGGCACTCCCTAAAACACTTGTTTTACTTTGGTTTTACTGGCTTAAAAAAGCAAAAGTTCAGACTATTAGCAAAATGCATTGTGGTTTTGCAAGGTATCAACCTACATACTTACAACAAAATCAATGGAAATATATCAGAAGTGTTTCAAAACCTTAGCTAATTCCAATTCAGAGACAGGAAATTTTTTTCATAAATTAAGGCTAAAAATTCAATAAATTCAGTTCGACCCACAGGGAAAATTCATTTTTTTCTAATACATATAATTAATTTTAGATAATGAATTTATAATGTAGAATTTTCATTCACATAAAGAATTATCTGTTTTCAGTATTAAACATACAGGGAAAAAAAAATTAATTGGTTCTTTTCTGCCTTGCAAACTTAACCTTTCCTAGGTTCTAAAGTTACCTGATTTCTTAGTATTCTATAACTAAACTTTCTATCTTTTGCCTTTTCTTTTTCTGTTCTCCCAAACTTTTCAGAATAGGTGCCTGGAATCATTTCTAAACTCCCCGACTTCCAGCCTTTGGAAACCTGCTTTGGCACTTCCTTCAATGTGGTTTGGCTTCCGATGAGAATCCACTCGAGGATAGTCACTGGTCACTGGTCACTGTCCTGGTCACTGGGACAAGACTCAGACTCAGCGGATTTTTATTGACAGCCATGTTGGGTGCTGGTGAGCTCACCTAAACACTGTCTCTGTTTTCTCATTATTAAAATAAGTGCATTTATTGACTTCAAAAGCTATTGTGAGGCTTTTACATAAACTGAAAACCACTCTCCACTCACTTCCTTCAATTGCATAGTGGTTCAGAACACAGACTTTCGAGTCAGCCTCACTAGTTCTTTTTCCAGGTGTGTGATCCTGGGATCTTTGTATCCTCTCTGTATCTCAATTTCCTCATCTGCAAATAGGAAATAACAAAATACCTGCTACAAATGGTTGTTGTAAGGATTAAATGTGATAATATTTCAATTCAGCACTTACTTCTGGGTACATATCCAAAGAAAATATCTCCAAGAGATATCTGCACTCCCATGTCCACTGCAGCATTATTCACAGTAGCCAAGATATGGAAACAACCTCAGTGTCTACTGACAGATGCATGGATACAGAAAATGTGGTATATGTATATTTACAGTGGACTATTATTCAGCCTTAAAAAAGAAGAGAATCCTGTCATTTGTGACAACATGGATGACTTATGCTAAGTGAAATAAGCCAGTCACAGAAAGACAAAAATTACATGGTCTCACTTATATATGTAATCTAAAAAAGTCAAACTCATAGAAACAGAGAGTAGAAAAGTCATTACCAGGGGCTAAGGGGTAAGGGAAATTGGGAAATGTTGGTCAATGGGTACAAAGTAATAAAAACAAAGAAAAGAAGTGATAGCATTTAAAAAGTGCTTAGTACACAATATGAGATCAATAAATGTTGGCTACCTTAAATTTTATATCATTTCGGCCTTTAACTCTCATAATAAATCTAAAACTAAAATATTCTTCCTTCTCCAGCCTTCAAAACATTCACCAGTTTCCCTCTGTAATTCCTCTTTCATGAATTTGTTCTTTTGGGACACTTTAATAATATTTTCATTGATTAAAGAGATTTTTCAATGAGAAAGCAGTCAATCCTGTAGCCCCTAAAGGCCAATCTCTTTCTATAGAAGCATTTGATGATAAATCACATGGAACTTTCACTAAGTTCTTAGTACATATATTCTTTTCATGCCATTAATAAAGGTACTTTGAACAAGCAATGACTATATGGAGAGACCCATTGAAATAAATATCATCAGGGCCATTTAAGCATCTAGCATTCTTTAGATGTCTTTGCTCTAACTCTTCCCATATATGACCTTAAGCAAATTACTTACCTCTTTGGGCCTCTTTCCTCATCTACCTAAAAAGTCTGGGTAATAAATTTTCACATACTTCAAATGTGAAAATTAAATGGTTAAAATGCTAAATGTCAACTCTAATAGAGTTTGATAAGTCAAGGATATTAGCTATATAGCAACCATTAAAAATAATAGCTAAAAAGACAACAGAAGAAATAAAATGAATAGTAATATATTTTTGATTAACTCAAAAAAAGGCAAAAACAAAATAACAGAGGAACAAAAACCAGATGAGATCAACAACAACAAAAGGTAGATTTAAGTCCAACCATGTCAATAATAATATAAATGTAAGCATCCAATTCAAAAAGGAGATTGTCAGACTGGATAAAACAGCGAAACTCAATGGTATGCTATCTATAAGAGACATGTTTTGTAAATATTTAGATAGATTGAAAGTTGGAATAGATAAAGATATACATGTAAATAATAAGCATAAGAAAGCAAGTAGCTGAGGTACACTTCAAAATAAGAAGTATTAGCTTAGTTTTATAATTATGCAAGGTTCAATTTATCAGAAAGACATACCATTCATAAATGTACATGCATCTAATAACATAGCTTCAATTATATGAAGCTAAACTTGAGAAAGTTAAAGGGATAAACAAAAAAAAAAATAACTAGAGACAAAAATTCCTTTCAGGAACGGTTAAAATAAGTACACGCAAAAAAATAAGGACCTAGAACAGTCTTCCTGAACTAGAAATTTAAGCACTTAAAAAAATAATTAGGGAAATCATTTGATTTGAGAAGTGTGCAAGAATTTTAAGCCCTTAAAATATAATTTGAAACATTTTTTTTTCAATTTTCCCAAAGATAATATATAACTAGCACCATTCTAGATCCATAAAATGGATGCGTTAGGCATTATTGCTTAATTATCTGCACAACCCCAGTTACAAAGAGTTAATAGAGAAAATATAAAAAATGCTGTTTATTCCTTTGACCTAATTGGCAGTTACAGAACATTTACGCCTAAAAATAGATTGAAGTGGTGGTTACATGGTTTTACATGTTTCTGAAGACACATCATCCTGTACACTTAAAATAAGTGCATTTTATCATATGCAAATTTTATCTTGATACATTTCAGTGAAAAAGAAAACCACATGAAGATTCCACAATCCATCCACTAGAATGTCTGAAATTAAAGAGTCTGATGATAAGAAGTGCTGGTGAGGATTTGGAACAATGGAAATTTTCATGCATTGTTGATAGGAGTCCCAAATAATACAACTGCTTTAGAAAACTCTTTAGGAGTTTTTAATAAAACTAAATATAGGCCTACCCTACTATTCCTTCCCATTATACCCCTAGGTACATAATCAGGAGAAATGTCTTCATAGGTCCACAAAATGATATGTTTAAAAATGTTCATAGCAGCTCTATTTATAATAGCCAAAAAATAAGTGTAGAACTCAAATGTCCATCAACAAGTGAATGGATAAACAAATTGTAATATATTCATACTGTAGAATATTGCACAGTCATATAAAAAGTAGCAAACTTTCAATACACATAATAACATAAGTGAATCTCAAAAAGTATCTTATTAAGTAAAAAAAAAAAAAAAAAAGCCTGGTAAAGCTATTCTGTGGTGATAGAAGCCTGAATAATCATTGCCTCTGGGAATGAAGGGTTAACTGGGATACCTGATATGAATGAATGAAGCCTTCTTAGATGACGGGTATGTTCTTTCTTGATCTGGGTGATGGTTACATGGATGTGTATTCATTGAGCTTTACAAATAAGATTCATTTACTTTTCTGTATGTAAATTACATCTCAGTATTTTTAAAAGATTAAATAGTATAATTAAGGTAAATCACAGAATCAGCTTGACACGTGGATGATGTTTAATAAATTATAGCTATTTTTGTGATTCTAACATAAATATCTGTCTAACATCTGCTAAGCCAAGTATAACAGCACACTTGGAAAGATAAACTAAAAGAACAGAAAAGACCCATGTAATTTGAGAAGGGAAATTATGAGTGCAGTTTCACAAAAGATACTGAAAGAAATGCAAAAGTTGTAGATCCTATGTCCTATAAATGGTTAAACTTCATGAAATGTTCATAAATTAATAGTCATTGGAGTTTTCTCACTAGTGTCATCTGTTTTCCAAGTCTTCCATTTAGAAAGCGATGATTATAGCATGATGCTTTTTTACAAACATTTTAAAGGCACTAAAAAAAAAAGAGATTTATTTTAAGAAAATAAATGGGTTAAGATTTAGGTCACAATCCCAAAATGATTTGTGTTTGTCCTTAATTTGCTCCACGAAAAAGGCTGCTTTGAGAATTTCAGCATTCTCTCGGGACCCCCTTGCTCCCTGCCTCTCTGCAAGAACACAGGCTGGTTAACAATGGAGGAGTGAGTCCTGTCAGGGCAATAGAACAGGAAAAACTCATGAGTGTTCTTGCAAGCACAATTACACAGGTCTTATAAACACAACAGGGATGGAGGGGGGATAAAAACCAGATCGTAATAGTGGTCTTGCTATTCATATGAGAAGAGAAAGAAGAGTTTGTGACTATTATGTAGAAAAAGTATTTTTAAATGGAAAATACAAAAGTAAAATAGGCAACATGAAATGAAGAAGCACATGACACCTTCTGAACCGGGAAGAACTAAATGGAGTACCTGGAAATTTTAGGTCTTAGACATTTTTTACTTCTAGATATCTCCTGTAATCTCTCCAGTACTTCACCAAAGAAAACTAGCCATTCATTCACTTATTTTTTCATTCAATAAATATGTTTTGAGCACTCTTATATGCCAAGCATTGTTCTAGGCCATGGAGACAAAATAATGAGACTCAAACAAAACCTGCAGGGAACATAGTTTCCAAATATGAGAAATGAACCAGGCATTCACAAGTGAGTTGTCATCCCCAGGTTTCTGAATACAGAGCTGCTGGTATAATCCTTGATTGCCTCACCATGTCAATCAGAAAATACTGGAAGTAAGTGAAGGTCAAAATCTCTGTTCTTGGAGAAAGAACAACCCTGTTTTAGCCTGTGAATGTGGAATAGGAGAGAAATTTTAACTGAGTGGGGAAAGGGTGGGGGTAACTCTTGAGTTTACAACCAAAGCAATTAATTTCTTATACTAAGCCCTGCAGGAATGAGAGGGGTATTCCAGTTAATGTAAAGAAGAGGAGGGTTCTGATCATTTCAGTTAGTATTTTATGGATGCTAAATAATGAGATTATAAGGATACAATTGTACAATCAACCTATATGTTCAATCAATAGAACTAGTTAATGTTTCTCCATATCATAAAGAGCTAATGAAGTAAAATCTATGACCAAAGTAAAAATTTAATCACTTCGTACATGAATTTGACATTGTAGATTCCCTGCATCAATTAAAAATTAAAAGTATTCGTAGTTTGCATTTTTTATTCAGTGTTTATAAAAGTACTAGCTTTGCGATTCTTAATGGTTCTCTACATCTGTATAATCAATACTGTGGATAACCATTACCTTAAAGACAAGATCAGCGAAATGTGATTTTAATATTAATACATTATATTTGTAATGGAATGCTATTATCTTTGAAAGTGTTTTACATTGATTTTCTCTTCCTGTATCTGCATTTCACTTAACAGTATCACTATGCATCATATGTCCAAGCCAGAAACTGAAATAAATCTCAAGTATTTTTCATCTCCAAGTTCTATCCACTGCACTTGATTAAAAAAAAAAATCTCTCTATCCCAACCCCTCTTGCTCCCGCTGCCACACTTTTGGCCTTACTATGTCTTATGGGACTGCTATGGAAGCTTCTTAATTCATCTCCTACCCCTCACCATGCTACCACCCCAACCTTCCACATGGCCAGAGTGCTTTTCTTAATACAAATTCGAGAGAGCATCTTGCTGAAAAAACCTCAAATGACTATTGTCAACAGAAAATAAACTTTGAAGTTCCTAGTATATCCTACAGCTTTAAGTTTTTCACAGTCCAGTCCCTAACCACCATTATATTCTCTCTTCCCTTTCCCCGGGAGGATCTAGACACACATAGGACCACTTGTCATCCCATTGTGCCAGCTTTACAACTCTTCATTTGTACTCACTTTACCCTCTCCCTAGAAGATTCTCTCCCACAATTTTCCAGCATATGACATCTTTCAAGGCTCAGAAAAAGAAGCTATTTCTCCATGAACAATTCTATGGAGGACACGCTAGAGGAGAAAAAAAAAAATACCAGCATCACACAATAGTAGATTAGGAACAGCAGTAGTTAGAACTATAAACATATAGTTGATGAAGGCTCTATATTACAAATATGAACTTGGAATAATTGCAAATAAACTAAGACTTCTCTATAATAACAGCCTTGATGTCTATAAGACACCAGCCAGGGGTGGGTTATAATGGGCCATGAACCAGGCTGGGATATGAGGTCAGTAATATTGCAGAAGGAGGATGATGAAAGAAAAGAACCAGGACCAGAATCATGATATCTCTCCTACCGCTTCCTGGAGAAAGAGAATGATCTAAGGGATAAATCTGGGTCTAACTTTGCTTCTTATCCTTCTCATTTTCCATCCAGGGCAGACATCACTCATCAGTCCCAGCATTCCTTTCCACTGTGCTCTTCTTATCGCTGCACCCATCTCTATGAGTGTACACACACACACATGCACATGTACACACATACACACTTATCTGCTACCTTGTTCCTGAGGTTCTCAGTACTCACCCCAGAGCACCTACCCACACACCTTTCTGCCTAGAGTCTCGAATATTTCCAACTAAGTAAGCATAATGGAAAAAGAAAAAAGTAAGTGTGTATCCCAAGGGCCTGTAGATGTAGTCTAGACATATGATGCAGGAAGTTTATGTAAAGTCTACATTTGAAAACTGCATGCGAATTTACTCTTTAATGCAGCCATTTATTTTGTAACAAAACATAGTGTTTTAAAAGGCTTCCTACTGGAGAAAATTGACTTTGTCTAGTATGTTTTCGAGTGCCCTTGGTCCTTAGCCAGGTGTCTCCAAACCTTCTTGAGATTAACAGTCTGTCTAATTCTGAAAGCCATATGCATTCTCAGAGAAGAAGTCACTTTGAGGAAACTGACTTTTCTTATGAACCAGGAATAATCTAGGGGCTTAAAGACAAATGCAGATAAAGAGCTCTGTGCCCCTTTGTCACCATTCTAGAAACCTAGAGTCCAAGAGGCAAAACAAAAACAAAAACAAAAAAAAAACAAACAAAAAAGCACAAAGGATTCCTTTTTGAAAAACCAAGAGAGAAATATGGTTTTAAGCAATGCTGTTCTCTCTAAATAGTCTTCTTCATGCCTTATCCTGCTCATTTCTCATCCTATGAAATTCAGTTCCAGAACCACTTCCAGCAAAAAGCTTTTTCTAAACTTACCTTAAGATTTTTGACATCGCACCAGTACATATTTCTATGTATTTCTTCACAATAAAATATAATTGTTGTTTTATTTCTCTCCTCCATTAGACTATGAGTTTCTTGAGGAAAGATATTTTTAAAACTGTTCAAAAGCATTTAGCATAATACCTGGCATGTAAGTGAATAAGAATGAATAATTAGTTCCCATCTCTTTATCATTGTCCGCCATGAACAAACTACATTATAAAATATTTTTGTCTACCAATAGTATTTTAAAGAACATAATGATACACCGATGTTTCCATTTTATTAATCAAAGACATCTTTTTTCGAGCATGGCATTAAAATAATAAATGAAAAGATTTTTAAGTATTAAAATTGCTTGATAACTTAGATCATTGGTGTTTCGATTTGTTCATATGGGCTACGACAAGTTTTAGCTAAAAGTATAAAACCCTAATATTAAAAAGTATGTTGTCATTTCAAAGTCATTCATAGGACTTAGTGCATAACAATTCCCTGCTTTTATTATAAAATCAAGAATTAAAAAGGTTCTTTGAAGTAATCTAGTTCAACTTTGCACTTGAACTAGATCCTTTTAAATATCCCTGATAAGTGATCACACAGTCTCTGCTTGAACCCTTCCAGAGATGGATGCCCAACTTCATGCTACATTCTTTTTTGAGAAGTTCTAACTCCTGAACCCACAGACTTGTGCTGCCACATAAAGAGATAGCAACATACATAGGCAAGGCAGAGTAGATATGGAGGAAGCTGGCACAGATTACCCAGCCCAGCAGTCAGGAAGTGGGCCCAGGGCCTGAATGTATATACAAATCTCATATGAAGACTTTGAGCCAGGCCATCTTTGCTGGGGCAACTGAAATAATTTTTGCACAAAGCCCAATCCTGCTGTTAAGCACCATTTCATTGGAGCCTCTTTCATCTTAAGTAACTACGCGGATTTCAAAAGACTAAAATTGAATTAAAAAGACTGTAACGTCTTGTTGTCCACAAACTAATGAAAGATTAATTCACCATGGCATTCCTATTATTAATAGAAAATGAAGCTCTAACTTGTAATGGTCGCATCTCAATGCCACATCCCCTTTTAGAGGGCAGAGCTACCAGGTGAGCTGCCAGGTGCTAAGGAGGAAGAACTGTAAATGACAATTGTGTCAAACTAATCTCAGAGCAAACTCTAAAATTTAATATATAAATTCTCAGGATAATTGAACGCCTTATCAAGGACATCCATCCAATTAATTTTTTAAAATATTAACAAAATTCATTTATCATCAGATAGTTTTAATCATAACTGTGAATCAATGACTTTGAAAGCTTATAAAAATGTGTTAAGATCTCAATATGGTATTAAAGTCTTTTTATGTAATCAAAGAAAAAAAAATAAACCATCAAATGATGAAATTCTGATACTGATATATTTGACTCTCTGCTATGGATTATAGAGACTATTAGAGACATAACATCTACCTCAAGGGACTGTCTAGAGAAGGAAAAAGAAACATTAATGCACTTGATACAATATGAACAAGTACATGTACAAAACTTATCATTGATGATAGGATAGGAAGGACCTCAATCCTTGTTTGACTATTGAAATAGGCCCCTAAGAAGAATGTGATTTAAATAAACATTCCTGAAATTGCACCTGTGCTACCAGCTAGGATTTGAATCCCAACATCTGGTCCCCCATCCTGAACATCTATCAGGAAAGGCTGACTCTTTTTCCATGTTTAGTTTGTAGCCTTGGTTGGAAACAAATAAACAGAATTATGCAAATTAGTGGTCACCACTACTCAGATTACCCAGTTGATAGTGCAGTCCTCTGCTACCTATTCAGTAGGCCACAGGATCCAAAAGCTAATCTAAGAAGGTATATAAAGTGTTTTCACAGTGATTGCCTGGCACTAAGTTTTAAATAAATGTTCACTTCCTTTACTGTTAACTTCCTGTTCCCCAATCAAGGTATAGTAGTACAGTTTCATAATTAATTGAGTATGGTAAAAGAAAAACCAATTAACTCTCTGATATTCCTTTCCAAACCACTGCATTTGTGAATCTCAGTGCTATTTGTGCAGAGGAGAAAAGTTTACCAATAATCCTTACATCTGAGGGAAAACCCAGAGTTAATTCTCCATTTAGATAAAATGAATGTGAGTCCTTTGGAAATCCCCAGGCAGAGGAAGGAACATTTCAGCCCACAGGCCTGACTCAGCCCACTGCTTGATTTCATTCAGCCTGGAGGTGAGAAAGCTCTGGGAAGCCCCAGACACAACATCCAGAGAACAGCTCCTACTTCGACCCCCCAGTCCCAGGGGATCTAAAACAATTGTAAAGATGTGAATTACATTTCAGAGGGAAGTAAAGCTAAGAACACTGGTCTCACTCTAGATTCTAGAAATTAGGAAAGTTTGTTATCTACTTCTCTTTTCTTCTTTTTCACAAATCAATTCATATATATGTTTCTTTTGCTTCCTCAAAGGGCCTTCCTCCATGTACTTTCCCTTAATTCTTTTTTCCCCCTTTTCCACGTCTTCCTCTACCTCCCCTCTTTTGTCTCTTTGTGTTTATTCTGGGGGTCAAGCTTTCTCCCTCTATCACCATCCCTGCCCATCCCCATCGCCCTCTCTTTTCTCTTCCTTTTTCTCTCCTTGCGTCAGTTTTCCTGTCTCTCCAAGTTTCCTCCCTTATTTCCTTCTCTCTCTGCAAGATAAAGCTGAATTCCAGGTCCAGATTATGTTGTCTTATAAGACAGTTTTATTTTTCCTTATGGTATATTTCAATGGCAGAAAGGCAGTGTGGTGCCAGTAGAGAAAGCCTGAGACTTGAGAGTCAGAAATGTGGCTTTGACCTTGCTCAGAGAGTCAGCATTTGTAAAACGAGGCTCAACTAGATAAACATCAGTTTCTCATCCATTCTAAAGCACTAAATGAAGGTTAGTGATTATTATGCAAATGAATAAAATCGATAGGGAATTAATGACAATTGTAAGAATAGCAAATATTTATATAGTCCTTACTATGCATCAAGCATTAAAAAATATTAGCTCATTGAATCCTCAAACCACTGTATGAGGTTGACATTAAGAGTTGGGCCGAGGGTGAAATTGTAAGATTTATCTCTTGCAAACATTTCTCTTATTATCGTTTTTACAACTTTAAAACAAGCCTTTGGAGTTGAACATTTCCATTTCACTAAGAAAATCAACTAAATTAAATTGCGTTTTACTTATATACAGTCATCTGCTAATTTTTTTCTTTTTTTTTTTTGCAGGATGGGGCCCTTCATAGAAAAAGTTCTAGGCTCTTATGATCCATCTATGTACCAACTTTGCCTTTTATGAACTGAAAATTATGTTTCACAAGATTCATAAAAATTTTATTATACAGTAGAGTATATCAATATCAATTAAATATTCATAAGACATTTTCACACAAATGATCATTATATCTTAAGTGACACAGGTAAAGGTTGACCTTGATGTCCCCTATCTAGCAGAATGTTAGAGCTTTTATGTTATTAACAAATTGATAAAGATTCCTTTTAGGGACCAATGTTCCTGGGAGTTATTATAGTGATGAAATAAGTACCAAGCACACAGCAGCTTACTGCACTTGAAAAAAAAAAAAGGTAACACAAATGACCTTGGCCCACCACAAATAGTTCCCTACTCCTAACACACATTCACCTTCAAGAAAGAATATTTCTGAGGTTCATTCCTCTAGAAAGTACATTAATCCCTCTTTTTAAAAATGTTTTTAATTCCTCTACATTATTCATAGAAATATAACCAATTCTTTCTTCTGAGACTTCTGATATGCAAACATCCAAATTTTAAACAGGAACTGCTTGGCCTTTAAAAGACTGCACAATTTCTAGGAGATAATACTAGGTGTTTGTTCTTTCTCACACTTCTGGTAAATAAAGTAGAAGCACTTGTCTAATGCCATGGATTCAATTTAAAAAAAAAACTCACACGTTTAATCCTAGTAATGTAATGGGGGGTTGCAATATACCCTTGTATTATCAATAATAAAAGGTTCGTTAAACAAATTAATAGTACAAGTAATGGCAATGCCAAAATTTCTATATATAAATGCACTTAGGAGCCACAGTTCAGCTGGAATGAAAACCAGTTGATTTATTTTGAGGCTGAATTTGTACAGGAAGCACTCTGTTTTTTACTTTGATGATGTGTCCACACATAAGTGAAAGTAGTACATATTTTTTTAAAAAAAAATAAAGTATGCACTTTATTTTATATTATATTACATAAAATTAAGAAAACATTGTCTACATCAGAGAATATTTATTTATTTATTTACTTACTTACTTACTTACTGTGGCATTAGGAGGCTGATGGGGATTATTAGGGGGAGAACTAACATGTTCCCCATTCCTGATAATAACAGTAAATGGATGTTGCCTAAAAGAAAAATTGGTTCCAAAAGTTTTAGCAATGACTTAAGTGTACACAGAGCATGCAATGTACACAGAAGCAGTGAACAGACCAATAATACATTACTTATCTGGACCCTGAAGATTCACAAAGACCCACTATTTAGCCCTTCCCACAGAGGGGGAGATTAGCCATTGGAAGAGCTGAGACTGGAGTGCAATATGGCATCTCCCAGTCCATGCTCTTCCTCCTACTTCGCAGTAGCCAACTGGGAAAGAGCGAGGCTCAGTAACCGTTTGAGAGTCACAAATTTGGTTACAGTGTATATATGTATGTATGTGTATATATATATACTTTTTTTTTTTTTTTGAAACTAACAAAACAACACTTATGGAATGCAGCCTTTTTCTTAATCAGATTGTTCTTCCTCATAGTCTGACTATTTTACTGTTATTTTACTGCATTTATTTGTATATTCTGGTTGTGTATTTTAGTGTCACCAACTCAACTATATACTTTGTATGTATGTATGCATGCAAACACACACATGTATAGGAAGTGCTTAATAAATATTTATTGAATAAATAAATGGATGATTCAGTGAGATTTTATTGAACCATAAAACTATTGCCCCCGTGTAAACAGTGATCTATAAGAGAGTATCTGGAAATATTGATTTCTAAGAGTTAGAAAGTTATTTAATTCCTCTATCTATAAAAAGACTCTGAAACAAATGCAAAATTTGTGTACAAAATGGTGTTTGCAAGTGCGTTTTCCTAGGCAGAGATTCCAAATCTTTCATCAGATTCTGCAGTGAGGGTCTGTGATCCTGAAAAGATTAAAAAAAACACTAGTCTAATGAATCCTCTCTATTATATCCCCTATGTCATACAAATGACCAGCAAAACTATGCTTACACACTTCCTGTGATGAAAATCTCACTGCCAGATGAGGCAGGCCAGGCTATTTTCATATTTTTCAGCTTCATTTGTGATTGACTCTAGTTCCATCTTCCAGAGTCACACAGAGTCACATGTCCAATCCATAGGCCACTTGACAGCCCTTTACGTAGACAGCTGTCATAACCCATCCTATTTTCTCTTGCGAAGGTTGTAAATCTTCAGTTTTTTCAACCAGAGTCAAAGTTCTACTACCACCTCCACCCTGGAGCTCTCAGTGCACTCAGAACTCTGCCCAGCCCCCATATGCTGGACCCTCGGAGAGCCAAGCGCAACTCTCACATCCCCATTCTGGGCACCCTGAGTTAACAAGACTAACAGTTCATCACCTCAGGGCAGCTGGTTCACCCCACTGACTTACAGTTAACTTACGGTTAACTAAAACACCTGTATTTTTTTCTTCATATGTTTTCCAGTTTCATCATGACCCTCCTATTCTGTTCATGCAGTTCATCTGAGGATCCCATTTCAAGATTTTACAATTCTCCCTGTCAAATTTCTACTTTTTAAATGTAACTATTTCTCTCGGCCGAGATTCCTGAGATTCCTATGGATTCTCAAGTTCAATCAGAACTTGAGAATCCAAGTTTTAGCCACTATCCCCTCACACAGCTTCTCTCTCTCACTTTAATTCAAATAGGTTTTCATAATAGGTTGATGCCTTATAAATATACAACCTTTACAACATTTTTTCTTTATCTTTTATATAATGTCCAGAGTTTTTAGCTGTACTGAAGTATTAGTCTATTTATGAAAGACTTACCTTACAGAGCTCTAAAGCTAGCCTGTAGATACCTAAAAGCCCACAGAGCCAGTTAATTTAGCCTGGTGGGGTGGGGTGGGAGGTGGGGTGCAGGGGCTGGCTTTGGCTGGGATACTCTCTCTGTGAGAGAGGCAGTCTCTTCCAGACTGACTCCCAAGCAATGCTGGCGCAGCTTCCTATATTTATTGCCCTTTCACTGAGCCAAAGACTCCATCTTATGTCCTCCCTACCTCCAGCTAGCCCCACGGACACACGTTATCCCTGTTCCAGATCATTCTTTAGAACATGAGGAATGGGGCTGGTCACCACTCCAACTGTATTCTGTATAGCCAAAAATGTCTTCCACTGTGCATCGCCAGAACTGAATTCTGCCCACGCCATTTTTCCTCACTCTGCTGCCATTCCCCACTGATATCTGGCTGAAGTCCAAATAAGCAAGCAAGATTTTTCTATTAAAACACCTAAGGCCAAGAGAGCATGACTTTTTCTCGACCTTTGTTCTCCTAGACCTCTTTTGCATCCGACAGTGCTTCCTATTAACAGGACCTTACAGTACAGAGTTATTTGCCATTTGCACGTAGCTCCTCGTGTCATTTCATTTTGTCTTCACAACGGCTCTGTAAAATAGCTGGGGCGGCAGTACTATGCCCATTTTATATACGAAGAAACTGACACATAAAGTAAATTTGCCCACAGTGACAGGATGTTAGGTGCCAAAGCAAAGATTAGATAGATCTGCTTTCTCAGTCGGGACTCATTCTATACCATGTCATCTTGGCTTATATGATGCTGCAATAATGAGTAGTTACCATTTGATTGCCAGGAACTCTACAAGACATAGTCTTATAGACATACACTTACGACGGAATCTGAGGTTTAGAGAGGTTAAATAACTTGCCTAATGCCACGCAGTTATTAAGAAGCAAGGAGCTCTTATTCTGTTCTTGGCCCTCTGTTCTCCCCATATTACAGGATCTCTTTTTCAAAAACCTAATTTATTCTATGGCTTCTCTTCTTTCTAAATCTATATCAACCATCCTGTTTTCATCTCCAAAATCTATTCTTTTATCTACAGTGCCAAGTGGAGATTTCCACTCAAATGGCTTTTCAGCATTTCAAGCCCCATATGTCTAAACATAAATTTGTTATCCTCACCTCTCTAACCAGTTCCCCCTTCCATCTCTCTATAGTGCCAACATTCTCCCAGAACTTTACAGTTGATTCATCCCTCCCATCATCCCCCATGTCCTGTCAGTCACCAAGTCCTATCAAATGTTTCTGTAAGGCCACTCATCTTTCTTTTTCTTTATTCTTGTAGTTATTTACTCAAGATCTTGAAATTGATGTTATTAGGTCAGCCATCTTTCAGCAAAACGCGCAGGTTTCAAGATCATTCCCATTGAGCTCGTCTTCTATGCACTGTTTAATCTCCCTTAACACTGCTTTAAAATATTACTTCCCCCATATATAAACCTGCAAAGGCCCCAGAATCTATAAACAATGAGTCTCGAGTCTCATGAGTAGCTTTCAAGCCCCACAGAGCATGCCTCCCCCTACCTGTCTGGAAAGGATAACCCAGCCTAGTCATTGCTCATCTCCACAGCATCACCCATGATTCGCCCTGCACTTACACCACCTTTCTGCTCGCTTCTGCTTATTCCTACTCCATCTACCCTTTCAGGAGACTAGGTACTCTGGAACCCATAAAATCATGAAATCCCTGCAGCGCTTATAGATTGTACCACCCATCCAAGTACCAGGCTGTTCTGACTTGAGTAGTTGCCTCTGTTTTGTGTGAGTTAGTCCCATCTCCCATGTGGATAGTAAGCTCAGAGGAAACAGGGGAATTGGGACCTAGCTCACATTCCTCTTTTCCCCACAGCTCCTAACAATCCTGAGCATAAAGAGGAGATTCAAAAAATTGGTGCTTCTTAAAATTGTAATATGCACTTGGCAGGCTTGTTTCCCTGGGTTGAGATCTGTGGATCACCTTATGGGATCTTGAAGTGGGTATTTTATCAACCGCATTATGAAAAGCCCTGATTTTTCAGGCTCAGTTGAAAAATTTATGCCAAAGGTATATGTGACATTGGTTTTTATTTTCATGCTAATCAACTAGATCACTAATAACTTGAATATACACAATTTTCTGTTGTCCAAGAGTTGTTTTTTAAAAAGTGAATAAAGATTTGCTATGCATAAAACAAAATTTTGAAGGAAGTGAGATATTCAACAAATTCCCCCACATTTAGGAAGCAAGAATTTGGTTGACAGCTGGTTTTAAGCTAATCTCATGTAGTAGACAATTTTGACAATCCATTTGTGATTGGACATGGAAGTTAGAATGCAGAACTGTTCCAGCTAAAATGTAATTCATTAGGAAACCCAGCAAACATGCTTTTACAATGAATAATCTGACATATATAGATAGTGAGGCAGAGAACTAAAGATAGGTTCATATGATGCTTTTAGCATTACAGAATTATTTAATGAATTCTCAAAACATTTTAAAATACGTTGTATATTTATGGAATTAGATACAATAGAAAAAATGAAAAAGATAGTTCAAGAAAAAGAATAAGTAAAAGAGATACTTGCAGATATGTTTCACATTTAAGTTAATAACCCAAAACTGGATAAAATTGTACAGTTCATAAGAAGCAAGTATGTTACCTTATGGAGTTTTTCTTGACAATGGCGAACTAGAGAAGAATTTAAAGAAGGCCACAATTTTGTGGAGAATGCATTTCAGCATGAGTCAGTTTGAGTCAGTTTGAAGTATAGTTTGTGTGATGTACACTATTTCTGGTTTCATTAGTGTGCTGTTCACTTTTGAGAAATATGCCCATATTAACAACCACAATGTAAAGTTACGGGTATTATTTTCTTTTAGGAAGGTATAAAGGTCTTGGTATAACTAACACCTTTCTTTCTAAGTTCTTCCAATAAACAGCAACTTTGCTCTTACTTGAATTATCAGTAACTAGGAGACAATCTCTCTCTTT
Source organism: Pteropus vampyrus (assembly GCF_000151845.1). Lineage (NCBI taxonomy): Eukaryota > Metazoa > Chordata > Mammalia > Chiroptera > Pteropodidae > Pteropus > Pteropus vampyrus. The sequence continues at coordinate 7,552,719 of NW_011888796.1, read as the reverse complement.
TCTGGGCAGTTCTAATTATTAGAACTTTCTCCTTCATTACGTAGAAATCTGCTTCTTGGATTTATCCACCAGACCCAATTCTGCCCTGTGAAATCACCCGAATCAAGTCTTCTTTCTCTGCTTCATAAGAGTTTGTCTAGGATTTAAATTTAACATTCAGATCTCCTTTAATTTTTCTTCTCTTCTGGCTACAGATTCTTAATCTCTTCAACCATTTCTCAAATGGCATTTTCTCTAGAAGCCTCACCAATCTAGTTACCATTTTATATCTCATTAACTTCTCACAGAACATGGCACCCACCATTTAGTATAAGACTGCAACTTTGGCTGGCCCAGAACAGAATCTAGAGAAACTATTACCTCATATAAAGTGTACCCAACACTTTCTATTAATACTACATAAAATTACATAAGATATTTTAGTAATTTCACCATACCACTAACTCATATTTAGTTAATTATAACCCTCAAAGTTCCCATCCCCCACAATGAACTATTTTAGTTGCATCTCCTACGTTCCGTACATATTAAATAGAGTTTGCAGAACCTATAGTCAAGACTTTACATTTATAATTTTATAGGCAACTGTTCTTCCCTCCTCTCTAAAAGCCCCTAGCTTTTAAGCCCAGGCCACTTTGTTCTTTCCTAAAGATATAAGCACCGGGTTCACTGTCACTCTCCAAACTCTGTCATGGTTCTTTGTGATTTTAGTATCATACAGGTGATTATTTCACTCCTAGCTTTTCCATTCTTCTGGACTCTACTCCTCCAACGACCCTGTCCTCCACTCCATCTCAAGTCTCCCATTCCTCTCAATAACTGTATCCCCTCCTTAATCTCTGTCTCAAACACCCACTCTTTCACTGCCTCCTACGTGTTAGTGCCTTTTTCAAAGCTCCCTTGGTCACCACTGGAAAAATTTACTTCAACTTTAAAATGAAAGCACAACTAACTATTCCAGAGATTTCTGAGTAATATTCAGCCACAGTTATTTCTATGATGATATAATCAGATAGATAGATAGATAGATGAGAGAGAGAGGGGCGGGGGAGAGGGAGAGAGAGAGAGAGAGGGAGAGAGAGAGGGGGAGAGAGAGAGAGAGAGAGAGAGAGAGAGAGAGAGAGAGAGAGAGAGAGAGAGAGAGAGAGAGAGAGAGATTGATTTTATTTTCCTCCAGCTATGCTGTCTGAACAATCTGTGTTCGTATTTATACTGTGTTGACCTGAGAAAACTAACTCATATCCTTGTGCCCATGTGGTTAGACTGATTATTATAATGCCCTTCTAGTCTAGCTCCCAGCAATGACTTGAGAATGAGGAAAATGAAAAATGACACAAAAGGAACTGTTTAACTAAACTAAACACTAATGTGAAACAGAACGGTGCACATGTTCTAGGAAACCACAAACTGTGTTTAGCACAGATCCTTACACAAAGGAGGCATTCAATAAATATTTACTAAATTGAATTAAACCGCAATGGTTTCTCACTTTATGGATAATAAAAACTTTCTATAATCTGTGCTATCCAGGAAAGACAGTATAAAGAACAAGATAATACACAACTCTTCTCCAAACCCTCAGAATCAGAAGTTCATGGATAGCTCAAAAAAGAGAAGGGGGCAGGAAGACCTATGGTGTATTTGAGGAGCAATGAGTAGGATGGGTTTCCTGGAACAGTGAGTTCATGAAGAAGAAGTCATGCTGAAAGCCTTTTATAAAATGTATTTATCAATGTATTTTTAGGATATGTATTTCCGAATTTAATTTACCCTAATTTCAGTTCCCTATAAGAAAGGACATATACCGTAACTTACTGCCAGAAATGTTATTGATTGCATCCTGAGGCTATGTCCAGGGAAATAAATTGCATTAGAAACTATTTTATTCTTCTGATATGTATGTAAAATACTGTAAAAGCCAAGTGTAGTGCTCCTCCCCATTTCAACAGAATTGCTGCTTTCTCAAAAGATGGAAGAAACAAAAAAACCCAGAAGACTGTAATTTACACCTTCTGAAGGGGATTACTAGGAATGATTCAAATAAAAAAGTGCACACACATCTCTCAAACACATACATAAGTCAAGACAGTCAATTCAGCCTCCACGTGGATTTTAGAAGATGCTTGGTAATGTGCATAATACTATTTATTATATTAAACAAAATAAACATGGATATATAATCATTCTGAAAGTTATTGAAACCATGAAGACTAAGAATAGGTTTTCCAATAGAGTATCACATTCTCACTTTATGGATAAGAATAGGTTTTCCAATAGAGTATCACATTTGAAAAATGTAAATTTATGAGCACTATTGTCCATGCAATATAAAAGTCAATATTACTGAAGCAAATCATATTGGACTGATTTCTCCAGACCATTTACCATTCTGTTCATTTTGCCTTCCATGCATGAAGCAGTCAATGAGTTAATTTCCCAAATGGCTAATGTGTTAACTTCTTACTATTGCATTTTGTTCAAATGTTCTACTTTAAATTCTTCCTTTAAACAAAGGGCTATTCTTCTATTCTCATGTTATTCTATGTTCTTCTTGAATAGTTTCCAGGAATAAAATAACTAATCAAGAAAAAAAAAAGAAAAAACAGTTGCTCTTAACACCCTTTGTATGAAGTTATTAGATGATGGCACTTATTCAAGATTAACAACTCTAACATGTTGTAGCCTACACATGGTGTATTAAATGTTCCTTTGGCAACAGACATCATTTCACATGCCCATTATAAACTGTAGACATGAAAAAATTATAGCTTTAGAAGAAAGTGTTACTTTTTGTTAAGAACATTGCACCACAAAAGGGACAGAAGCAATATGCATATATGAAAATACAGTACTGATGGAGTTGCACTGTACAACTTTAATGATGTTTAAACATATATTCATTCCAGGACACTAATGAGAAATATTTTTGGAAATGTTTCTTTAGGAACTTTAATTAGCATCAATGTATAAAAATGAAAATAGAATTTCTGTCCAGATGGCATGATTGGTGGTGTCTTTCAGAAAAAAAAAAAAAATGTTTAAAACACATCAATGTCTGTCTGACATTTTATAATTCCATATGAAAAAGAAACAAAATCTGTTTACAGTACATCATGCTCAAAGTCTAAGTTACTCTTTAATTCGATTTGCATCCCAAAGAGCACCATTCTCTTAAAAAAAGTAAAGCAGTGTGTTTAATAGACTTCCTCTAGATTTTGTTTCTGATAAACTTGAAGATGCACCTGCCAATTTTGCTTATAGCAATAGAACTGCCAAAATAACATACAAGGAAGCTGGCCCAGTTTCTATTTGGATTTTTCAAGATCCAGTTATTTATTAGATATAATTTCTGGCATCTGGATCTCTCACAACATCCCATCCAGTCTACCAAATAAGAAACATACAGATTTAAAACATTATACAATCAATAGCTATACGAGAAATCCCTTCAAGAGGAAATGATAAAACTGAAAATTTTCTATGTAAATATGCAAAATATGTGCTCCTTTCCCCTCTTTTCATTCTCCTCCCATCCAGACTCAACATCATGTTTGATTTTGTTAGTGTATTTGTTGCCTAGGATAGGAAACCCCTAAGACAATCAAAATAAAATATTTCTATAATAAAAATGATGTTAAAACTTGCACATTTCTACTTTGTGACTGGAGGAGTTGTTCTAAGCATTTTCTATACATATATAGCAACCCATTTTAGTCTATAGTATGTAACTAAACACAGGGCATTTAGCCTCTTTTCCCTAGTTCATCTAACCTTGGTGACACTAATGGAAGGTGGGCAATGTCTATAAAAAAATTATTTACTTTGAAGACGGTGGATAAAGGCTCTGAACCATGAGCTATGTTCAACAAAGAAAGGGAGTTGGTCAAGCCAACAAAAAAGGTACCTTCGTTTGTCTATTTTCTTTTGCCATCCTATTTTGCAAAGTTATTTTTCTCTTCATTTAGATGAAGTCCAAAGACAGGCTAGGCAGTCATTCCTAGTCTTAAATCCTGCCCCCCTCCAATGTAACCATATAATAATATGTAACAAATGGGTTTTTCTGTTCGTATTTCTTTCTTTATTCTTTCTTTTCTTTTTTCTGTTTTGTTTTCTTTGTTGTTGTTGCTGTTATGTAGTCTCCACATTTTCTCTTCCCTTTACAATGCTGACATGTTTTATTCAATGCATCCCCCAAACCTTTTCTCACCTCGAATCTTGTACTGGAGCACAGTTAAGGCTGCTTAAGGCCACACCACCTGACCCTTAAGAGAGGCGTTGGATTAAGAAAAGTTTCCTCTACAGGAGCTGCCAAGAGCAGGAATGCCAGTCCCGCCTCCTTTCCCTTCCTCTGGGAGCACCCACCACCCCAGGCCTTCTAAAGCTACATTTCCAAAACTACATACTCCCATTCCACTACCAAAAAAAAATCTTTTCTCAGGGAACAACACAACACAGCACCCTCTACCCCACTCCCTGGAAACACAGCGATAACCAGGCTGGTAGCCCCTTCCTAAAACGTACCTCCTACATCCTTCCGCCAGCGTTCTCCAAAGCCCCCGGTCCCCTCTGGGCATCTGCGCGCTCCGGCTCAGAAGCCGGGGAGTCAGGCGAAGGAAGAGCGAACCCAGAACAATTTTCAAGTGTATCGGCGGGTCCAAACTGTTGGTAAACTGTACCTCGTCCACTCGCCACCACTTCCGTCTTTTAACACCACAGCCAGGCCGGCAACTCTAAGGGGTTCCAAGTTACAATGCTCCTTGCAAGATAGGGGTATTCGGGTAGGTGATAATGAAAGGTTCTGGGCGGGGGCTGCCACAATTCCCAGCCCTCTTGCAATGCTGTCCTGAATTAGACACACACACACACACGCGCGCGCACACACACACACACACACACACACACCCCTCTTGGGATTTCTGTTTTCTAAGCGGGGAGAGGGGGAGATGGAGGATGAGAAGGGGTACGGGTAGAGAATAGGGTGTGGCGATTCGTGGAGGGAAGCAGTAGGGAGTTAAAGCCACATCTCTGCCAAGGATAGCGCCTGGTGTAGGCGCAGCGCGCCTGCCCGTCGCTTTGTTGTCAGCGTCCGGGTCGCTGGCGCGCACGCTGCGCGCAAACACGCCCCCCAAAATCATCGCTCTGGCCAAGAGGGCCCTACAGCCCCCAACCTCTTTGCAGAAGAAAGAAACTTGTACACGGGCGCCAGGATGCTGCGGTTTGTCTATGAGGACGATTTTCTAAATAATGATGATCCTTAAATAAAAGGATCAATAGTATTTTTCTTCCACTTCGTTGGAAATAACAATTCCTGTTTTCTATCAGTCCGCTAATATGTGGCGAAGGCGGTGTGGGGGGTGGGGAAGAGGAGAGATTAGTGATCTAGGCAGAGAGCGCGAGGAAGGTGCAGAGGCGAGCTGCGAAGGGGACCGGCTGGGGGACCTGGTCCCCGACGCCATTTGCGGGGCAGCGGCGCCCGCCTTACCTGTGGATGCAGTCTCCATGGCAACGGGCGGCGGCCGGGCGGGGCCGGAGCCCAGGTCCCGCGGCGCAGCTTCCCCGGCCCCGGCGCCCAACCCCCGGCCGGGCTCCCCCGCCTGCGACGCCGGCTTGGCCCCTTTCGGCGTCACCGCTTCGTCCTTCCCCTCCCTCTGGTCCCCGAACCACTGGGACCCGGGGCCGGCCAGAGGCAGCAGCTCGTCTTGGGGATCCGGCGGCGCGGCCATGGCTGGCGGTCCCCCGGGCGCGGCGACAGCGGCTTGGCTGGGCCGAGGTGCGGTGGCTGGGCGGGCGGGCGGGCGCTCCCTGCTGCTGCCCCCGCCGGGACTCGGGACTTGGGGAGGCTGCGGTGTCAGCACCGCCGCCGCCGCTGCTGCAACTCCGGCCGAGCTGCTGCCGCTCTCCTCGCGTCAGCTCCTCCTCCTCCCCCTCCTCTTCCTCTGGGCCCCGCCGCCTGCGCTCCTCCTCCCACTCCAGGCACCGCCGCGGAGGCTGCCTCGCTACTCCCAAGCCTGTTATTACGCAGGTGAAAATGGCCTGCTTCGGCCGAGTCCTCCTCAGCACACGTCAGCCTCCGGCCTGCTGATGGCAGACCCCGCTGAGGGCATGTGCCAAATCCACCTGAATCTTCCTCTCATTTGGGGAGGAATCAAAGCACAGGATGCGCAGGTAGAAGCAGCCCCCAGCTGGAGTGTGAATGATTAGGCAATCCGCCCTTTCAACTCATAAAGTTGAGCCCGGAGTGGTGGCCTGGGACCCAAGTCTAAGAAAGGAAGCTGGACGTCTCAAGGCCACAATTCTGGGGGTGACCAGTATCAGCTGTGGAGGGGACGTAGGTCTGCACGGGGAGGGGCGGAGATGGGTGTTGGTGGCAGATAGAGACAAGGGACTCTGCAACCCTGAGGTTAAATGCTGCGTCCTTAAATTGTTGTTCCCAAACGGGACTGAAAATAGTGGAGTTACAGGAAAGAGCTATCAGAAGAGCCTCCAAAAAAAGCTTGCCAGACCTCATCCCTACCAGCACTGAGGGCAAATAGGATGTCATAGGCAGGATAAAAAGCAGCTATGTTTTCTTTCAGAAATACTGAGCCAAAGCCATACAAATTATAAGATATCTATTCTTATATTTACTTGTGCTATTTTATTTGAGAAGTTGGACATTCCAGGAAGCTTGCTGCTTTTGCTTTCTCTTTTTTTTTTTCCCCTTTACAGCTCTCTCCGATAAGGTGGAACGTATTTGACAGATAAGCCAAAACTCAGAGAAGAGAAAGGACTTGCCTTGTAATGTATTATTCCCATATTTAGACCCATCTTTTCAAACAAGATTCATGCTTTATTGATTCCTAAGTTGTCTGTCTATAAAGTAAAGCAGTTGGGAAAAAATAAGGTTCAGTCCATACAGGGGTACATGAATAGTCTTGTCTGCTGCTCCTTCTCTAGAAAAGATGGGGCATGAGGTGACCCTCTGTGAGGCTTTGTGGGACTACTAAGCCATCATAAGCATATTGAGGATTTCATACCTGTCGATTTTTATATTCACAAGCCAATTTCAGCTCTATTCAGATGCACCTCAAAAATACTAAAATTTAAAAGCCTAAATTTTGCTCAATCTTTGTTCTGCTAGTACATTAATGTCTAAAAGATGTTCAGTACATTAATGTTTAGTAAATTAGAGAAAATGTGTTCATTCAATAGACAATAAATATGGCCTACTAGTGCCAGATGTCCCTGAGGACATAATGATCACCAACATTTTACATTATTAATATCTTCAGAAATTATGATGGACTTGATTGTGGTGATAGCTTCATATATATATATATATATATATGTATATGTCAAAACTTTTAAAGTAGTACACTATAAGTATGTGCAATTTAATATATATCAATTATACCTCAACAAAGCTATTTTAGAAAGTTACCCCTTCCAATGACAACCACCCAAAATTCTTGGTTCTCATGAATCCTTGTGATTTTTGAAATATTTCCATAAGAAAAATGAGCCTATTTAAGAAATCTTTAAGATTAAAAACTATTCTACTGCTGTTTTTCCATGGAGCTTAATCACATTGGGTAATTGGGGAGCACTCATGAGATTTTTCAAATTTATTGTTTAGAACTCCCTAACGCATTAGAAATACCAGATAAATTTCTCACAGTTGCATTATTGATAACATGCCAAGAATATAGAAAATTCTAATGATATTAAATGGTTATTGATGGGTACTGAATCTTTGGGAAGTATTATGGCAAGGCGGTTGCATACAAAATAATATGGAGTATGCTATTTTGTTTCTCTTAGAAACATTAATGAATGTCATCCTTTAAAAACTGAGCACCTATGCAAACCTCTAGCTTCCTTATGCCTAAATTGATAAAGAGTTTGAGGGTATGATTCTAAGCATTTTCCATATTTCATCAATATTGATCACTAGTCTAATTGAGTACGTGTAGAGGAAATAACCAGTTAAATATATTTAGACTTTGTTAGAGGAAATTGAAATTTTCCATTTTGATAGAAAATTTTCATCTCCAATTTAATTAAAATTCCATTTTGATAAATGATTCTATTTTGCTCTGCTAAAAAAAAAAAGTTGTCCACACTGTTTCAGTTTTAGCAATTTTCACGGCTATCTTTACTTATTAGGTTCCACTTCTGGATGTAGACAAATAATTTTCTATTTGGGGGAAGAAATTTTCAGGTTTATGCTATGGTTTAAAATTACCAATGTTTATCATTGTTATTTATTTTACATTTTCACCTCTGTGAACTAACAACGCTTGAGTAATTTGAAAATTTATAGGCATAACACAGTCAACGATGGAATTCCAGGGCTTGCATAGTTGCTCTAAGTTCTGAATTACTCTAAAATGTTTTTGAAACAAAGAAAGTAAGGTTGGCACTTGGAAAAGATTCTTAGCAAGAAGAGTTGTGACAAAAGAACTGTCAGGTTTTCCCTTCAGCTATTGTTTTTTGGAAAAGAAGTTTTGTTCATTGTTTCAAAAGCAGGAATCTGGTGAGGAGGATTTATTTAACACTAGAACACTAGCTTCTTAACTTAGGCCAAGCCTTATGTCATGGGGAAAGGGGTATGGGGACATGCAAGAAGAGCGCCACAGTAACAAACTTTAACCAAGATGAAATCAGTATTAAAGTTACTTAATAGCTCTGTTCTTCAGTTTCCTCAACTGTAACCTAATTGATAGACACTATAGGCTGATGCACAAGACAACTGTGTATTTTAATAGTACCTTCTGCAGAGGGTTTGGGGGAGCACTAAATGGATTGACATAATGTAAAGAATATTATCAATTAAGATATAATAGCACATGCCAAATTATTTCCAGTAAATAGTCTATAATATTAAAAGCTCTGCCTAGGTATTTATATTTGTAAAGACCAAAGAGTCAACAGTAAATACTTCAGGTATTTAAAGCAAATTAGATGAAGAATGATCCCCTATATTGAGTTACTATGGGTCTATTTCTACTAGTAGTTCCTATATTCTGAAAGGCAAATCATACATAAAGATATACTTCAAAGGTTCTTCTAAGTAGTTGAGTAACACACACACACACACACACACTCAACCTGGAATAGCTATATCAGGCATGACGAATAGAGTTCATTGATTGATTAGTAATGGATACTTGGAGCTCTGTGTTGACAGAGTCTTGAGCCATATTCAGATCCAGTACAAAAGAGTGTCTAGGATAAGCAATAACTATATTCAGTCAAGAGAAGGGGGCATGGCAACACATGCCAGGTATTTGTCTTTTCGAAGCTTATGCAAGCTCACCAGTACCCAAGCCAAGAGCCTACTTTTGAACCTGTATAGGAGAGAATACAACCGTAGACTCATCCCATTGACTTAGTAAGATAAGCATTTGAGATGAGACTTACTTTGAGCCTCAAATTTCTCTAAAGTTGTGTGTTGGGTTGGTTCAGGGCTTAATCTGTCTATGTGGAATGCAGCTCATTTTGCAACATGGTTTTCACTCTTCTACAATGTATAGAAGCTCTTGAAAAGAGTTCTCCATTTTCTGCTGCAGTGAAATAATGTTTACATTGAAACTAATTTATAGAAGGTATAGGCTGCTGCACAAGACAGCTGTGTTTTCCCCAAGAGACCACTACAGCACAAATGTCACACAACACATTTGGAACACACCAGACTCCTCCTGTCCATGGGGAATAGCTGCTGTTACTTGATTCAGCCGTCCAAGGGAATAAAAGATAGATGCTTTTAATGTCCTCCAGTAGGGGTGGGAAGAAGATAGTTGATCACTTTTCACTGAATCCTGTTTTGTTTTCTTAAATTGTACATTTGAATAAAACACAGATTTTTTTACTTCTTTGGGCAATAACATGAATTCAAAGATCTGTAACTTGAATTCTCCATGCTTTGTTCTCACAATTAAAACATCTTTTAAGATATTCAAGCTTGAGAAGCAGACCAAAGTATTCATGATAGAAGTTAATTGCCTTTGAACAGTTCTTTGCAGTTTACGAACAGATCTCATTTAACACACACACATTTAATTTCCAAAATTTGGTGCGAGATATGGTATCATATAGTAATTTACATTTTTTATTTAGTTGAAGACCAATGAATTAGGAGGGGTTTTTTTTGTGCTTCTTGGTAATTTGTATATTTAATAACAGCTTTACTGAGATATTTGCATACAATGCAATTTAAAGTGTATATTTCAATGGTTTTAACTATTGAAATGGTTTTAAATATTTCAATGGTTTTAACTATTGAAACATACACTTGTGCAACCATCATCACAATTTTAAAATATTATCATCCTTCCAAAGAAACTTCATACCCATTAGTAGTCACTTTCCACTACAACCCCAAATCTAGTCCTAGGCAATCACTATTCTACTTTCTGACTCCATAAATTTGCCTATTCAAGACACTTCATATGAATGGACTCATACATTACGTGCCCTTTTGCTTCTGGCTTCTTTCCTTTAGCATAATGTGTTCAAGGTTCATCCATGTTATAGCAGTTATCAGCACTCCACTTCTTTTTATTTGTGAATAAGACTCCATTGTAAGAATATACCACAATTTGTTTATCCATTCATCATTTAGGTTGTTTCCACTTTCGGCTATTATAAACAATTTGTTTATCCATTCATCATTTAGGTTATTTCCACTTTTGGCTATTATAAATAATGCTACTGTAAGTGTGTACAAGTTTTTTGTGCAAATATTTTATCTTGGGTCTGTAACTAGGATTGGAATTGCTGGGTCATATGGAGACTCTGTGTTTAATTGTTTGAGGAACCGTCACACTGTTTTCTGAATTAACAGTCTCATTTAAAAAGTTCACTGGCAGTGTATGAGAGTTTCAATTTCTCTACATTCTTGCCTTGCCAAAACTGTTATCTGTTGGGTTTTTTTTTATTATTATAGCCATCTTAGTGGGTATAAAGTAGTAACACACTGTGATTTTGATTTGCATTTCCCTGATGGCTAGTAATGTTGAGCATCTTTTCATGTGCTTATTGGTTATTTGATTATCTTCTTTGGAGAAATGTCTATCAGATCCTATACCCATTTTTAAACTAGGCTATTTGTCTTTTTATTATTGAGTTGTAAAAGTTCTTTATACATTTTGGATACAAGTCTTTTATCACATATTTGATTTGCAAAATTTCCTCCCATTCAGTGGATTGTCTTTCACCTTCTTGATGGTGTCCTTTGCAGCACAAAAATTGTTTAATTTTTATGAAGTCTAATCCATCTGTTTCATCTTTTGTTACTTGTGGTTTTGGTGTCATATCTAAAAAATTATTGCCTAACCAAAGTTGAAAGATTTATAGCTATGTTTTCTTCTAAGAGTGTTATAGTTTTAGGTCTTACATTTAGGTCTTTGGTCAGTTTTGAGTTGATTTTTATATAGCATGTGGATAATCTGTCTTTCTTATTTTGTGAATTTCCCTTTGTGTCCAGTGCTTACTTTTCCAAAAATATTTTCTCAAATATTTTTAAGTGCTCATTGTTATATTTTTGTCATTTATGTTGCAGATATTTTCCACATTTTATTGGTTAGGGATGATGAGAAAATCAAGGCACTGAAAAATCTTTCAAAGACTTCTTTAAAGTCACATGTCAAATGCAGCTGTTACTAATGTCTAAATTTTCTGACTAAACCTCATGCTCTCCAACTTAAAAATCCAGATACCATATAGTCAAGTTTTCATTTGGCATGCAGTATGTCATGAATAAGAGCCTGGCTCAGCAGCTCAAGGTAATCTACAGAAGTAGTCAAGATTAGTGATCACAGACTATACTGAAAGTACTCATAATTTAAAGCAAAATCACCAGCATTAAGACCAAGGA
>NW_011888796.1:7529106-7540812 GCF_000151845.1 Pteropus vampyrus | reverse complement strand
ATGTTGAGCATCTTTTCATGTGCTTATTGGTTATTTGATTATCTTCTTTGGAGAAATGTCTATCAGATCCTATACCCATTTTTAAACTAGGCTATTTGTCTTTTTATTATTGAGTTGTAAAAGTTCTTTATACATTTTGGATACAAGTCTTTTATCACATATTTGATTTGCAAAATTTCCTCCCATTCTGTGGATTGTCTTTCACCTTCTTGATGGTGTCCTTTGCAGCACAAAAATTGTTTAATTTTTATGAAGTCTAATCCATCTGTTTCATCTTTTGTTACTTGTGGTTTTGGTGTCATATCTAAAAAATTATTGCCTAATCCAAAGTTGAAAGATTTATAGCTATGTTTTCTTCTAAGAGTGTTATAGTTTTAGGTCTTACATTTAGGTCTTTGGCCAGTTTTGAGTTGATTTTTATATAGCATGTGGATAATCTGTCTTTCTTATTTTGTGAATTTCCCTTTGTGTCCAGTGCTTACTTTTCCAAAAATATTTTCTCAAATATTTTTAAGTGCTCATTGTTATATTTTTGTCATTTATGTTGCAGATATTTTCCACATTTTATTGGTTAGGGATGATGAGAAAATCAAGGCACTGAAAAATCTTTCAAAGACTTCTTTAAAGTCACATGTCAAATGCAGCTGTTACTAATGTCTAAATTTTCTGACTAAACCTCATGCTCTCCAACTTAAAAATCCAGATACCATATAGTCAAGTTTTCATTTGGCATGCAGTATGTCATGAATAAGAGCCTGGCTCAGCAGCTCAAGGTAATCTACAGAAGTAGTCAAGATTAGTGATCACAGACTATACTGAAAGTACTCATAATTTAAAGCAAAATCACCAGCATTAAGACCAAGGATGGGAAAAGTCCCACTGTCCTTTGAGAAAGTCAGAACGCTGGACAGCTCAGAGTACCACATGAGCAAAAACCAGTTTTCTTCTAACTTTAGACTACAATCACTGAAACCCCAAATTAATGGTTGGCTCATACTTTTGGCGGTTAGTTCCGATTTAAAGGGCTCTAGCCTTATTCAGGCTATATAGGCTAGAGCCCCAACATCTCCTAGGGAAAAGTGCCATAACATATTCCAAGAGTCTGTAGTCTTTGTGAAGTGACATGGCCTCATCCTCATCCCTGTCAAATGTGCTAGGAAATCTCAGATCTCTGGGGCTCATTTGGGGTTAGGCTGGCTCAAGGAGATATTGTTTTCTTTCTTGCCTTTCTTGGAGCTTTTTATCCATAAATCTGCCTTTCCATCCAATTTAGGGACTAGGCAGGAATTCCACTGTAAGTGGGGACCTGAAACGGTACTTGGCAGAAGCTTGCCAAAGACAGTTGAGGGGAATACTGATGTAAAAAGACTCAGAGTCAAGCCATATTTATAATTCCATATACACCATAATACAAGTTTAACTACTGATGTCAGAGCAAGTAGGACCACACAAACTCTGAGGCTTGTATGCGCTTATGAACTGTCCCGAGTAGTAGTTGGACATCTATCTCACTGGTTACAGGTGTAAGATAGTGATAAATCAGGATAAGCCTATCATGATTTGGAAAATAACCTAAGTGAAGGTCCAAACTAAAGTCCTCAGTGTGAAGGTAATCCAGGATACCTAGCACACAGTCAATAAAGAGACAGAAACACTTTGGGACTGTTTTGTTCCACCTGAAGAAATAACCAGACAAGCGAACATTGGATTTTGTCTCTCTGAAATGGGCACAACATACTAGAACATCAGTCAAGGGGTTAGCTTTCTGTTTCAAAAGCAATAAACCAATTATCTTGTGTAAAGAAACAACTGCTCTGCAGAAACATCTAGGTCATCCTCTGGAATAATGTTACTCTTCAACAGAATCATGGCTTCTCATGCAGCTCCACTCTGGAGACTGTAGAAAGATCTTCCTGCCAAATGTTACTCCTACTCTAGCCTGTCACTGGTGTTGACTTTATAAATTTGGCTGGTCAGTACTGTTGTTAATGGCAGCATTCCCAAATGGGTAACTTAGCATTCACAGAATGCTCATATCTCATAATGAATTATCAGACAGCTTTACTAAGCTGAGCTTAGATTCTGATAAGGGAAGAAAACTACAGCTAGCACTCCACACAGCCCTGGGAAGACAGCCTGCGGGATTGCAACTGCAGGCCCTTGACAGTCTGAGAAAGATGCTTAACTTCCCCAGGGCCGAATACATTTCAGCAAATATGAACGCACTCAACAATGCTTGCAGATTGTAATATCATAGCAGAAGTTGTCTCTAAGATTTTGAAAATGTTTATTTTCTTCTTTAAATTTTTTCATCTTTTCTGAATTTTCTAAGGAAAAAAAAGGAAGCTATATGAAAAATCTCTAAGGTAATCAGCCAGCATCATTTAGATACTAATAAGTTTTGCTTGTAAATTTTGCATGTAATGTTATCATAAGCATCAAGGATCAATTCATGAAAAGAGCATTATAGGATGTCAGTAAGCCAGAGATAGATAAGGATTATGCATCTGACTGCATCAAGAAAACCCCATGTATACTTTTTAATGAGTAATGTAGCTCTAATGCTTAACTTCAAATTCTACCTGAAAAAGAAAACACATGAAACTATATGCATAGTAAATTACCAAATGGGTATTTGAAGGCAATAGATTTTTAACCCTTTTCCTGTTAAAAAAAAAAAAAAAAGTGCAGCTTGCTGCCAGCATTCATTTAACATCAGGCAAAAGAATGCTATGTTTTCTAGAATTTGACATTTTCAGCAATAGAACCACTAAAAACAGAATGCTATAAATAGAATGATGTTATTTGTTTCCAAAGATTATCGATATACTAGAGCGATGTGAAAATAACAAAAGTGAGATATTTCAAGGCAAACTTTGGGAGTAAAGTTAGGACTGTAGTCTGCGAGTTATCACAGGGTAAATGCTGCAGCTGAAAGTGCCACCAGCGAGTGTTCTCAAGGCAAATGGGAAGGTGGTTAAGATAGTTGTAGAAAGAATGTAATCAGATGGTAGACTACTTATAATCTGATATTGTCCTTTCATGCAGACAGCTATGAAACTAGAACCTCCTACAGACTGTGGATCAAGTTTCTTGAACAGTTCCAGCAACACAATTTATTCAGCACATATATTTATTCATTCATTCATTCATTCATTGAATACATCCTCTGTCATGTTAGGATAGGCTATGCTGCGGTAACATATTAACTCTAAAATTTACTGACTCAACACAAGAGAATTCTTATTTAGGCTCATATCTAGTACAGTTCAGGGGGAGTTCTGATCCATATAATCAATCAGGGACTGAAGCTTATAGAAACTTTACCAACTTGCATCAAGACCATCTGGAACACATGACCTTATAGATCATCACAGAAAGGGAAGAAGGAAGAAAGAGTGAAGAATTCTCATCTCTTCCAAAATATCTCAAACTGGAAGAGTCACATATCACTTTTTACAGAATATTAAGCCAGAAGTAGTTATCTGTCCCAAGTGTAATGGCAAAAGATACTGGGAAATATTTGGTGAGTACATGGAATATTTGGTGAGTCCCATCAACTTTGTCAAATTTTTGTACCAGGCACTTCGGGAATACAAAGATGAATCAATTTTCAAGATGCTTATTATCCAATCATAGCGATAATAAATTGTTCATATAAATAATCAAAATCCAAAGTAGAAGGTGATAAGCATCAGGAAAAAGTCACAGATAAAATGCTATGGCAAATCAGAAGATATAAAGATTACTGCCATCTAGACAGATCAAGAAAAGCTTCATGGGAAGAGCTAAGCTTTGAAAGTTGTAGGATTTATACTTGAGGAACTGATGAATAGAGATCATTCTGGTCTCAGGAACAGCAAGGGCATAGGAAAGAGAAATTATAGGGCACTTACAGAGATGCATGATTAAGTTCATTTTTCTAGAGCAAAGGGTAGGTAAAGTGGGAAATAAAATTTAAAAATTGGTTGGGCTCAGACTGTGAAGGACTTAGAATGCTAGGTTAGGGTGTTTAGGGGGGGGTTTTTTATAGATAATAGTTTTAATGAGACATATGACAGATGTCATTCAGGAAAAGATAGCAGCAATTAAAATGGATTGGGGATGAAGCAAACTAATGGTAAGAGGCAAGCTAGCAGGCTCTTAAAGTTGTTTTGATGAAGAGCACTGGGAAAGAGGAAATAATAATAGAAATGGGGGAACAAATATTAGAAATATTTTAATCAACAGCATTTGATATCTGGTTAAATGTCGGAAGAGTAAAAATTGACTCAAAGTTCTGTAATTTGGGGAACGAAGAGTTCATAAATGTCATTAACAGAAATTAAAAAGAAAAAGAGGAAGAGAAGCTGGTGTAGAAGAATAACTAGCTAATGTTTGGCCATGCAGAATTTAATGTGCAGGTGAGACACTTAAGTGAAAGTATCTGGCTACTAGAAATATGAAAAGGAGGTCAAGGTCAAAGCTACTGCTTGGGATTTAGGAGTCACCTGGGTAGAGAGAATAATCCGAGTCATAAAGTTGGATGATCTGCCAAGGAAGACAGTATAGAGATGCTGAGAAGCCAAGAACATATCCTTAAGAAATATATATGTAAGAGGTCGAAGTAGAAGAAAGGAAGAATATCCAGGCAGGTAGGGGAAGAGCACAGCCAAGGGAGGCGTTTCAAGTGTGAGCACCTTCAGCAGTGTTTAATCTCACAGAGAGCATGATGATGATGATGATGATGATGATGATGATGATGAAATTGACCATTAAATTTGGCCACTGAATTTGGCCACTTAGAAGGAAGTGGGGAAAAGTGGCACTTGCATAATGAAGTACAAGGATTAAGGGAAGGTGTGGGCTTTTGGAAAGGGACAGAAAGTAAAAATGTATAGACTAAGGGGGAGGATACAATGGAAAGGGGAAATTCAAGAAAGAGAGGCAATAACTGATGCAGCCAGTGGATAAGGATGAAATCAGCACCTGTTCTCCTCACCTGCCATACCCATCACTCAAGAAAAAGCAACTACCTACGCACTCCCTTCTTTGCCTATGTCTCAAACCATTTCATCTGGATCCACTAGCACTCCATTTTCTGGTCTGTTCCTGCCTTTCTTGATCCTGACTGGTTCTCTATAGTTTTGAAGGCTCTCACAGCAGATGCTTGATGCTGAACCTCTGATACTGACCTTGGCCTCTCTCTTGGTCCACAGCTCACACTCATCCTTAGAATTTTGCCATCTCTCATCTAATCTAGGAAAATACCCTGCCCAATCTAGTCTCTTCTAGATAGGACCCTACACCTGGTATAGGCATTTGAAGGCAAGGATTCAATTTAGAATGTAGGAAATGTAATACTTTTTCAGAGCTAAGAAGAAAAGAGAACACAAGGGAGATGAAGATTGAGAAAAGATTTGAGCTGGAGGTTCATGTTGAGGAAGGTTCATATCAGAAGACCTGTAACTTTTCAGTAAAGTGTAAGGCAAAGTCATCTGCAGATAGGATTTTAGAAGAATAAGATAGGTTGCATTTAAGCCTAATATTTGTAATTTGTATTGCTTATTCCAGTCGGCTCCTATTATAATTTTATAGTACATTTTTATTCAGATCTCCTATGCTTTTTCAAATGGAGAAGTCCAATATTATCAAAGAGCTTTCTGACTGCTCTCTATCAAAGGCATTCTAACGCTCTCTCTGGAAGGCAATATAGTCAAATGAATAATCAACTTGAACTTTCACACACAAAGCATTATAAGATATTCTATTTCTAAAAGTTCTTCAATAATTCCAGTGGAGTTAAATGTTAAATGGCTGCAAATTATCCCATTGCTTCTATATTTTAGTACGAATCATTAACCAAAACAAATAGACAAACAAACAAAGGAAACCATGTGAGACTAATTTTCCAGATGGACTCATAGTGGATTGGTTAGAGATTCTGAAGTCAATCAGGATTTAAATACCTATTGCAGCACTTACTAGCAGTAGAGTATAGCAGGAAAGAGCAGAAGGGCATTGTGGCATCAGACTTCCTGGGTCCGAATTATGGCTCTCCTACCTAATGAATGTGAGCAAATATCTTAACTCCCCCAAAGCCTTAGTTTCTAATGATCTGTAATAATGAGAACCTATAAAAGAGCAGTAATAATGTAGACTTCATAGGACTATTGTGGAGGTTACATGAGGTGGATCATAATTTTAGGGTTAAAAGCATGAGCTCTGCAGTCATGCTGCTTAAATTTGGTAAGCAGCTCTGTCTAGCTGTGAGAACTTAGGCAAGCTGTTCGTTGTGCCTCATTTTTCTCATCTGAAAAACAGGGATAGCAGTATGTTCTTCACAAGACTGTTCTGAAAGTTGAGTGACATGACAATGTCAGTGTCAGACGCTTAACATCTGACATATAGTAAGTGCTTAGTAAATACTATTATTATGTATACAGCACAATGCTTGACACATAGTCAGCACTCAATAAATGGTTCTAAATTATTCTAAAGGGAAAATCTTTAGTGGTTTTTTTTTTTTTTTTTTTTTTGAGATGACTTTGATCCAATAATAGATATTGTGTCTACGGCCATACCACCCTGAACGTGCCCGATCTCGTTTACAATAATAGATATTGCTTCACTTAAAGCCTAATTGGCAATGCAGACATTCCACCTACCATTCACGAAAGACGTTTTTACACAGTTGTAGAAAAATGGGCTTCTGAAAACTAAATCATTTTAAGGTACATTTAACACTGCACCTGAGCAGGACACATATAAAGCACGAATAGCCACAAGATTTTAAGTAGCTACTCCAACATGAACAGAAAAGTGAAATAGCAATGAATAGAGAGCCACAGGCAATGATGCCCCTGTTCAGTGAGGAAATGCTAAGAAACAGCAGTGCTGGGCTGGCTAGCTGGGCCCACTGCCAGGAACACTGCTGTGAAAGAGCATTGTGATACATTTTGATTAAGAATTATTTTGGTCTTATAAAATTTAATATCTTCCTATATGTTACATTAAACAGGGTATCATTGAATTCTTAGATGTCTTTTATTCTCACTGATTTATATGTACATTTTATAGAAATGATTAGCATATAGTAGATACTTAATATATTATGGCTAAATAAATTAATGAAGTGTGAAGACTTCCACTTAGACTTCCACACTAAGGATCCTTTAGACTAAGCAAGGTCCTCTCCTCCAAGGGACACTGCTCCTACATACCAGCCCTGAGACACCAACCCAGGATCTCTACCAGGCACCTCCAGATCTTGTGACATCCTGGGTCCTGGCTTTAACCCATATTTTCCTTCTGGAGATGGAGTGGCTTACACTTCAGCTTTCAATTCCTGCTTGTCCTGTTTTCTCCCTCAGATATGGCTTCACTTCTGGTGATTTGGTCTTCCCTAGTTTCACTAAAGCCTCTTTTTACCTTGTATATCTCCATTCACTTTGCAGATAAACTTGTCAGTATCTCTCCACTTGGCTTCCTGTTCTCTACATTTGTCCCGCCATGAGACAGAGGCTTTGTCCAACTGTGGCACCTGCAGGCTCTGAAGTTAACCTCTAGGATTCTGTCAATCCCTGCATATTCTGCTCATTAACCCCCAATGCACATAGAGGAATATCACTTGGGAATATCCAAGGCCTTTTAGAAGGTCATAGCACTCCTAAATATTCGGAGGCAGATATACCTTGAAGTCTGAAATATTTAAACACAGAAGTCTTGAAGTTTGGCTTCCTTACAAACCACTTCTTCAGGAGGGTTAGAGATTAAAATCTCTAGTCATAATAAATACAGTCTCCTGCTTCGATGCTATAGGGAAGCCATAGCTTACCTGGGGTGGATTTGGAAGAGTGCCTAGAGGTGGTGGCTGGATGTGAAAGCTTCAGTAGCAATAGCAGAGCCATAGCTTAGTCTTGGCCTGGATTGCTCATTTCATTTAGCTCAGTTTGGAATGGAATGAATCCATTTTAGATAATAAGTTCTGAATAGTCAGTCCATTTGGGCCACCTAAGTGGAGATAGCTGTGATTCTGTCCAGATTACTGTACTTACTGATTAGAGCTGATTCAATGCTCCTTAAATAGTGGCTCAAGTATCTGCATAATTATTCTCAAACTTAAACTAATGTACTTAGGCTGACCTGACTCCATTTTCTCTTCCTCTTTGCATTTGGGCAGGAAAGCCACCATGCCATTTATAATGCCCCAGTGGAAAGGAGGAGTGGAAAAAATCAGCTCTGGTGTAAAGAGCCCCCTATCAAAGGATTACTCTCATGACAGAGGAACCCTAGCACATGTGTCCATTAGAAGTTTCAGGACCTATAAATTTTGGCTGATAACAAGGAAGCACATCTATTTCTGCCTAACATAGCCCCCAATGTTACCATATTAAAAATATCTCATAAAGCTCCATATTCATTGCATTCTCTGTGAATGACATTCTCAGAAGCCAAATACTATATCAGCCTTTGTTGCTCCACTGGGATTAAAACCATTGGTGGCCAACCTTGAGAATTAGCTACTAATGATAACTATTCAGTTTCACTAAAAGACTGTAACCCTGAATGTAATATACACCCACTTTTTCCTATAGGCCTCAGAATTTATGGTCTGCCTCAGAGCTAGCAGTTTGCCCCCTTGGCAAGGCCTATGGTTTTCCTGGATTTATCCAGAAACCAGCAACCAAGCAAAGCATTCCTGAGATGTGCTGGAAGTATCAAAACGTTCAGTACACTTGTAGTAAGAACCATGGAAGCTACCAACCTGATGCTAGAAGCCTCACTTCTGATAGATACAGATGCAGGTACTCTGAGACTTTCTTCTAACCAGTCTGTGACAATGCCCAACTGAGGAATGTTATTTTGGGGTACATGTTGGATTGGGGTGCAATCATATTCTAGATGATTGTCATACAACTCCAGGGACCTGGCCCATCCTTCATACAACCCTGAATTGCTGCTAGTAATACTGGCTCTTTGCTGAGCTGAATCAATCCAAATACAAGACTATAAAGATCAATTTTCTAGAATATCTCCCCTCCAGACATTCAATGATGTGCATAACTGGGGGCAGGCAACCAAGCTCCAACAGTGTCTAGTAAATTTGGTGTTTGTGGAATATTATGAAATAGAGTGAGATCTATAAATGTAGTTCTTGCCGTATTTATCCATCCTGATTTCCAAGCTTACCAAAATGCTTAAGAAAAACGAGCCAAGCATCATAAAAGACTCAAAAGACATTTGAAAACCACAAAGATGATCCACCCTGCATCTATTCTAGTACTATCAGGCTCTTTCCTACCCCAAGCATATGTTCTGAACACATCATAAAGGAAAATTTCTCAAAGTATGGTCTAGAGACCAAATACATCAGAATCATTTGACATTCTTGCTTAACATGGGTGTTCCTGGGCCCTACTCCAGGTATATTGAATCAAATCCACTGGAAATAGGCTCAGGGATATGTAATTTAAATAAGCACCTCAAGTGATTCTTATATCCACTATAGTTTGAAAATTTTAGCTGTAGCAGAATCCTTCCTAACTCAACACTGACTCAGCATTTTTACAAACCTATTTCCAAAATTTGCCATTCCTCTTCCCTGCCCCACCTAACCACCCAGTCAAAGTTATATGGAAGAGAAAGTTCTTGGCCACTAAAGCAGCAGAAAGCCTTAAAGCATTATTTGGAAAATGGCTGTGTTTTCACTAATGACGAAACCGACTATTGCAACCGAGGATAGCATCCAATTGTTCAAAGATTAAGCCAAAGGTCAATTCATTGGTTCTGTATCTTTCCTAGTGCCAAGGGCAAGGCAGACTAGGCCAAGTAGAGATAGCAAAGAGCAGCTAGCCATAGGCATGTTAGTCAGGTAGGTCAGGGAGAAGTGTTCATAGCTAAAAACCCAGAAAGACTGGTGGAGCTGGGAGCATTTAATACTAGAAGGTAGCTGTTTGGATATTTACAACAAGGTGTAGTGTTAGATGAGCTAAGACAGAGGGGTGAGGAGATACTGAGGACAGTTAAGGCAGGAAGAGGACATTGATAACACCCAGCAGAAGAATTCAAGAAACAGGCTAATCTAGTAAAGGCCAAATTAACAGACATATTAAGACAATGTACAGACAGGTACAAAGATAAATGCACAACTCAAGGTTTATAAGATATATTAAATGTGTACCTGTGGTTGGGGTAGGGGGTGGGACTGGAGAAAAAAATCAGAAATAAACTAAGGGCCTAGATGGACAAATGATGATAATGTGCTGTGACCTGGGGAATACGCTCAACTTTCTGAGTCTGAGGTATAAGTAAAAGATACAAAGGAAAAGAGGTAAAGAGAACACAATTCTCCACACAAATACTGGTCAGCTCTCTAGTGAATTAAGACTATCATCCCTACTTAAATTCACTGTCCCTCAATTTGCTATCTTAGAGCTAAATACAAATATAACTGGGATGGTAAAAATGAGGTTATATTATCTGAGAGAAAGTAAGTGCCTCTTTACAATTCCATTCTGGTTGCCTTTTAAGACAAGCCATTAATTACATATCAACAAATGATGGAGAAAGATTATTTAACTTTTTTAGGTAAACTCATTAGACATAGCATTCTGTTGGTCTAATTAAAACTTTATCTCAGAACAATTCCTTTTAATTGAATAATATATATTCACTGCCAGACATTAATAATAAGAGGGTCTCTGCTGATGACTTTAGAAGCACCACATAATTATCTCTTCCACTGCCAAAGTAAACCCTAAGTTGCGCTGCATTCGTTCTTTTATGATAAATCAAATTCAAATGTGTGACACAGAATTTCTCAGATAACCTAATAAATTCATTAACTGGAAAATATTCATTTGCATAAGGATGTCAACAAGAATTTAAAAATTAAATTAGCATTTGAAATCTTCAGACTTTCGGTTCTTTGGAATTAAACTTAAAAGCATTACAAAGCCAAATGTAATTTAAATGTCTTCACAGTTCTCTACCAGTAAGGATAACGCTTCTGGGGAAATAAATTTAACAATCAATTTAAAAGGTTTTAATGAACAAATTATTATGCAACTCAAGATTTTCTTATTTAGGTCTGTAAAGTCACCTCTATTTTGTTTAAACGGTTCTTTAAATCAAGCAGTGTTGCAGTAAGTTTGTTATAATTAGTGATAATATACCTTCCCGATTGTTTTCAGATTCAAAATAACTTTACCCATAAGTAAAGAGATTTAAATTTATATTTTGGCTTTTGCTCATACAACAGAGAGATGAATGAAATAAAGTCTTATTTCACTTACAATGTTTATTTAAGCTGCTTGATTTTCAGTGGTTTCAATTTTCGTTCCTTGTACAGACACACAAAACCATATCATAAAGAAACTTTAAAGTGACAAAAGGAGATTAATAAGACTGATCATTGTTTTTATATTCCTCCAATGCCTTTTAACTGTAATCACCTTTTGCTCTAAACACTATCTGGAACATATTGACAACATTCTTCCTTTAAGAATTATTCAGAACAAAGGCTTTAGTTTTGCAAATCACCAAGGATTATTAGTCTACAGCTATACACAAACTCGGACTCAACTGCTGACTGGTCAAATCCTTGAGCTTAACCTAGAAATAGTGTTTTTACAGTTACTCTTTTTGTAATATAAAGAAAACTGTGTTAGCTTTCTCTCTGGGTCTTTTACTGGTTAGGAAAGTCACAACAGATTTCTAAAAATA
>NW_011888796.1:7526505-7529056 GCF_000151845.1 Pteropus vampyrus | reverse complement strand
GGTTGGGGTAGGGGGTGGGACTGGAGAAAAAAATCAGAAATAAACTAAGGGCCTAGATGGACAAATGATGATAATGTGCTGTGACCTGGGGAATACGCTCAACTTTCTGAGTCTGAGGTATAAGTAAAAGATACAAAGGAAAAGAGGTAAAGAGAACACAATTCTCCACACAAATACTGGTCAGCTCTCTAGTGAATTAAGACTATCATCCCTACTTAAATTCACTGTCCCTCAATTTGCTATCTTAGAGCTAAATACAAATATAACTGGGATGGTAAAAATGAGGTTATATTATCTGAGAGAAAGTAAGTGCCTCTTTACAATTCCATTCTGGTTGCCTTTTAAGACAAGCCATTAATTACATATCAACAAATGATGGAGAAAGATTATTTAACTTTTTTAGGTAAACTCATTAGACATAGCATTCTGTTGGTCTAATTAAAACTTTATCTCAGAACAATTCCTTTTAATTGAATAATATATATTCACTGCCAGACATTAATAATAAGAGGGTCTCTGCTGATGACTTTAGAAGCACCACATAATTATCTCTTCCACTGCCAAAGTAAACCCTAAGTTGCGCTGCATTCGTTCTTTTATGATAAATCAAATTCAAATGTGTGACACAGAATTTCTCAGATAACCTAATAAATTCATTAACTGGAAAATATTCATTTGCATAAGGATGTCAACAAGAATTTAAAAATTAAATTAGCATTTGAAATCTTCAGACTTTCGGTTCTTTGGAATTAAACTTAAAAGCATTACAAAGCCAAATGTAATTTAAATGTCTTCACAGTTCTCTACCAGTAAGGATAACGCTTCTGGGGAAATAAATTTAACAATCAATTTAAAAGGTTTTAATGAACAAATTATTATGCAACTCAAGATTTTCTTATTTAGGTCTGTAAAGTCACCTCTATTTTGTTTAAACGGTTCTTTAAATCAAGCAGTGTTGCAGTAAGTTTGTTATAATTAGTGATAATATACCTTCCCGATTGTTTTCAGATTCAAAATAACTTTACCCATAAGTAAAGAGATTTAAATTTATATTTTGGCTTTTGCTCATACAACAGAGAGATGAATGAAATAAAGTCTTATTTCACTTACAATGTTTATTTAAGCTGCTTGATTTTCAGTGGTTTCAATTTTCGTTCCTTGTACAGACACACAAAACCATATCATAAAGAAACTTTAAAGTGACAAAAGGAGATTAATAAGACTGATCATTGTTTTTATATTCCTCCAATGCCTTTTAACTGTAATCACCTTTTGCTCTAAACACTATCTGGAACATATTGACAACATTCTTCCTTTAAGAATTATTCAGAACAAAGGCTTTAGTTTTGCAAATCACCAAGGATTATTAGTCTACAGCTATACACAAACTCGGACTCAACTGCTGACTGGTCAAATCCTTGAGCTTAACCTAGAAATAGTGTTTTTACAGTTACTCTTTTTGTAATATAAAGAAAACTGTGTTAGCTTTCTCTCTGGGTCTTTTACTGGTTAGGAAAGTCACAACAGATTTCTAAAAATATACTTTGATAATCTCTATACTTTTATCTAAAAGAGCTGCATCCCCCAAAACAAGAAGCTTAATGTAGATAATTCATTTACTTGATTTCTGATTCAACTTCTTAATCTAACAGGTTAGACCTCTAAATTATTATTATCTAGTCTTTATACTCTAAAATAAAAATTTACCCATGCAGGCCATCTTAGTTAACTAGATTTTCAGAGACAATAACACTAGAAGTAAAAAATATGAATCAGATTTCTCTGGTATTTGTTTTAAACCCATAAGCCACAAATATTTTATTTATTTTTAATTAATGACAGACCAAATCAGAAATTCCTGTGAAATAAAAAGAGTAAAGGGAAGATGATGTACTATAGAATTGTACACCTGAAACATATAGTTGATGTCGTCCTATTAAATTTAATTTTAAAATAACGAAAAAAATGTAAAGGGAAAATTAGTTTATCTTTTTTATGTGTTTACTTGTTTATGTTACGGCGGTCAATATTACAGATAAAATTAATTGAATCATGACAAATATGTTTAATTGTTGGTAATTGTTAGATTAATGAAAATATTTTTAAAGTCTGCATTCCTATATTTTTCTTGAGAAAGCAGTTTAAAACTAGCCTATTGAATGAGGTGGCCATCTGGTGACGGAAGAGAGCAATGCAGACACTATTTTACGTGAACTTAAACATCATAAATTATTCTGCGGTCTTCAACCTTTTTGGTACCAGGGACTGGTGCTCCTATGAGCATCTGATGCCCCAGTCGCTGAGGTGGTGATGCTAGCGCTGGGGAGCGGCTGCAAATACAGATGAAGCTTGAGTAGCTTCCGGATCCTACCACTCACCTCCTGCTGGGCGGTTGGGTTTCTAACAGGCCAGGGACTGGTACCGACCGGTCAGTGGCCTGGAAGATAGAGACCAATTGAACCACTAATTGGTGCGTTCTACACGCACCAATTGAACTACAAAAAATATAGTGGCACCATCCAACAGAAATATGTCACATATGTAATTAAAA